>NC_141876.1:146937651-147240681 GCF_056163025.1 Triticum urartu
GCTGACTGGTAGGGCCAGGCTATCCAGTCAAATCCCGCAGCAGACGCGCGCGCAGTACGTGGCGAAAAAGGCGACGCGAGGATCGAGGAGCTTCCGCTTTATCGCTTCCGATTACTGCGGCCGCTCCCGTCCCGCGCGCTTCCCAAAATCCGAATCCCGCGACATCCGCGGGCCGCAGAACAACCTGTCAAAACGGAAAACCCCGCCCGCGCCGACACTCGGTATGTCACAAGTAAAGAAATTCACTCGACGAAAGACCTGGAATGGATCAAGGCGACTGAAAGAGGTTGATGACGTCATCCGTGACGGTCGGCCCAAAACGAGGCACTCACGTAGCCCGAAGAACCAGTCGGAAGGATCTCCAACTCTTTCCCCACTCTAACCTTGATCCATTCGGGGGCTAATGATGAAGCCATGTACCTAGGGTAGGGGCACGGACCTGTCCAAAAGGCCCTACCCTAGGACATCCCTAGAAGAAGTCACCTTTCAATCGACTTGAAGGTATCCCACTCGACGGGTTCAAGACACTCGACCAAGAAGCTATCACTCGACCATGAAGCCAACCACTCGACCGCCAGGAGACCTAAAGTCACTCCGCAGGAAAACGGTCGGCTATTAAGTAGTCTTTATGGTCATTATAGCACTTCATTAGGGGCGTTACCAGTAACGCCTCACCTTAAATGTACCTTAAACCTTGCATTACTGAGGGCAGGAGGGGGCCGGCGAACTCTATATAAGCCACCCCCCTCCTCAGTATGAAGGGTTCGCACCCCTGTAATCCATACACGCATAATCCAATCGACCGCCTCCGGGCTCCGAGACGTAGGGCTATTACTTCCTCTGAGAAGGGCCTGAACTCGTAAACCTTGCGTGCTTACAACTTCTTCATAGCTGAGATCTAGCCTCTCCATACTCACCCCCCTACTTCACTGTCAGAGTTAGAACCACGACAGGGCCCACTCTCGGTGATGACCGTAGTTTGAGGAGTTCATGTATTCACTATGTGTTAATGCTTTGTTCCGGTTCTCTATTAAAAGGAGGCCTTAATATCCCTTAGTTTCCAATATGGACCCCGCTGCCACGGGAGGGTAGGACAAAAGATGTCATGCAAGTTCTTTTAATAAAGCACGTATGACTATTTACGGAATACATGCCTACACTATATCGATGAACTGGAGCTAGTGTTGTATAGCCCTAGGGTATAACTGTCTCATGATGAGTATCACCCAACAAGTCACCAATCCAATGCCTATGAACTTTTCCATATTGTTTCTGCTAAGTTACTACTGCTATCATCACTGTTACACTTGCTACAACACTACTGCTATCACTGTTACTGTTACTATTGCTGCTGTCACTACTATCAAAACTATCAAACTATTTTGCTACTAATCACTTTGCTGCAGATAATTAATCTCCAGGCGTGGTTGAATTGACAACTCAGCTGCTAATACCTTCAAATATTCTTTGGCTCCCCTTGTGTCGGATCTATAAATTTGGGTTAAATACTTGTTGTAGGGTGGAACCCTAAGTGAAGATCTTTCACGAATTGGAGGGGGAATCCCCAGGAACAAGATGAACACAAGAGGGAAAACAAGAGGAACACTCAAGAACAAGTCCAATCACACATCCACTAGACCAAGAAACACACAAGATCCACAAGGTACATGAACAATCAAAGGGAAACAAGATACATGGTAGAGTTCATCACAAATCCTATGAAAGAGATGAGGGCTTGATGATCCTATGATGGGGATCCTTCTCCGAGAGGAGGCCTTGGTATCCACAAGTGGATATTCTCCCTTAGGAGGTCATGATCTCCATGAGGAGGAAGATGAGAAAAGCTCTCTCTTTGTCTATCAAATACTTTGCTATCCCCTAAAAAGCTAGGTGGGAGGTACTTATAGTCTAGGGACGAAATAGAGGGAGAGGAGGATACAAAGGTCCAAAATGAGCCTCAAAACGCACACACACTCGGATGGGTCCGAGCATACGGGGCAAAGGGGTCCGGGCACCCGGACCGGTCAGAGGCGGCGGGCGAAGGAGGACCGGACACCCGGGGCGTGAGGGGCCGGGCACCCGGACTAGGCCGAGGCCGGCTAGAGCTGGGCCGGGCACCCGGGGTTGATGGCCCGAGCACCCGGTGGGGGGGGCTGGGCCGTGCCAGGGGGGAGGCCGGGCACCCGGACCGGGCCGGTGGCCGGCTGAAGGGGACCGGGAACCCGGGGGTGGAGCAGCAGCTCCCAGCGCAGGGGGGGCGGGCACCCGGGGCCAGTTGGCCGGGCACCCGGGGCGCCTCCCAGGTTTGGCCGGGCACCCGGGGTGTGCAGAGGGCCTGCCCGGGGTGGTGGCTGGAGGCCCGGGTACTTGTGCCTTCTCTGTCTTCTCTCTTGTCGCTCCTCTCCTCCTTCTCCTCGACCGTAGGTGCTTGGGTCTTCGCGCTAGCCTCTCCATGATCAACACCTTGACCCCTAATCATTCATAGTACTTCCATTTGAGGTAGGACCCAATTCTCGTGTGAATTAGAATGGAGTTTGAAGAGGAAGGAGTCAACCTCGGTTTCGATGGTGCGTGCGTGTGCTCTTGTCCATGGTCCTCTCCGTCCTTGCGGTGGCGGTGTGACGTCCATGGTGATGGTCGAGGGATGCTCCGCATCATCTCCCCCCCCCTTGGGAGAGATCCATCCATGGATCGTGATCTTCATCACCATGGTAACGGGATGGCGTCGCCGTGTAGAAGTGGACCACGACCAAGCACTTGTCATGTGGAAGCTCGAAATGGTCACTCTCCAATGTCGCACCGTCTTGTAATACCTTCAAAAGGAGCAAAGATAACAAGCACTTGGAAAAACAAATGTGGTTGGCATTAAAGCAAAACCAAGCATTCAAGAGCTGATTTACCGAACAAGTGTTGTCATCAAGCATAGCATATGGTGTGACAAGGGGGGTGGCATGGCATGTAAGCACATAAATGGAGCACATGTAAAAGCATCATGGAAACAAGCATGCATAGGTGAGGTAAAGGTGCTAATATGTTGGACAAGGAGACAAGCATCTACCTCAATGTCATAGCGAGCATGCATAAGACTCTCAATGAACGGTCTATGGTAGGCATAAGAGTCATTCACAACACCAAAGAAGATGATATGTCTAAACACAAGCAAGTGCAAGACAATCCAAGCATAATGTGCATATGGTGTGGTGAAGATAGTGGGGCACTCAACACAATTGATATAGCAATTTTGCAACATGTGCAAGGCAATCAAATCATTCAAGCTAGTAGTGCAAAGATGCAACATGCTATAGGAAATCATGGCAATCATGTCATGTGAGCAAATAATAGATATAGGAAATGCACATGACATATCGCAAGCGCGAGCACAAAGCAAGATCATAGTATCATCATAGGCATGGGGCACATAGCAAACATGGCGATAACAAGCAATGTCTCCACCAAGCTTGCAAATACACATACACGTAGTAGAATCAATCATCATGTGTAATGCAAAGCATGGGTCACAAATGCATGGCAAAGGCATAGGAATGAGCATATCATGCAAAGTGAACATGGCAAGATGGGCATATAATATGTAATGGACGATAACCCATAACCATGTGAGAGCCATGTAGAAGGAATGTGCGAAGTCTTTGCGCGAAGAGAGCAGTGGGAAAGACAAACCACGGGATCCCAAGTCATCATTGCTCTCTAGAGCTCATTTTGTCAACTCATGGGATTGTGAGGTTGACAAGTATTCATGGGTACCTACACAAAAGAGACACAAACCAAAGAAATTGTGTTCGTGGTAAATGTACACATCATCCATCATGGTGTGTATGTGCATGTGTGAGTTAGCACAAGATAAGCATCGCTCAAAGAAATTTGATGCATGGTATAAGAACATGTCATCCATCATGAAAGAATAGTTGTTATGTATGACACGATGGGGACACAAATTGAGAATGCAAGTATATGGCACATCAATAGCATTTTCATTCATGGGAAGCATATGGTGCACACAAGTAGTGGGATCATGCCATGGATAGGATGAATCAAGATCTCCTAACATGTCTGAGGAAACTATGGGGGTATCCTCATGAGCATTAAAGGAAACATCACATGGAGAATATTGACAACATCCAAAACAATGCATATTTGGAACAATGTGATCATGGCATGGCATAGTAGATGAATTGCACAAATCATGTAAAGGAAGCATGGCAATATCATCACAAGAAAAACAAATGCCAATAACCATGGGCTTGTCATCTATGCCATATGTGCAAATTGGGTTGATGTTGATGGCATATGCATAGTCACTATGAAGAGATTGCAAATATGACATATTGTTGATCTCATGCATACCATATGACAAGTCAAGCGGATTGTCAAACATGATGTGACCGAAAGAATTATCACAAGAAATCCTATGTAACATGGCATCACAACTAATAGACTCCACATGGCAATCATCAATCTCATCATAAATGGGTAAATCGTCGCATGGGGAAGTCGAACTAGCATGAAGCATGACAATAGGTGGATCAACATCATGCAAGCAATCAATGTCTAGAATGTCCACTAGTGGGACTAGAGCATCACCTTCACCTATATTACCTTGTTCATTCCACTCAAGTGGTGTAGGTGAGGTGGCAAAGACCAAATGGTGATCATCATCTTCATATTGATGGAACCATGTGGGGGGTGCATCATATTCCACCATGGCCATCGTCTTGTCCAAGGAAAGGCCGAAGTCCTCGAGGATCGGCGCGTCATCATATATGGGACCTAGCACCAAATGAGAAGACACAATAGAGGTAGAGGTCAAGTTGTTAGAAATGCAAATGGCCTCACATGCCCTATCAACTTCCTCACTCTCTCTATGTGGTGGTGGCTCACTCACTCCCTCAAGGTAGGTGCACTCAATGTCACATATGGTGGAGTCACTCATCTCACTCAAGTGGTGGGGGTTGTGGCTCTCCTCACATGGGGATTGTCGCAACTCATCATATATGGGGCTAGTGGTGAAGTCACTCTCACTCTCCATATGGTGGCACAAGTCACTCAAGTCATCATACATCGCCGTGGTCGAAGGGAAAATTCCAAGCTCGACCATCGCGTCCATCGTTGCCGTGGATGAAGGCCGAAGATGGCACATCATCGCTCTCGTCATGGATGAAGGCCGAAGATGGCACAACATCACTCTCGCCGTGGATGAAGGCCGAAGATGGCACATCATCACTCTCCTCCATGACCAAAGGGAAAATCCCATGCTCGATCATCTTCCTTGAGGGGCTTCCGAAGATGGAAGTGCCGCCCTCGCTCGTATGGGATCGCCTTGTACTTGATGATGTCGAAGTAGGCGTACTCGTCGGAGGTAGGCGAAGATGCCGTACGTCCAAAGGCGAAGATGCCTTGAGAACACTTGGCAAAGATGCCGAAGTAGTCAAAGTAGTCGTAGCTCCGTCTTGGTGGTGCTTGTCTCACAATCTTCTCTTGTGCTCATGAAGTTTGGTCGTAGCTTGATGTAGAGCTTTTTGGGACTTGTAGGTGTACGCATTGCGAGCATCATCATCTTGATGGTGTTGTAGTGCTTGAGCTCGATGACGTTCCGAAGATTGGCCGCTTGCATCGCCGCCTTAAAGATGACGAAGGTGAAGAAGACTTGTAGTTGGCCAACATGTCGCGTACTTGATCCCTTTGTTCCGCCAACTTGGTGTTGATGTAGTCCCTTGTCTGTGCTTCACGTTGATGAATGTCGGCGGCGAGTCGGTCAATGCCTCGCATTGCTCGTTGTAGTCCAAAGATGGGCATTTTGGTGATGTAGTTGTTCGCGTCGTCGTTGTCGTGGAAGACCGGAGATGAAATGCCTTGCCTATCCATCACAAGACTCGAGCAAATGTGAGTAGGAAATGAGATAAACAATACCAAGTGACCTTTTCTCAAAGTTGAGGATGTATCCCGTTTCACTCAATGTGAGATGAAAGAATAGTGGAATTGGTACCGGACTTGTTCACTCACACCTACCAAGTAAAGCTTATGGTGGAGCTCGGTGAGGATAGTGGCACAAAAATTTGATGCAAAATGTTAGCAAGAGTCAATAATGTTGGAAAAGATTCACAAATTCGCAAGTGAAACAAGTAGACCAATAGCAATATGTGGCACGCGAAAACACACACACGGATAGATAAATGGGGTCGTGCAGCCAAGGAATGAGCACAAAATGTGGAATCCACGGAAAACGCTCGTGTTGCACAACTCAAGAGAGACGCTAGCACGATTGCTCAATAGGCGGATACGACACTTGTGCACAACCTAGAAGATGCAAAATGTATGAGCTTTCTATCCCAAGTATGCTATGTGTATGATGTTCTCGGTGTTTCGCACACGATGATCCAAGATGATCAATATGGTAGTATGGTATGCAATGTGGCGATGCTATGGATCTTGCTTACAAGCTTTGCTCTCTTTTCCTTTTTGCTTAAAAGCTTATTCTTTTTTTTGATATGGCCACTATGCGAAATGCACAAACCAAGATAGCAATTTTGTATATGCGGGAACAATCTTGTGACACAAGTGATGGTATGATGATACCAAGATGATACCAATATGATATGGTATATATGCAATGGAACGTACGGATCACTAATGTGCACAAGTAACGTTGCCAGCAATACTCAAAGGCTAGTCTCGATAGGCAAGTGACGCAAAATGGGCTAAGGGGTTAACAATGTAATGGCAAGAATGTACAATGAAGGGATACCACGATACCGAGGTGATATGGAGGTTATCGTTCTTGCTTACGGTTAGGGTGTCAAATTGGTGAAGTGGTCGATGTCGAAGACGGCCTCGGGGCAATGATGAGTGGCGGTGTTCTTGATGTAGATACCAAGATGATGTAGACCCATCCCTAAGTAGCCGAAACACCTTAGGAAACGGTAAAAACCGCAAACTCAAAATCTCCAAAGGCAAATGTCAAATGGCGGTAGCGGAATGCGTTGATGGTTCCGGAGTTAGCAATGTGGAAGTGGTGGTGGTGGTTGATGATGAAGCGACCGTCCCTAAGTATACGAAACACCTTAGGAGACTCAAGTCACCCCTCAAGCAACCACAAATGCTATATGGATCGAAAATGGGTTAGGTTGCGGAAAGCTATGGTGGTTTGCGGGTGATGTGGTGGATGGCACTATGCAAAGATGCCAAAATGCCAAAAATTTTATGGAGTCAAATGATGTTGGAACCTATCTAGATGGATGGGGGATGCCAATAGCTACTCAATGAGCTAAAGAACGCGAAAATCGGACTCCAGGAGTGAAGGTTATGGCCGAAACGGTAAAGTGCACGCAGCTGATTCTGGGGGGTGCGGGTGCCCGGGGTGGAAGGTGCGGGCACCCGGGGTGGTCCGAGGCAAACAGCCCGGGGGTGCGGGTGCCCGGGATTTGGGGTGTGGGCACCCGGGGCGGTCAGCGGGGGTGGGCGGGAGGGTCCGGGTGCCCGGGGATGTTGGATTTGGGCAGAAAATCGTGGGAAGATGGAAGAAATTGATGGATTTCGTGGAGGGAAAGGTGGAGATGAATGGGGGAATGCTAGATCCACTTGAAACCAAGCAAATCCATGGATCAAATCCAACAAAATCTCATCAAACAAACAAATCACAAAAAAATTGGGGCTATTTTTGGTGGGGAATTTTCGAAATTGGGGAAGAACACAACAAAATTAGGCTAGAGAACAAGAAGGGGGACTCCAATTTCGTGAGAAACCATGGCTCATGATACCAAGATGTTGTAGGGTGGAACCCTAAGTGAAGATCTTTCACAAATTGGAGGGGGAATCCCCAAGAACAAGATGAACACAAGAGGGAAAACAAGAGGAACACTCAAGAACAAGTCCAATCACAGATCCACTAGACCAATAAACACACAAGATCCACAAGGTACATGAACAATCAAAGGGAAACAAGATACATGGTAGAGTTCATCCCAAATCCTATGAAGGAGATGAGGGCTTGATGATCCTATGGTGGGGATCCTTCTCCAAGAGGAGGCCTTGGTATCCACAAGTGGATCTTCTCCCTTAGGAGGTCATGATCTCCATGAGGAGGAAGATGAGCAAAGCTCTCTCTTTGTCTATCAAATACTTTGCTATCCCCTAAATGAGCTAGGTGGGAGGTACTTATAGTCTAGGGACAAAATAGAGGGAGAGGGGGATACAAAGGTCCAAAATGACCCTCAAAACGCGCACACACTCGGATGGGTCCGGGCACCCGGGGCAAAGGGGTCCGGGCACCCGGACCGGTCGGAGGCGCCGGGCGAAGGAGGACCGGGCACCCGGGGTGCGAGGGGCCGGGGACCCGGACTAGGCCGAGGCCGGCTGGAGCTGGGACGGGCACCCGAGGTTGATGGCCCGGGCACCCGGTGGGGGGGCTGGGCCGCGCCAGGGGGAAGGCCGGGCACCCGGGCAAGCATGGGCCGGGCACCCGGACCGGGCCGGTGGCCGGTTGAAGGGGACCGGACACCCGGGGGTGGAGCAGCAGCTCCCAGCACAGGGGGACCGGGCACCCGGGGCGCCTCCCAGGTTTGGCCGGGCACCCGGGGCACAGGGGGCCGGGCACACGGGGCGTGCAGAGGGCCTGCGCGGGGTGGTGGCTGGAGGCCCGGGTACTTGTGCCTTCTCCATCTTCTCTCTTGTCGCTCCTCTCCTCCTTCTCCTCGACCGTAGGTGCTTGGGTCTTCGCGCTAGCCTCTCCATGATCAACACCTTGACACCTAATCATGCATAGTACTTCCATTTGAGGTAGGACCCAATTCTCGTGTGAATTAGAATGGAGTTTGAAGAGGAAGGAGTCAACCTCGGTTTCGATGGTGTGTGCGTGTGCTCTTGTCCACGGTCCTCTCCATCCTTGCGGTGGCGGTGTGACGTCCATGGTGATGGTCGAGGGATGCTCCGCATCAATACTTACCCTCGAAAACTGTTGCGATCCCCTATACTTGTGGGTTATCAAGACTTTTTTCTGGCGCCGTTGCCGGGGAGCATAGCTATATTTTTTGAGTCACTTGGGATTATTATCATATTATCACTATGAAGAATCTGAAGGATCCAAAGACTAAGATTTATCCCTCAAAGACAAGGGGAGGTAAGGAACTGCCATCCAGTTCTGCTTTAGATTCACCTTCTGTTATGAGTAAATTTGCAACACCACCACATGCTATCAATTCTGATATGTCACAAATTATTGATGATGCTACTTCTACTATGAATGATGCTTATGATGATGCTTGTACCTTGCTTGGTAATGATGATGTGCCACTTGGTGAATTTCTTGATGAAAAAATTGCTAGAGTAATACAACATGATGTTGTTGAATCTGATGATGAGCTTGAAACTGGAACACCTGAAACACCTGCTAGAGCTAGCCTTCCTAGATATGAATTGTCTAAGGTACGGGAAGGTTATGTTATGAGTGAAGAAACAACTAGAGATATTCTTGCTTGCAATGATAGAGATGATCTAGAGAAATTACTACAAAAGTATAAAGAAAAATCTCTGAATGCTAGAATGAGATGTGATCCTAAGTTTGCTACTTCACCTATCTTTATTGATGATAAGGATTGTGAATTCTCTGTCGACCCAGAGTTAATTACCTATGTTAAATCTGATCCTTTCCATGGTTATGAAACTGAAACTGTTGTGGCACATCTTACTAAGTTGAATGATATAGCCACCCTTTTTACTCATGATGAGAAAACTCGCTACTACTTTATTCTAAAATTATTTCCTTTCCCATTAAAGGGTGATGCTAAAGCTTGGTACAATACTCTTGCTCCTGGTTGTGTGCGTGGTCCCCAGGACATGGTTTATTACTTCTCTCAAACATATTTTCCTGCTCATATGAAACAAGCTGCCTTACAGGAAATATTTATCTTTGCGCAAACTAAAGAAGAGAGTCTCCCACAAGCTTGGGGGAGGCTTTGCCAGTTACTTAATGCTTTGCCTGACCATCCTCTTAAGAAAAATTAAATACTTGATATCTTCTATAATGGACTAACCAATGCTTCTAGGGACTTCCTAGATAGTTGTGCTAGTTGTGTTTTTAGGGAACGAACCGTTGGAGAAGCTGAAGAATTATTGAATAACATACTTAAAAATTATGATGATTGGACCATTCCTGAACCACCGGCTAAACCCACTCCGAAGAACAGGGGCATATTATATCTCAGTCCCGAAGATATGCAAGAGGCAAAGAAATCTATGAAGGAAAAAAGGTATTAAAGTTGAGGATGTTAAAATTTTACCTCCTATTGAAGAAATACATGGGCTTAATACACCACCAATGCTTAAGGTGGTAGAGGTAAATTCTCTTATGAAGTTCAATGAAAATGATAATCCTCACAATATGCATCCTAGTCAATGCCATCATGAGTTTGAAAACTATATTAGAAAACAAGATCACTTCAATGCAAATGTTATGAAACAATTGAAATATAATTTTGATATGATTGCTAGCTTGAGTGACTTGTTATTTAGACTTTCAAATGATGTTAGAGGTGTTGGAAAACATGCTTCCATGGTTCAAACTCAGTTAGAACAAGTTGCTAAATCACAAAGAGAATTACTTGATGAAATGAATCATAATATGCATGACTTTGTTGTTAGAGTTGCAACTAGAGGAGGTAAAATGACTCAAGAACCACTTTATCCTGAGGGACACCCAAAAAGAATTGAACAAGATTCACAAAGAGTAAACATTGATGCACCTAGTCCTTCTAGAAAGAAAAAGAAGAAGAAAAATGATAGGACTTTGAATACCTCTAGTGAACCTAAAATAGAAAAACCTCGTGATAATGATAATGAAACTTCTATCTCTGATGCTGAAACTCAATCTGGTAATGAACACTCACATACTGATAATGAAAAAGATAATGATGAGGTTCATGAAGACTCTCAACCAAACAATGATAAAGGACCAGATAATGATGTTGAGATAGAACCACCTGTTGATCTTGATAACCCACAACCTAAAAATAAAAGATATGACAAAAGAGACTTTGTTTCTAGAAAACACGGTAAAGAAAGAGAACCGTGGGTTCAAAAACCTATGCCTTTTCCACCCAAGTCAACTAAAAATAAAGATGATGAAGAATTTGAACGCTTTGCTGAAATGCGGAGGCCAGTCTTTTTGCGTACTCGCTTGACTGATATCTTGAAAATGCCTCCTTATGCAAAGTACATGAAAGACATCATCACAAATAAGAGAAAAATACCGGAAGCTGAAATCTCCACTATGCTTGCTAATTATACTTTTAAAGATGGAGTGCCTAAAAAACTTGGAGATCCGGGAATACCAACTATACCTTGCTCTATCAAAAAGAATTATGTGAAAACTGCTTTGTGTGATTTATGAGCTGGTGTTAGTGTTATGCCTTTCTCTTCATATAAAAGACTTGACTTGAATAAACTCATACCTACTGAAATATCTTTGCAAATGGCAGACAAATCAACTGCCATACCTATCGATATCTGTGAGGATGTGCCCGTTGTTGTTGCTAATATTACTATTTTGACTGACTTTGTTATACTTGAGATGCCCGAGGACGACAACATGTCGATTATCCTTGGTAGACCCTTCTTGAATACTGTAGGGGCTGTTATTGATTGCAATAAAAGCTAGGTCACTTTTCATATTAATGGCAATGAGCATACAGTGCACTTTCCGAAGAAACAATTCCAAGTGAATGGTATTAATGTTATTGAAAAATCTCCGACAATCACTATTGGAAGTTTTCAAATACCTCTACCTACTGCCAAAAAGAAATATGAAATGCTTATAGTTGGGGAAATGCAAATCCCCATTGAGGTAACTTGGTGATTTAGGAAAGTTCTTCAGTTTCATGCTAATGAAAGTGGTTGTTAATAAGACTTGATCAACCTTATTAATGGATCATTTTTGAACGGTATGAAGTTGATGAATTTAGTAAGCACTACCTTTTGTCCTTACTTTTTGTTTTATGTTTTTATTAGTTAAATAAAATAAAATGCCATGTTTTGTCTATTTTCTAAATTTCCCGTGCAATAAAAAATGACCCAAAAATAAAAGTTCTCAGAATGCCCTGAAATTTTTATATGATTTTTTCCTGAATATTTAGGAATTTTTGGTGCAAATAATACCAGAGGGAGGTGCACCAGGTGGGCACAATCCACCTGTGCGCGCCAGGACCCCCAGGCGCGCCCTGGTGGGTTGTGGTCCCCACGTGGGCCCCCTCACTTACCTCTTCATCCCACATCATCACTTACCTCCAGAAAAAATCCCCATTGCTCTCTCTCTCTCTCGTGTTCTTGAGCTCAAACCCGCGGATGTCGATCTCTTTGCTCGAAGCTCCGTTTCCGAAACTGTTTCGGGGGATTGTTGCTTGAAAATTGTAGGGGGACATGAATATCTTCAGGAAGTTTGGCTCGAAAAAGAACTCCAAGGGTGTTATTGGGGAGTCTTCTGACAATGATCTCCACCCTCAGAGGTTTGCGGAGGTACGGCCGTGCGAATGGCCGCACATCCCGTTCCTGCAAGAAGCTGGAATTCATGAGGAGTTCATGCAATTCATTGTCACTGCCGGTCTCACCGACTTCATCGCAGATGAGTGTGACCAACACCAAATCCTCACAAACGTCTTTGTTCAAAGCTTTACTTTCTTGCCTAGAAATAATCCTCCTGAAGTGAGCTTTGATTTATATGCTGAAAACCATCAGATACCACTTACTGAATTTTGTGACATATGCTTGATCCCTTCTGATGGAAGCTTGGCTGAGCCTAGGCCGGCCAAGTTTGAGGATTTCTGTCGCACTTTGACAGTGGGTGATGAGAGAAGAGTGTCGGCCATCACTGCCGGCGGCTTACATTTCCCTGTTGTTTGTTACTTTGCACTTTTTATTACGAAATGCTTGCTTGCTAGGTAGAAGGTGGGTGCACTTAGTTCACCGGACCTTGTTGTTTTACATCGTGCAATAGAGGGCGACAACACTTAAAGCTTGGGAGCTATTGTGGCTCGTCGCCTCCATCTTAATAAATCCCAGGGTAAAATACATGGTGGGATTTTTGCTACTCGGTTGGTGGCTCACATCGAGGTTGAGATATGCCCTCATGATTTCCCACTTACCACGGTTTACCTAGACCGTGCAACCATGGATCGCCATCACTTTATTGCACATGATCGTCATGATATTGCCATTCCTAATAACTTGGTCTATAGCGTTGACACTCGTGATGTTATCCCCTTGCCTGCACCTGCTCTGTTTGATGCTGTTGCCAGGGCGGATACCAGATTATGCATGCAGACATTATCGCCTACTGGAATGCTCAGGCTGCTGCTAAGGCTGCACAGGCACCTCCGCAGTGGGATGAGTGGATGTCCGCTCCTCAGGATCCCTACTACCCTCCAGGGTACTGATCGATTACCAACTTAGGCCAAAAGCCTAAGCTTGGGGGAGTACGTGCTTCCACCGACTTTACATTCATGTCCACTTATTCCACTTGTCGGTGTTCACACCTTTTCATTGTATCATCCATGCTTAGATTTAGTTTCTTGATTTCTTCTTGTGTGTTTGAAAATCTTTAGAAAAACCAAAAAAATAGGTGTAATAATTTACTTTCTATGCATGCTTAGTAGTAGCACTAAAAAGAAAATCCAAAAACATTTCCTTGTTCTTCTTTTGCTTGTTGGGAGCTTTCCCGTGTAAATAGTTTTTCTTCCTCGGGAGGGAAGATCTGGAGTCCGTTTGGGGCTCCGGAGAGGGGGATCTTCGTTCTTCGTCATCACCAACCCTTCTCCATCGCCAATTCCATGATGCTCCCCACCGGGAGTGAGTAATTCCTTCGTAGGCTCGCTGGTCGATGAGGAGTTGGATGAGATTCATCATGTAATCGAGTTAGTTTTGTTAGGGCCTAATCCCTAGTATCCACTATGTTCTTAGATTGATGTTGCTATGACTTTGCTATGCTTAATGCTTGTCACTTTGGGCCCGGGTGCCATGAACTCAGATCTGAACCGTTTATGAATTCATCATTATATCCATGTTTTAGATCCGATCTTGCAAGTTATAGTCACCTATTACGGTTATGATCCGACAACCCCGGAGTGACAACAACCGGGCCCACTCTCGGTGATGACCGTAGTTTGAGGAGTTCATGTATTCACTATGTGTTAATGCTTTGTTCCGGTTCTCTATTAAAAGGAGGCCTTAATATCCCTTAGTTTCCAATATGGACCCAGCTGCCATGGGAGGGTAGGACAAAATATGTCATGCAAGTTCTTTTAATAAAGCACGTATGACTATTTACGGAATACATGCCTACATTATATCGATGAACTGGAGCTAGTGTTGTATCGCCCTAGGTTATAACTGTCTCATGATGAATATCATCCAACAAGTCATCGATCCAATGCCTACGAACTTTTCCATATTGTTTTTGCTAAGTTACTACTGCTATCATCACTTTTACAGTTGCTACAACATTACTACTATCACTGTTATTGTTACTATTGTTGTTGTCACTACTATCAAAACTATCAAACTATTTTGCTACTGATCACTTTGCTGCAGATAATTAATCTCCAGGTGTGGTTGAATTGACAACTCAGCTGCTAATACCTTCAAATATTCTTTGGCTCCCCTTGTGTCGAATCTATAAATTTGGGTTAAATACTTACCCTCGAAAACTGTTGCGATCCCCTATACTTGTGGGTTATCAATAGCTGGGATCCTGATATCCCACTCCTTCATCACTTGATTGACCACTAAATCTGAGTCGCCGTAAACCATCAGGCGTCAGACGCCGAGTGAGATGGCCATACGCAACCCATATAGAAGTGCCTCATATTAAGCTTCATTGTTGGAAGAATCAAAGTGAATCTGGAGAACATAACTGAGTTTATCGCCTCTTGGGGATACCAGGACTACCCCAGCACCAGAGCCATTCAGCATCTTGGATCCATCAAAGAACATAGTCCAATGTTCCAAGTGAACCTGAGTCGGTTGCTGCTGTTCAATCCACTCGGCGAGGAAATTTGCTATCGCTTGGGACTTGATTGCTTTCTTTGCCTCGAACTTGATATCCAATGGAAGGAGTTCAATCGCCCACTTTGCCACTCGGCCATTTGCATCCCTATTGTTCAGACTTTTTGATAATGAAGTGTCGCTGACGACTGAAACCGAGTGGTCTGAGAAGTAGTGTGCAACATTCTTCGTGGTCAGGTAAATTCCATAAACAAGCTTCTAATAATGCGGATATCTCTGCTTGGACGAAGTCAAGACTTCAGAAATATAGTACACTGGGCGTTGAACTTTGTAGGCTTTTCCTTCTTCTTCCCGCTCGACCATGAGCACTGTGCTGACAACCTGTCTGGTGGCTGCTATATACAGTAGTAGAGGCTCCTTGCTGATTGCAAGCACCGGCTGGGTGGAAAGAAGGGCTTTGAGCTCTACAAACGCTGCTTCAGCTTCAGGGGTCCACTCGAACTTGTCAGACTTGTTCATCAGTCGGTAAAGAGGCAATGCCTTTTCACCAAGACGAGAAATGAATCGACTCAACACGGCCAAACAACCAGTAAGCTTCTGAACATCATGCACCCGCACAGGGTGTTTCATTCAGAGGATTGCTCCAACCTTTTCCGGGTTTGCGTCAATCCCTCGTTCGGAAACAAGGAAACCGAGTAACTTTCCACCTGGGACTCCGAATGTGCACTTTGACAGGTTGAGTTTGATATCATATCTTCTTAAGTTGGCAAAGGTTTCAGCGAGGTCAGTCAGTAGGTCGGAACCTTTACGTGACTTGACCACAATGCCATCCATGTATGCTTCCACATTCCGACTGATTTGAGTGAGCAGGCACTTCTGAATCATGTGCATGAATGTGGCTCCAGCCAGTGGCGGTGCCAGGATCAGAAGTCAGTGATGTCATTTCAAATATGTGATGTCAAATACATGTATTTTCACCAATTTTATAAAAAAAAAATACATGTTTTCTACTTGTGTACAAAGGATTTGCCAAAAACCTGTGTGGTCAATTGACCACACTGCTCTCAACGTGGCTTCGCCACTGGCTCCAGCATTCTTGAGACCAAAAGGCGTGGTAACATAGCAAAAACACCCGAATGGGGAGATGAAGGTTGTTTTTATTTCATCGGGCCCATACAGTCGGATCTGATGGTACCCGGAATATGCGTCCAAAAAGGACAAAGCTCACATCCCGCAGTTGAGTCGACAATTTGGTCGATGCGGGGTAGAGGAAAATGATCTTTCGGGCAGGCTCGATTGATATGCTTGAAATCGATACACATACAAAGTGAATCATCTTTCTTGGGGGCCATGACAACATTGGCGAGCCACTCGGAGTGGTATATCTCGCGGATGAACTCAGCTGCCAGAAGCCGAGCCACCTCTTCGCCAATTGCCATCCTCTTCTCCACGGCGGACCAACGGAGATGCTCTTTAACGGGTTTTGCTTTTGGGTCAACTCGCAAACGGTGCTCAGCCAGTCCCCTGGGTACACCCGGCATGTTAGACGGTTTCCATGCGAAGATGTCCCAGTTCTCACGGAGGAACTGGATGAACGCTTCTTCCTATTTGCTGTCGGGTGTTGTTGAGATATGAGTCAGGGCAGCATTGGGGTCGGTCGGGTGAATGTGAACTGGCTTTGTTTCCCCGGACGACTGAAATGCGGACTCTGAAGCAGGCTTCTTAGCACGCAACAAATCACTCAGATTTGCATTCTTCTGGTACTCTTGCATCTCTACTGCTGCCATCTATTCATCAGCAATCTTTGAGCCCTTCTGGAGGCACTCTTCTGCTCTCTGCCGGTTTCCAATGACTGTGATCACACCTCTGGGACCAGGCATCTTCAACTTGAGGTACACGTAACACGGTCGAGCCATGAAACGAGCATATGCAGGCCTGCCCAAAATAGCATGATAGGCACTGTGAAAAATCCACGACTTCAAATGTCAACTTTTCCTTGCGGTAATTCTTTGAATCACCGCAAACCACATCAAGAGTGATCTGACCGAGTGAATCGGCCTTCTTCCCTGGGATGACTCCGTGGAATCACATATTGCTCTCAGTGAGCTTGGACATTGGAATGCCCATCCCTCGGAGGGTCTCAGCGTACACAATGTTCAAGCCACTGCCACCGTCCATCAAGACCTTGGTCAGTCGTGTGCACCCAACGACTGGGTCGACCACCAACGATTGGCGCCCGGGGGTAGCAACGTGCGCTGGGTGATCGGACTGGTCGAATGTAATGGGAGTTTTTTACCACTTCAGATACATCGTCGTTGCTGGAGCAACCATGTTTACCTCTCCGTTGATAACTTTCAGTCGACTTTTGCTCTCGATGTCAGCAAAAATCACTAAAGTGGCATTGACATTGGGGTAACCATCATCCTCTTCTTTGTCATCATCCTTATCATATTCCTTTTCTTTTTCACTGGGCTGGCCCTCTCGGGAGCTCTGAATCAGGAGTCGACACTGTCGAGTGGTATGCTTGGGGTAAATCAGGTTTCCGTCTTCATCCTTCTTGGTGTGTATGTGACACGGCAAATCAAGCATGTCATTTCCCACTTGATCTTTCACTTTCTAGGGGATTCATGGCCCCTTAGGCTTTCCTTTGAATTTCCCTTGATTCACAACTACGACCTCTCCAGGACCTGTGGGCTCGGCTTTGCGCTTCTGCTTCCGACTGGAATTTCCTCCTCCGGTGTCCTGGGCGACTGGTTTGTTCTTGCCACTACGGAGTCAGTCTTCTTCCTCGTCGTTAGCATACCGAGTGGCTATTTCCATCATTCGGAACAGGGTCATATCTCCTGTCCGACCGAATTTCAGGTTAAGCTCTCTGTACCGAACACCCTCCTTGAAGGTGCAGACTGCTTGGTGTTGTGACACAGTTTCCACTGTATGATGAAGAGTGGTCCACCTCTGGATGTAATCTCTTAAGGTTTCATTCGGTTTCTGGACACAATGTTGTAATTCAGTCAGCCCTGCAGGCCGTTTGCAAGTGCCCTCAAATGTCCTGACAAACAGTCGGGCCAACTCTTCCCAACTGAAGATACTACCAGGAGCCAACTGATTCAACCAAGCTCTGGCTGAACCCTCCAACATCAGGGGGAGATGCTTCAAGGCTACATCGTCATTGCCACCGCCAATCTGCACAGCCACTCGGTAATCCTCTAGCCAAGTATCGGGCTTCGACTCACCGGTGAACTTGCTTACTCTCGTCGCCAACCTGAAGTTGGGCGGAATTTCAGCAGCTCTGGTGACTTTGTTGAAACATTCAGGCCCAGACACGTGAACTCTGCCTCCACTCGGGTGATTCCTATCTTGACCTTCTCCGTGTGCCTGGTTTCTGTCGACCAGACCTTGTACAAGAATTGATCTTGCATCAAACCCGGGCTCTCTTTGGTCGACTGGGATCCTTCGCTCGTCGTCATATGGGCGTCTTTCATCGTAAGGCCGAGGCCCTTATGATCCGCCCCTCGGAGGGGGCGTTGGCACTCGACGGCGGTCATCTCGACCGAGTCGATGATCATACTGCTCGTGGTTCTAACCTAGGTATTGCTCTTGGCAGTGACCATGACCCTCACGCCACGAAGGCGATCTTGGGCTGTGGGCCGACTGGACTGTGTCCGCCACTACGGACCTGCTATGGATCTTGTTGCGCGACTGAGAAACGGCTGTGTTTTGCTCACCTGCTGCCCGGAGCAGTGCTCAGATCTGCATCAAACGTCTTCCAGCCTCTGATTGGGACAGCTGAATCGACTCTGCTATACGGGTTGCAACTATAAGATTCTAGATCGGAGTGCGGTATACCTGAGGTTCAAGCGGAAATAAC
Organism: Triticum urartu; assembly: GCF_056163025.1. NCBI lineage: Eukaryota > Viridiplantae > Streptophyta > Magnoliopsida > Poales > Poaceae > Triticum > Triticum urartu. Next base: position 146,956,523 of record NC_141876.1, read on the forward strand.
TGTCGGTGTCGTTGACTGGATTCGGGGATCTGTCATCGAGCGCGCTCGTCGAGTGAATGTTGGAGGTTCTCCAGACGCGCGCACTCAGCCAAAGTGGCTAGGCGCGCAGTCTCCAAGGCCCGAGCCTCAGAGACCTCTCCGATGATGGGAGTGTGGAGCGCCTCTATGTTGCGACGGTGCAGCTCATCTCTCTGCTCCGAAGTGAGGGCTTCGGGGTGATACTCGTCATGACCACGCGATGGACCGCCGCCACCATCGCCGCCGTGACTGCGGAGGAAACCAGGCGGGCTGTGCGGCGTGTCGACCATCAGGACCTCCGCCGCCGGGTCGCTGCTCCCGCACTCGGACAAAGTCTCAGCAGAACCAGTCCACGGGTCGAACAGTCCGTAGAGAGATTCGTCGGGCTCGATTGCCGTGACTTGAGGGGTGTCCGACTGGCGTGCCACCGCATGCTTCACCCACCGCTGAAGTCGCGACCGACCGAATCGCTTGTGGCGGCATACAGCCGGAAGGGTGGACGATACGGGAGCCGACCGATACTGGGTCGACGGCTGCCGCAGGAGGACGCCGCAGGCACTCGCACGGAAGTGCGCCGCCCCATGGATGGGAAGGGCCTCGACGTCGAGAGGGGCCTCTTGGAGCCAGGCGGAGTCGTCGGCGATGAAAACGAGTGCGCCGAGACGGATCTCGCGGCCCAGAGCCAAGCCACCGCCAGAAACCATGTTGCTGGAGATCGAAAAAATTTCAACCTCACCGGAGTCGCTAAGACACCTGCCCCATGGTGGGCGCCAACTATCGTGGGAGTAAGTCTGATAGTAGAATAGGGGGTACGTAGGAGGAGGCAAGATCCTAGCTACGGTGAAGTTGTGCACGCAAGGTTTACGAGTTCAGGCCCTTCTCGAAGGAAGTAACAACGCTACGTCTCGGTGCCCGGAGGCTTGGTCGACTGGATTATGCATGAGAGTTACAGGGGTGCGAACCCCTGTGCCAGAGGAGGGGGGTGGCTTATATAGAGTGCGCCAGGACCCCAGCCATCCCATGTTACACATGGTTCAATGTACATTAAGACAGGGCATTACTGGTAACACCGGCTATAAAGAGCTATAAATGATCTTTAAGACTACAGAGTGAATGCCTGATCGTTGCCATCCTGAGTGACTTTAGGCCTTCTGCATGCCGAGTGGTTTCTTGTATGGTCGAGTGACTTCATCTTGGTCGAATGGAATTGGGGTATCCGAGTGAGGTTGAAGGTCGAGTGGATTGCACTCCTTGGTGAACTCAGTCGGTTTCTTCTGTTGTGTTTTGAATGTCTTTGACTCTAGGGCAGTGTCCTTGGGTAGGGTGTCTAGGTCAGGCCTATGACCCTACCCTAGGTACATGTCATCGTCAGGAAGCATGGCTCGAAGGAAATCCGGGTTCTTCTAGGGCATCAATGAAGGAAGGAGCCTGGAAAACTTTGTGGAAGACCTAGGTACCAGGGGAAATACGATGTTCCTTTGGAGATTATCTAAACTTGCCTACACAACATGTTCGAGCTCATCGACTCATGGAACATGATAGCTTCTGCGGATTATGTGGGGCACCGGACTCATGGAGGCATTCATTAATAAACTGCACGATGTCGAGATGCATATGGGCACTTGTTGATGATGACCTGGCACATACCCCGATGACAACGATGGAACCGAACGCGAAACACCCGGTTGTTTACGTTGATGGAATCGCTGCCCCACGAGCGATTTATTTTGCTAGCAGTCACTCTCTAGTCAGTTTGGCATGCACGTCGCAAAGCTATTGACGAAGGCATTTTCCAAACACCATAGGCCACATATGCCTTCATTACGAAGTTCATCTGTGAGCTAAATGTGGTCAGAGAAACACATACAGGAAGTGCACCAGGTGTTCCAATTGTCGAACGGCGCTACCCAAGAGCTCCCCCAAATGGGCACACAAAAATCCATGTAGATGCGAAGGTGAGATCAACCAGAGGGGGTTCGACAGCGGCAGTTTGTCGGGACAATGCAGGTAATTTCCTTGGGAGCTCAGCATTGGTTATTCCATGTGTTGAAGACCCAACCACTGGAAGCAATTGCATGTCGGGAAGGTTTAACATTGGCGCAGGATCTCAATCTGCAGAACTTCATTATATCCTCCGACTCGAAGCAAGTAATCACTGATATCGCAAAAGGGAACCGAGGAAGGAATGGTGCTATAGTTAGTGAGATTAAATCTTTAGCAGGTCTTTTCAATCGTAATTACATTTTCGAAGGTCGTGCTATCCATCATGAAGCACATAATTTAGTCAAGCATTCTCTTACTCTAGGTCTAGGTCGTCACGTTTGGTTTGCCCAACCCCACGATCTTGAATTATCCCACTCGTTGTGGCTTTTGATGAATAAATTGGCTTTACCCCTCACAAAAAAAGGTAACTCAAAGCTGTTCTCTAAAAAAAACAAAAAGAAAAAACTCAAAGCTAACTAACAGTAAATGAGCTAGAAAACCGGGAGGGCCCAACGACAACTAATCCGAAGGCCCGGAGTTTGGTCAGCACCCGCGACGAATTCCGCAAGGAGAGAACGCGAAATATAGATCCGCCGTGAAGGCCCAACGGCGGCTCACCGAAACCGGGGGCCGCCGCCGGCGCTCGCACCCGAAGCCCCCACTCCGCACGGGCAGTCCAGGCAGAGATGGTGGCGATCTCGATGTACCGCGGCAACCTCCACCGGGGCGGGGACGACGCCGCGCGCCGCTGGCCGGTGCCCCCACCCACGCTCTCCGCGTCCCAGTTCCGCCGCCTCCTCCACCGCCGGTCCCTCGCCGTCTCCCGCCTCGCCGGGGCTCCCCGGCCCAACTCCCCCAACTTCCGCCCGGACGACGGCGCCGCGGGGCCCGTGGCCGTGGGGGAGGCGCCGGAGGTGGACGGGGGTCAGCAGCAGCATCAGGCCGAGCGGCAGGAGGAGGAGGGGCATGATGTGCAGATGCAGCAGCAGCAGCAGCAGGGGGAGGAAGAGGGGCAGGGTGTGCAGGATCAACAGGGGGAGGGAGATGGCCAAGACGAGCAGCAGCAAGGAGATGAGGAGGAGCAGGAGGAGGGGGCGGTGGAGGATGTGGAAATGGACGATGCGGGGGAGGTGGTCGCCGGAGATGCTGATGCCGGCGGCAATGGTGACCCTGAAGAAGGGCAAGGCGAAAGCGAAGGCTTCGACCCCAACTCGGAGGTGAGGCCCGTAGTAATTCATGGCTCCTGATAGCTTCCTGTTGATCTATGTGGAACTTTAGCTGCCATCCTGCTAACAATGGCCTTCATTTGGGGACTCATGTAGATTTTTTGAGATTAGATTCATGTCATTGGTGGATGCCTATTTGTGAAGCCCCGACAGTAGATTTTTGGAATTGCTACTCGTCATGGTATTGTGATGGTTCTTTTCTATCTTAGAATCTAGACTTTTAGCATATTGTTGGAAGTAGGATGAGATTCCTAGGTTGTCTCTTCCGTTTCTGGGTTGGAATAAGCCAATAAGTAAGGATAACTAATGATGCTTTTGAGTTTTACTCCTACTCAACAATTAAGCTTCTTAGCTACACTGGACAACAGTCAGCTCTTTCCTGAGAATACAATATATTACTGGTTGCTGCTGAACAACAGTTTAATACTCCCTCCGCCCCAAAATAAGTGTCTTAACTTTGTACTAGCTCTAGTACGAAGTTATACTAAACTTTAGACACTTATTTTGGGACGGAGGGAGTAGTTTTTCACGGTGATTTTGCTGAGTGCTCTCTGATTCCTGAATAGAATTGATTAACCGCACATACTGCTCTTGTTTGCAAGCTAACTGCCTATGCTTGGAAGCTTCGTGCATTATGCTTGGGAGCACCAAATATGTGCTTGTTCTCTTTTTCATCTAGACCTCTGAGCCCTATTTCTGTTTTAGGTGGGTCAACCTGATGGAGTTGAAGAAAGGAAGAGAGAGTTGACTGACAAGCTGGATACCTTAAGTAAGAAAAAGCATGATCTTGTGCAGATGCTGAAGCAGGTAATTTTCTCATTGTTTTGACTGCCGCTTGTGGTTCAGAACAAGTTGCTATGTTCTTCATCCCCTGTTACGTTCCTGTCTGCGTAAGTAACTGAACCTTGAACGCCATGTGATATTCGGTGGTTGACAACTTCAGGTGGTAATGTGTGTGGCTTTGACTGTTTTCATCGTTACTCGAATAGCCACTTGAAATACACTGGTTCGAATGAGTTTTTCTTCTATTTGAAATATACGAATCAAAAAATTGTAAACTTGCTATCCCATCTGAATGCGAAACTGATTAAATAAATAATAAATTCATAGCTTAAACATGCACCGTTTTCTAATGAAGTACTTCAACAAATTTGAATTATACAAAGTTCGTTGGACAGGAAGAGTTCTGCAAAGTAATTGGAGTTGCTTATATATGTTAACTGACATAAGAACCGGGTGGAATTTGTATCAGACTTTCAAATTCCGCAAGTTATAGTATCACATTGCCACATATGCAATGTAACCTTGTTTTATGCATAGAGTTATACAATAAGTACAAATGTATTGGTGGCCGCATGCTCTATTTTTCTCGAACAATTATCTGCGGTGATCACTACTAGTCAGTGTACTAAGGAAGATTGATTTTGGCTGTTTGAACAGATTTTAAATGCCGAAGAAGAAATCAGAACACGTAGCATGCAGGCTTCGCTGCGTGCTGCCATGCCTCAGCCGCCAGAAAACACAGCTGATGGAAGTGTTCCTAGGCAGGTGCCGAGAATGACCGTTGATGTCAATTTCAGCGAGTTTGCTGGGGAGTCAGATGCTGGTTCCAACCAGGGCACTCCTGGGCGCCCCTTGCATCATGTCCACAGTATTTCTCCTTCAACAGCCTCCTTTGCTAGGTCTCCATTCGGTTCTCGCAACCACAACCCTGTAAGTTTTCGCAATGGCCATGTTTCAAGCTCAAATCTATATTTTGCTATTGGATGCTTTAATGAATCAACGTAAGTTGCTAGCGAAAATGAGTCTCTACATTAGTAATTTCATTTCAGCAATAAATCCTGATTTTCTTAAAGTTCTCAGGCTTCAGAATGTTGTTACATGTTTTGGATTTCCCTTTTGTATTTATCATTTTGGTGGAATTAAGTGTTTCTAGAATATGAATGATCGCTGTGATCGAACCGTGTGCTTGTCCATTTTGAGCTGTTATCTTACAGGGCAACACTCCAAGAAGTCCAGCACCTTTCTCTACAGCAAGCCCATCTCGCTTCGCAGGTACCGAGCATCAAGGACACCACCCCTCGGCATCATTACCAGCAGGCAACTTTGTAGCATCGTCGCCTTCCCCTGCTGCATCCGGTGGCTCTTCCTCTGTATTCAGGGACTATCGCCCGCCCAGTTCAACATAATTCCACAAAACCCGAATGAAGGCCAATGTACATGAGTCACCCTGAATAGTTTGAATGCTCTTTGTGCTCCTCCTTGCATTGTTACTTTATTGACAATATTATCAGATTGCGAAGAGCAACTCAGGGAGAACAAGGTCATGTTGAAGTATCATTTTGTATATCTGTGCCAGTGCTGCTAAAAGGGAGTCATGTTCTCTTCTCCGTGAGCCGAGGTCGAAATCTGATATCACTCTAATTATTAAAACTAGAATACTTGCTACCCTAATCTGACAATGTAACATAGGTTAGATATATTCAGCATCACTGAAGGTTGTTCATGGCAGAAAGGATAAGCTGAAACTGAAAGCCTGAAAGCTTATATCATATAGTTCTGTGTTTAGTTTCTGAGCACAACAATGTATTCCTGCTGTCTTTCATAGAGGGGGCACGCAAAGAGGAAACTTGGGTGGAGACTTCCAAAGCTCCAACAAAATGATGATGCGGACCACTTGAGAAGTGTTATTGTATTGAAGCGTGGAGCACACAGCATCATCGGTTCGGACTAAATAACCAATACAAATCTTTCTTAAGATCGCGCGTCTCTCGAACAAATGTAGAGCTCAGACAGCAGCACAGAGTACTCGTAGACATACACCGTGTGTTACAATCAACAAATGGGAGTGTAGTGCTTCAATTCCTTTAGGGCGCAGAAGGCTGTAAGCTACAGAGAGCAGGCAGCATGCATTAGTCCAAATGGACAGAAATTAACTGAATCACCAAAAGGTACTCCCTCCGTAAGGAAATATAAGAGCGTTTAGATCACTCTTATATTTCTTTACAGAGGGAGTACACATAACAAGAGCAACAATGTAAAAATCTTACTCTATGTAACTGTAATAAAAGTGTAAAGCATTAACATAAGGGTGTAAAAAGCCAACAATCAACAGCTCTCCTGGGCCATTGCCACATTCTTAGTTTGTTCCAGAGGTATTTTCCAAATTTGTCGGCGTGACCTTGGGCTATTATCGGCTCGCTATCCTGCACTTGCCGTGTTCAATGCCTAACATCTAGGTGATGGTCTGAAATCTCTCACCAGCAACAAGACATGATTTGTAGTATAAATTATGATTCATTCGGACCAGGTTTTGGATAATAACTGATATCCAAAACTCGTTATTTGTCCAGAAGAGGGAATGTCCAGTTTTATGCTTGTTATTTTGAGGTAACAGTATCAGAAGGCATGCTACCTAAACTGAACTTGCAAGGCCCTATATTAGGGGTATCAGATCAAGAATGCATAATGACGAGACTTCCAAGAGGAAACGGAGTCCAGCAAATCTGCAAGGTTCTCTGTAGTTTTGAAGCAGCAAAAACAAAACATATGCCTCTGAAATATTTTTTTGCTCAATTTAAAAATGTTTCTTCAGTCACAGCAATAGATCCATAGCTACATGCATACCCCCAGACTACATGTGCCGCACAGAAGACGATCCATGGAAATCAAAATGTATGAACAGGGATGATTGGAACAGCTACATGGTTGTACTAAAGGGTGCGGGAAAAGAGAGTAAAATTCTGCATTTACCTCGTGTGATGCTGCCACAAAATTAGACCTTCTGCATCCCCTAAAATTGGGCAAAGAAGTCCTGCAAGGTTCATAACAATATTTAGAAACAGGAAGTTAATGCAGCAGACAGCTAGAGCATTGAAACTCTGGTGCCATGATAAAGACATATTTCTGATTACATCTTTGATGTACAAGTATAACCAACCGCATTATCTACAAGCCATGTGCAATATTTTTGAAATAAAATTAGTGCAGACAAGTCAAAGTCAGGAAATAATATCATAAAGAGTGTAGCTATTTTCACACCATTTAGATCTTTCATCCTAATAATCAAATGATATATCTGGTCAAAGAGAAGTGCATACATTGACCAACCTCAAATTTAACTTTGGCCGAAGAGGGTAAATAGCAAAATAATCATCTAGTATATGGTTGCTATTACAGCGGCATTTCTCAATACCATCGCAAATATCATCTAGTTGGAGACATTTCACTCCCATATATCCCTGGCCCTACAAGCTATCCTCATATTCGAATGGTGCTTTTCAGTCTATACACATCTTTGAGATTGTATACAAAACTAATTATCTATCAGTAGTATTAGCCAGTAACACCATTGAGGATACACAGTTCAAGAATGGCACAACGACACAAACAGAAGACTGACATGAATGTCAACTTGCTTATTGCACTCCATTGATATCTCTAGCAGCAATCCCCCTTGCTTACTGGTTCTGCACTTCCGTTTTTCCCCTTTTCAAGTAAATTTGTAACACATCTCAATATAGAATATATCATGTTTATGACCACTCTAGAAAAGTTGCACATGATGCAATCACATATGATAACCTGCAATTAATTATGTCCCTATCTTTCGTTTTCCATGTAAAATTTGAACACGCGAGGCCTATCAGCTTGTTTTCCAATCAGCAATATGCAGTACCTCAGAAATGTACAGTTAGTCAAAGCCAACTACCACTGGAATAAGCCTCTAGAAAGAACACAAGTCGCCCACGAAACTAAAGAGTAACATTAACCAAGCATCCCTGGGCCCTACAACCTATCTCATATTCAAGTGGTGTTTTCCAGTTTACACATCATTAAGATGGTACAAAGCCAATTTTCTATTAGTAATATTAAGCAGTAACACCATTGAAGATACACAGTTCAAAAATGGCACTGACATGAATGTCAACCTGCTTATTGCACTTCATTGGCATCTCTAGCAGCAATCAACCTTGCTTACTGGTTTTGTATCACTGTATGTTTTTTCCTTTTCAAGTAAATGTGTAACACATCTCTCAATATAGGATATCCAGTTTATGACCACTCCAGAAAAGTTGCACAGGATGCAAACACATATGCTAATCTGCAATTAAATATGTCCCATCTTTCGTTTTCCATGTAAAACTTGAACACATGAGGCAACTATCAGCTTGTTTCCCGAACAGCAATACACAATGCCTCAGAAATGTACAGTTAGTCAAAGCCAACTACCACTGGAGTGAGCCTCTAGAAAGAACACAAGTCAGCCCACGAAACTAAGAGTGCTACAATAAACTGATAGGTCAATTTACCCAAACACACATGCTAATCTGCAATTAATTATGTTATCAGCTTGTTAGTCAAATCCAACTACCACACGAGAGTAAGCCTCTAGAAATGTACAGTCACTCAGAACCAACTACCACTCTAGAAAACATGCACAGGATGCAACCACACATGCTAATCTGCTATTAATTATGTCCCATCTATCGTTTTCCATGTAAAATCCGAACACAGGAGGCGACTGTCAGCCTCTTTTTCCTTCAGCAATACGCAGTACCTCAGAAATGTACATCTAGTCAAAGCCAACTACCACTGGAGTAAGCCTCTAGAAAGATCACAAGTCGCCCACGAAACTAAGAGAGTGCTACTAAGATGAATCGACAGCTTAATTTATGATCTAATAATCGGGGCTAAAATTACCAACAAAGCTAGTATCCATCCAGTAGACCAAAATTCAGTAACCCGTGGAATTCAATCAAACAGCTCAACGGAGCAGAGGGGCGGAGTGCATCAGACCTGGAACCAAGCGGCGGCGGCGGCGAGCGCGGAGGAGAGGCGGCACCGCCTCCGCCTCTTGCCGGCCTCGCAGGCGTGGACGGACTGGAAGTCGGCGGCGGGCAGCTTGCGGGTGATCCAGCCGATGTCGAGGTAGACGAAGCGCGGGGGCGGGGGCAGGTCGACCTTGACGCGGACGACGCTGAACCAGACGAGGAAGCGGCGGACCTGCACGCCCTCCAGCTGGGTGAGGGAGCCGTAGCGGAGCACGCCCGTGACGCGGGGCTCGAAGTAGGTGAGGTACTCGAAGTGGACGTAGCAGGGGCCCGCGAGGTCGACGGCGAGGCTGCCGTTGCCGGCGAGCGAGAAGGCGGTGACGTTGGCGGGGAAGACGCCCGGGGGGAGGCCGAAGAGCGGGAGGAGCTCGTAGATGGTCTTGTTCCTCCCCGGCGCGGGAGTCGGGGTCGGGGTCGGGGGCTCGGCCGGCGCCGCCGCCGCCGCCGCGCCGGCGAGGAGGAGGAGGAGGGGGAGGAGGAGGGAGATGGGCGGCATCGGGGGAGGGGGGAGGGAGAGGAAAACTCAGAAATACTGCGTTTATTTTTCGTCTCTCTCTCGAAGAGTCCGGATGGGTTTGGGTTTTATGGCCTTTGGTCAACTTGGTTGGGTTTGCTTTTCGAATTGTGGTTCTCCAATCCAAGCCGTGAAATGGCTTCAAGCAACGAAATTGGAGGCTCGGATCCGCTGGGGGATATACACCGTTTCTGCTTAAACAACGGGGGAAAGATGCTTTAGACCCTAACCATCCTTCTCCGTTCCATATTAATTGTCCTAGATGTACTTCGGTGCTACATACATCCGTTTGAGCGACAAGTAATATGGAATGGAAAGAGTAGATTATAGCGACACACAACAATGTAGATTTTTTAGCATATGCACCCTCGCCTCGCTATCCTAGCCACTCAATGTTGCTTTTAAGATCTGCGCTACACAACCAACTTACTATATGTCAATTTCTTTTTTTTGCTTCTCACATATAAAACATGTTTTGTACTTCAAATTTTGCAGCACAACAAAGCTTTCTACCTAAAAATGTGGGATAAAACTTTCAGATTTTTTGATCCAACATCTCTCTCAAATAATAAAAGGACTATTGCTTCTGGTCGTCCGCCATTAAAATTATTCTCATAGTTACAAAATATTACCCACTATGCCACCTATAAGTTAAGAAAACGATTCGTTTTTCAAAAACACGCCAGGTTCGGTTCAGATACGCTGATACACTTATATGAAGTGAGCACAGAAGCAGCGCAGTGGCTAAGGGCATCTCCAGCCGCGCCTTCAGGAAGGCCTTCCTAGGTGTTTTTTTTTGCGCCGGCGCCGAAAAATCGGTTCAGTCGCATCCCCAGGAGTCCGATTTTCGCCGGCTTGGGCCGAAAACAGCGTCGGCGGAACCAGGCCGAACCCGGCGCGCTGGGGGGCGCCCGGGGCGCCGGGGCAAACTGTTTTGGCGCGAAACAGCCGCAGACCCGCCGCGTCAGCGACTCTATCCTCTTCTCGCCCCTTCGTCGTCCTCATCATCTCGTTTCCCGCGGCGAATCAATGCCAAAGCTGTCGCGCTGCCGCGCCGGTCAGCCTGCGCCATTGATGCCTCACGGGCGGCGCAGTGAAGACCGGATGACGCGCGTCCCTCGCCCTCCCTCACCCGCCACGCGTACTCACGGCGGCTCGCGCACGGGCGGCGCCTCGGCCTATATAAGACGCACCCCAGCGCACTCGGCGACTCGCACTCTCTCGCCGTCGTCGTTCCTCCCTCTCCTCTCTCTCGCCGTCGTCGTTCCTCCCTCTCCTCTCTCTCGCCGTCGTCGTTCCTCCCTCTCCTCTCTCTCGCCGTCCTCGTTCCTCCCTCTCCTCTCTCTCGCCGTCTCCAGCACCCATGGCCGAGCGCTTCCCAGGCGACGACGCGGCGGTGAACGGCTTCGGCCGACGCCATCTTCACGAGAGCGAGGCTCGCCTCCTTTTCGAGGCCGAGTATCCGGTCCCGCCGGACATGCGGGTGCCTGGGGCGTGGAGGATCAGCGCCGGTGGCGTGCCGGTGCCCCCGATACCCACCAGCGCGGCGCGGCGTGCGGAGATCGCACGCATCTGCTCGTCCCTGCCGCGTGCGACGAGGGAGGGGCCACGGTACATCCCGATAGCCCGGTCTAGGTGCCCTACTTCCGCCGCCGTCACGCCGAGCAGCTCGAGGCCACCAACGGCGTCGAGCCCTCCGGCAGGCTCAATGCCGTCGGCCGGCGTCGGTGGTGGGGCATGCCCGGGCGCACGTTGGAGGCCGTCCTTGAGTACATCGAGGGCGGCAACACGCCGCGCCTCGAGTACCCCGCTCCCCCGTCCTTCACACGCCGCCGGGGAAGCTCCTGGACCCCAGGCGCATGGATACCGGGGGGTCCTCCTCCTCGTTCGGCGGCTCCCCCTGCCTCCACCTCCGCCCCGTCAAGCCGGAGCCCCAGGGCGCGCCTGTCAGCGCGCGCACCCGCAGCTCCGGCGTCCGCATCAGCGACAACGCCTCCCCCACCGGCCGCTTCGTCCTCGTCAAGCCCAAGCCGGAGCCCAGCCTCCCCGCGGAGTACGAGGAGGTAGCCCGGCGTGGCTTCTCCGACGAGGACGCCCTGCGGTGGGCGTGGGATGACTACCTCCGCGACGAGATGGTCCGGCAGCGCCGGGCCCTGGAGGAGATCGCCGCCCGCAAGCGTGGGCGCGAGGACGAGCACGGCGTCGTGGTCCTCGACAGCGATGACGACGACGACGCCCCCGGACCGTCCAACCTGCCTCGCCAACCGGGGGAGGGATGCAGCAGGGACGGCGGAAGGCGTCGGCGGGAACGACGACGACGGCGGCGGTGACTACACGCGGTTCTACCGCCTCCTCGGCATGTAGAACAGCGTGGGCGGGCGGCGAGGCGGGCGGCGAGGTAGACGGCGGGGGTAGCCCGCGGTAGTTTTTCCTTTTTTTGTAAAGTATGTTTAAATTTGAACGAACTCGCCGATGTTTGCAATAAATTTAAGTCGTGTTTGCGCCGTATTTGACTTTTTTTTAAAACGTGGGCACTGCGACTGGAGGGCATCACGCCTCCAGTGCGCGGTTAGTGCCGGTGCGCCCCCATGGGGCGATTTTTTGCCCCTCCCGAGGGGCCAACGGCTGGAGATACCCTAAGGTGCTGGTCTGCTACATGGGAGAGCGGGGTTTGATCCGTGGTACTCCTCCCCTTTTCTCTTCATGTCTCATACTCCCCGCACGGTAATGGCCCGGTCGTGACGCCCCTATTTTTATTTTGTTTTTTGTTTTTGTTTTATCATTTTTGTTTTTTGTTTTCCTTTTTAAATTATTTGGGGATTTCCAAAAAATCATTTTTTTAAGTTACGAGTTTTCAATTTTTTTATCAAGAAATCATAAAATGTACATGATTTATAAAAACTGTTCACATATTATAAAGAAATTACATGATTTAAAAAAGTGAAATAAACAATTTCTGTGAAATAAAAAATGTTCATGATTTTTAAAAAATGATCGTGTATTCAAAACATATTCGGTAATTTGAAAAAAATGGCAATGAAATTTTGAAAATATTCACAAAAAAGTTGTGAGTTTTGAAAATTCCATGGAAAAATCGTAAAATGTTCATGATTTCAAAAAACTGTTCACATATTATAAATAAATTACATGATTTCAAAAAAATGTAAGTGAAATAAACAATGCCTGTGAAATAAAAAATATACATGATTTTTAAAAAATGATCGCGTATTCAAAACATATTCGGTTATTTAAAAAAATGACCATGAAATTTTTGAAAATATTCATAAAAATTAAAACAGATCCCTAAATAACGAACAAAATAAACCGCCGCGTACGTAGAGGTTTTATTAAGGGATCTGTAGAGGTTGTGTTACGATTTTATTTAGTCCCCCGTGCGTCGGGTTAGAAAAAGGTTTCCATATTCGCGCCCCAAAATATTCACACAACTTACTATGGGTTCGTTTTTATAAGCTATATAAAAATGACTAAATGTTTATTTTGCCTCCATACATAACTATGTATATTCTCGTATCACAATTTTACAGGTTATGGAAAACACCGTTACGCTAAGTCAAGGCGAGACACATTATTCATCAATCTAGCTCAGGCATGGTCCATCAAATGCAGTTTGCTCAGTCAAAAAAATATATTTCGTTGTGGCGCCTTACAAAATCAAATCGTTATGAGACCATCACATTTTCAGTTTTTAAAATGACTTTTTATAAGTCCATTATCTCATCATGACATCATTAAGACATAGTTTATGAAATGACATTTAAAAGTCCTTATCTCATCTTGACATTTGATTTGACTTTTTTTTATCTCTACCACATCTGCATAATCTGATTGTTTTCTCATGTTGCAACCCACTGGCATATCTGCTAGTAAATACTAACAAAGATATTTTTAATCAAACATATCTCATTTTGTATATTTATGTTGGACGAAAAAAATCTCAAAGTTTCATCACACATTCTAGTTAGAAGGTTTTGTTGTGCTGCAAAGTTTGAAGTTCAAGAGATGCTCTATATGGGAGAAAAAAACTACTTGCATGGATCACGATGCGGAAATTGAAGGGCTAGGCAGAAAGGGCCCGGACGCACATATGCTCCTGCCCCCCGAGAAGCAAGCAAGGACTCCATGCAAAAGCTCCAGCGAAACCACACCACGACGAAGTGATGCAGATCGACGAGACGAGACCATGCATGCCAGATACAGTGAGACTTTCTTCACTTCTCCCCGGCGCTAGCCCGCAGATAGTCCACGAACTCGTCCAGGTTCTGGTCGGAGCTGCCGCCGGGCGCGACCACGGCGCGTGCGGCCTCGCTCCACCGACGCGCGGCCTCGCGCGGGGAAGGGGAAGGTTCGGTGGCGCCATCGTCCATGACGGCGCACGCGAACTCCAAGAAATCCCCCAGTTTCTTGTCGGAGGCGCCGCCGGGCGCGATCACCACCCGCGCCGCGTCTCCCAGACGCCGTGCCGCCGCGCGGGCGGAAGCCGCCCTGCCGTCCTGGTCTTCCATGACGGCGCGCACGCACTGCTCGATCTCGCCGCGCGGGAACACGCCCGCGGACGCGTCGCGGCGCGCGCGCACGCCGGCGCCCCACGCCTCCTCGATGAGGCGGGCGTTGATCGGCTGGTCGGTCCACAGCGGCAGCGCCACCATCGGCACCCCGAAGCCGAGCGCCTCCAGCGTGGAGTTCCAGCCGCAGTGCGTGACGAAGCAGCCCACAGCGCGGTGCGCCAGGACGTCCAGCTGCGGGCTCCAGCGCACGACGAGCGCGTCGCCCGACGCCGTCGCCGCGGTGTCCAGGAGGTGGGGCGGGAGCTGCGCCTCCTCGCTGGCCCTGACGACCCACAGGAACGGCTTGCCGGCGGCGAGGAGGCCGCGGGCCAGCTCCTCCATCTGGGCGGTGCCGATGGACGCGTTGCTGCCGAAGGAGACGTAGACGACGGAGCGCGAGGACTTGGCGTCCAGCCACTTGATGCAGGTGTCCTCCGGGTCGAGCAGGTTGGCGCCGTAGGTGAAGCGGTCGACGTCGCCGGAATCATCGGCGGCCTGCAGAGGAACGCACGGCCCTATGGCTCGGACCTTGAAGTGGCGCTTCAGCCCATCCAGAACCTGAGAACAGAAACACCAACCCACTTTAAGCCCAACTCATGCAGGCCCAACTCATGTGACTCACATGTTAAGCCCATCAAATATGCCTAAGATCCATCTCAAAAAGAAAAAAAAAGAAAAAGTTTCTAAAAAAAGGTAAAAAAAACTCAAAAAAGAAGGAAAACCCAGAATAAATAGAAAGATGGAACCTGTAGAACTTTCTAAATTTTCATTCGAAATTTCCCCACGTGCAGTTTCTTTCTTGCTGAAGGTTTCGCTCTTTCCGGAAACTTTTTCAGGGCGGCTCAACTTAATATGGGGCTAGAAATGAAACCACACAAACCGAAAGTTCAATTTTCACGAATCATGTTTCTTGATCTGAACTTCAATATGCAACTAATGAATATCTTTTTTTTGGATAAAAACATCAGCATTTGGAACCAAAAAAGTTTCTCGATCTTACTACCTCATACTCCAACTCATCGAATGAGTTGACGAGAACCCAGTCCCCCACGTCTCGATCAGCGAACTGGGCGAGCGCGGGGGCGGTGAGCGCCGGGTACGGCGCGTCATGGAACACGAAGGACGGGAACTCCCACCTCTCCAGCCCCGGCAACCCGGCGAACGGCTCGCTCCTGACCCCCGCGTTGTCTCCCGGCGGCGGCGCGTCCAGCAGCCCGGAGTTGATGTAGTAGTACACGGCGCTCGCCGCGCACGACTGGGTGGAGAAGGGTACGGTCGGCAGACCCATCCCCCACGCTGTGCGCGCCACCCAGTGCATGAACGAGTCGTACACCACATGCGTGAAGTGGCCTTCCTCGATGAGCGCGACCAAGGACGCCGACCCACTGGACTCCAGCCTCTCCACATACTCACCGACGCTTGCCGCCGACGGGAGGCCGCCCTCATCGTGGCCATCGGAGATGGACTCGACACGCACCGGGCCGGCATCGAACCGGACAGTTCTGGCGATGAAGCGGGTGACGACAAGGGCGGCGGGCACGCCCTTGGACGCCAGCCTCTTGGCGAACTGTAGCATGGGGTTTATGTGGCTTTGGCACGGGTAGGGCACGAGCAAGACATTGGCCATGGACATGGTTGGTTCTTGGTTGCTTGCTTGCTAATGCCAAATTGACAATGTTACCGCGGATCAGATCAGATCACCCAATTATATAACATGCGACGGGTAATAACATGCATATGGTGAAAAATGGAGGAGGTTTATTGCTCTGTTCTGGCACCATTAATTCCAATAACTCCCTTCTTTTTTTTAGTAGAAAACACAAGGCCTGTATTGACAAAGAGTTTATCCATGCATTGATCGGATGTATGCCATTCTGCTTATGGAAAACGTGGGAAATATGTGCAAATCAGCACGTTTCATTTTTTTTTGTGGGTGAAAAATGTATTACTCAATTCGAGAATCTACCTTCTAAACGAGCAAACTTAGCTAAACTATCACTAACCTTATTTTAGCTACGAACGATATGAGTGATACACGATTCACGAATGCACATAAGATATCTAATCTCCTTGATAAGCGATGCATAGATTGATCTATCCACCTCTTTTGCCTGGATCATCTTCACTGCAATAAGGGAGTCTATCTCGATTGCAACTGGAAGCTCAGTTCTTTGGATAGCCAACGACAGATCCTCCATACACGCACATAGTTCAGCTTCGAGGGATTCACGACAAGAGAAAGGTTGCCTGCATGACAAGAAAATAATAGCACCTTTATCATCTCTCAAAACCACACCGGCACCTGCTGAACCCTCGTCCGCAAATGAGCCATCAGTACATAAATTTACCCAGCCAACAATTGGAGCTCTCCATGTAGGTACAGTACTTATGAACGCATGCGGTCTATTGGTGCCTGTATCATATGTGATGATTGATTTTCCCTTGCTTTTATCTAAAGGGAGATCTGTCTTAATGCTAATAAGGGAGTCAAGATAACTCACCAAGAAACGACTAGAAGCTTCCATGGGCGGTGAAGGTTTATTATGTACCACCTCATTCCGGATATGCCAAGCCCGCCATAACAACATGAGAAGCATAGAACGTTCAATTTTCGGAAGAGGTTCTAATGCACCAGTATTGAGCATCGTAGAAATACTTGGCAATGTCCAAACACCAGCCATGTGCATCGGCAGGGCATGAAAACTATCTTCAGTTTCAGTGGCACATATAGGACAAAGTTCGCTAGTCTCAATTCCACAAACATATTTATTCTTCCAGGTTGGCAATGAATTAGTAGCAACTCGCCATGCAAAGTTGCGAACTGTTTGGGGAACATCCGATGACCAGATTAGTTGCCGGCAAGAACGACGCCCGTCTGGTCTGTAGCTGGAGCCTGTTGCTGACCCCCTATGTGCTTCATCAAAGCCTAGTTCATAAGCACTTTTTATTGTAAATATACCGTATTTGTCAGGACCCCATGCCAAGGTGTCATCATCCAACCTGGGCGAGGCCCTAATCTTTATTATCTCTGCTACGTCTGCCGGTACAAAGTAGTTTTGCAGTAAAGCCCGATTCCACGAGCCATTATCGTTAAGTAATTCCGAGACAAAACGAATTCTGCACCTCCCTTGAAACGTGATGGGTTTATAGGAGTAGGGACGCGGAATCCAACTATCTCGCCAAACTCGAATACTCTGTCCGTTACCCACCCGCCAGATGAGTCCTGTCTTCAAAAGATCAAGACCATAACTAATGGCATGCCATGAAGATGACGCATTGCCTGAAAAAACGGTGTCCTCAAAATTACCATCCGGATAGTATATAGCCTTTAAAACTTGTGCACACAAACTATCCGTTTTAGAGATCAAACGCCAAGCTTGTCGAGCTAGCAAAGCTGTTGGGGAACGTAGTAATTTCAAAAAAATTCCTACGCACACGCAAGATCATGGTGATGCATAGCAACGAGAGGGAAGAGTGTTGTCCACCTACCCTCTAGACCGAAAGCGGAAGCGTTAGCACAACGCGGTTGATGTAGTCATACGTCTTCACGATCCGACCGGTCAAGTACCGAACGCACGGCACCTCCGAGTTCAGCACACGTTCAGCCCGATAACGTCCCTCGAACTCCGATCCAGCCGAGTGTTGAGGGAGGGTTTCGTCAGCACGACGGCGTGGTGACCGTGGTCACTGTGAGGAGCACCTCCTTTGTGAGGTTGCTCAGCAGGTAGCCAAGGACCTGCTGGTTGTCCCGGACCCAGATTGGGTGGAGAGGGTTGGGCGTTGAAGTCTCCTTGCCTTCCTTGGTGGTGACAAGGAGCTTTGCCGGCTCCGGCTGGGTGCCGCCGACGTAGCCGAAGACCCAGGCGCCACGCAGTTGGGGTATGATCGGCGTGCGCCATAGCACGTATTTCGTGCGGGATAGCTTCTCGGTGACCTGTCCATTGAGACTAGGCAGGGAGGAAGCGCCAGAGGAGGAAGACATGGTGCGGCTTCGACACAGGTGGTTCTGGTAGCTAGATGAGTTGAAGAAGAGGGGCTCTGATTACCATGTGCGAGCGGTAAACGTCTTACCCTTGTCAAGGGCGACATGTCCATGTTATATAGTAGGGGAGCCAAAACCCTAGATGGCTTTACACATGCGGTTTGAGAGAGAGATAAGGAAGAATCTAAGATACATCTTAAGAAAGAAGAAAGAAGGAGATGGTTATAAGAATATCTCATACAACTACCTCCTAGCCTTATCTCTAATATGTACCGAACATATATCTCGTGACACATATAATGATGTTTGGCATGCACTGGATGGATCATCAGTCAGAAAGAAAGTCTGACTCCTCAACACAACAGGCTCGTTGATCGTCACTGACAAGCACGTTTTCGTTGTTTCGCTGGCGTCTCATGAATTTTTAATTAAACTGTGATGATCAGTCGTTGATTTGCTCACTGATCGATCAGCCGCGTGCTTCACTTGTAGACTAGCCAATGAGAATCCCTTCTCTTCGTGAACGTGCAATATATTATTGGCAACAAGTCATCGAGAAACGAATCAGGAAACTATTTGAAAGAGACCGGAGCCAGGTTCAGTTCAGGGTTGGTACAATCATGCTATACGCTAAACACTAATTAGCAGATCTCTCTCTCTTCAGTGAGTACAGAACTAGAGATAAACCGGCGGATAAGTCAAGTTCGCGACCACCCAACGGCTGCGTTGCACGTTGCTGGTTGGGCTGGACCAATTAGCAAAGGCTGAAATAGGAAACCAACCTATGACTGCATGGTTAGGAGGGCTATATCTCAGCCCATCAAGGCTTAAATCCTAGACTTGATACTGGCGTTTGTATTTTCTTAGACTTATTTTAGGCAATCCGATAATGTGTGTTCAGTGAAAGAAGATGTTTCCGTTGACTACGAAGGCGTCAGTAGCGACTTCGTCAATCTCAAGATGATATGCTAACTCAGTCTCATGATGGTGCTCATAGAAATAAGACATGCGTGCATGCGTGCATGTGTGCATAAAGATGAGTGTACTTACGTATGGATGAAAGTCTATATCTCTACTGTGTTAAAAAATAAACAAAGGTTGAAATAGCAACACACATCGCACTCGCTTGTCCAAGCCCAACGATGGATAGCATCCTACGAGTTCCTGTCCGAGCCTCGTCGGTTGCAGCAACCACTCCTCCGGGCTTCATCGAATCTGACCGGCGATTAGTATGAGAAAAATGCAGTGATCCTTTGTGCCTTATTGAACTCACGTCGCACTGAAACAATAGATGTCCTATTCAAAGTCGCCACAAGGCTTGATGATCCCCTAAACAAACCAAACGCCTCCTGCACCGCAAGGAGCTCATTAGGTAAAGGCTTGATAAACATAGCCATGTCATTAGCAAAAAGTGATAACATATGCCGAGCACACCATTGCACCAAAGTTCCCAATATGCTGCTTCTCTCAAATTTCAACACCATGGCATTCGTGACATCCATAATTAGAAGAAATAGAAGCGGCGATTATGGATCGCCATACCTGAACCCACGTGCATGCCAAATTCTACTGCCCTGGTATCCATTGATCAAAACTCTCATACCGGCTAAAGAAAGCATAAGCGAAATCCAAGAGCACCACCTAGCCCCAGTGGCGGACCTAGAAATAAAATGGAGGGTGTGCACACTTTAACAAAGTTGAAGTCTATTTCAATTAGCTTGCATGGGCCTTAAAAATAAGCTAATTTTTATATAGTGAAAAAATGTTTTCCAAAAATCTGGGTGTGCCATGGCACACCTGGCACCCCCCTGAGTATGCACTGCTTGGCCCCAAAGCCGCAATCAGCATCTGTGCAGCAAGAATGGCTATGTAACAACGTCGAAAGCCCTCACAACATCGAGCTTCAGGGATAGCATAGGTATCTTCCTCTGATGGAATTACTTGATAGATTTGCTAACCAACATGAAATTACCTTCGATGTCTTTGATTATTATCAGCGATGAGATGATCCAACATAGGGCCCAGAGAAAGTGCAAGGGCCTTGGAAAATATCTTAGGGATCCCATGAAGTAGACTAATGGGATGGAAACCTGCAATATTGGCCACTCCATCTTTCTTAGGGAGGAGAGAAATGTAGGCCTAATTGCGGGAATGAAAATTCCTACCATTATCACGAGCAATCTGCTGGATCGCCGCCATAAGCGCATCCTTGATAATAGATCGACAAATCTGATAAAAGCACGCCAAAAAGCCCTCTGGCCCTAGTTCCTTGTTCGAGAAATTGGGATTTTTCACTATGAAACAATAAAAGGAAGAGGTGGATGCATTTACTTTTTGGGTTGTTGTTAAAATTTATCTTCTTTCAAAGTGTTGCATTACGTTTTTACTCTCGTTCAGAAGTGTATCATAATGGTTTGTTGTGTATCGCCGTTTATCAACAAATCTAATCTAATACAAGTGTATTTTATTATTGGTACATACTGAGATAGGATGATACACTGAAACAAGAAAAAGAAGCCCGAATCATTATGACACAAGATCAATTTGACAACAACCAAAAAAGTAGCCTGAATCTCAAAGCAACAACGGATGATGGATCCATATATATGGGATACCCTGTGCATGGTAGAAAAAACCCACTACATTGTCTAGATTGCTACAATGCATTGAACCGACACATTTTACATTTTGACAATATATTCCCGTAACTTGAGAACATGTTATATAAATTGTTTGAAGATTGTGCACCACGCATGTTTGACTTATAAAAGGGCAACATGACAAAATTGCAAAAAAGATAATTATATATTTTGCTCAATGAAAAGAACAAAGACCACAATAAAAAGTAGTACATTTCAATTCCTCATATCGGTTCTGAAGGCTGAACTGCGAGGCTAACTTATTCAATTTTATTACAACTGCATGGAGCTTAACCAGAAGCTTGAATACATGTCTTCTGTGGAGAATTATTAAATTTCACTAGCATGCATATATGGAATTATGTATTGATCATTTCAGGGCTGGCTCCCAGGAATTAAGACCCGCTAGCGAAGTTGGACTTGAGAAGTTCGACGACCCCGGCCTCCACCCGAAGCGCCTTGGTGAGCACCGGCGTGGGGATTGGTGGGTTGGAGCCAAAGAGCGTGAGTGGCACGAAGACAATGCCCGGGTTCTGGCTGTTGAAGGATACGACCATGGAGGCCTCCGTCTTGCCGACGTTGAACTGGAAGTGCATGAGCCCGCGTGGGATGAGGAACGTCTCTCCAGCGCGCACCACCCTGGAGTAGAGCTTGTTCCCGGAGTCGAGACTGCCAAGGATACCAACGAGGAGCTCACCTTTCATCACGATGCCGATCTCGGTGGCGCGCGGGTGGACGTGCGGCGGGTTGGTGCCTCCCGGCGCAAAGTCCACACGGTTCATGGACACGCCCAGCGTGTTCGTACCGGGCCACTCAGCCACGTCGAGCTCCGTCACAGCGGAGCCGTTCGGGGTGGACGTGTTGCCGGCCTTGGCCAGCTTGGAAGAGAAGAGGAAGTCGTCGCCGGCCTCCGACATGGGCTTGCATGGGTGGCCGTTCACTGAGACCGTCTTGCCGTCAAGGTCGGCCACACAAAAGTCCTGGAGGGTCAGGGTCGGTGGCCAGGACAGCCGGAGCAAGGAGGAGCATGGTGAACATGCCAGCTATGAGTTTGGAGCACCCCATTGCTTGCTAGGGAACAAGCTTAGGTAGGACTGATCAGCTAGAGTCTGTTGATCGAGAGTGTCCAAGGCACTGGTGGTTGCAACTATGCTGTGGTGGATGAGTTAGCAATGAGGCATATGGAGTCCTTTATATAGGGCCTGGATGCATGTGCATGTGTATGCATGGTGCTCGCTATGCATGTCTTCACCGCCTGCATGTGCCGCATGTGGGAACACTGGAAGCAGAGTTATTTTGCTGAGGTTATTGATATTATTGGCGTCGAGATCTCAACTTGTGATGAAAATGGAGATGGCCCAAGGTCAGAAGTCAAGGCCATACCGGCTGCTAAGGAAAATGGGACCTACGAACAGAGCAACGAGGAGGTGTATTTGAATGGAGCATTGCGCTTGGAAACAGTTGTTCACAAGATTCGTGTACACCTCTACTCATCAATCATCTTGATTTCGTCTAGAATTTCGAAATTCAGGCAAAAATGGCAACGTAGAAGGATAAGCACAACTATTAGTAACCATCAGTTCACCACAAGTACTCGTGAAAGAATATCATATTATTACTCATACAAAAATGTCACATCAGTACCCACAACTATTCATACTCCCTTCGTTTCAAAATATCGAAGATAATTTATTTTTAAGAAAGATTAAGAAGTTTGACTTTTAGAAAAAACAATACACATCATTATATTTTGTTAACTTTTCAAAAGATTAATACACCTTTTAGAAAAGGGCACTGCTACGCGTCGGCAGGCGGATCTTTTTAAAAGATCCGCCACCTCGCGAGACGTCAGATATGGTGGATTGAGCGGCGAGCATCACCCTCTACCACTGCAACAAAGGTTGTGTTACAGTAATTTTTTGCAACACAAGTCAGGTTGTAGAAATTTCTTGAAAACATATGTCAGGTTGCAAATTTATTTTTGCCATAAAGATCTTGTTACAGTTATTTTGTAACAGAGGTCGTGCTACAATTTTTTTTGCAATAGATATCTTGTTATATATTTTTTGCAATAGGGGCCTTGTTGCAATTTAATTGCTTTTGTAACAGAGGTCTTGTTGCATTTTTTTCTTTGCAACAGAGGCGTTATTGCAGAAAGCAGAGATCATGGGGACGGTTCACCACGTCATGTGGGACGCGTGGCGTTCAATGAAGGCGGCAGACACAAGCTTGTAAATCCGCCGGCTGACTGATAGTGTTTTCCTTTAGAAAATAACAAAATATTTTTTTCAAAGATTAAGAAGTTTGAGTTTTCAAAAGCCCAATATACTTGTACTTTGGAAACGGAGGGAGTCACGCAAAAATATCAGTTCGAGCAATCTTTGTGCAGATATTATAAATATTGGTTAGTGTTTTATGAGGATTAAGAGAGGTGGGCAATATGTCAATATGTTCTGAAAATGCCAAGGTGGGAAGGATAAGTGAGCATGTAAGCGTGCAACAATTCTAGTCTACTTACGACTAGAATCGTGGAGCTTCAAGAATGGCGAAGTCAGCAAGGACTTCGCTATCGACGCAGTCACTGGTGGAATAGAAATACAACCACATGTTGGTTCCAAGGTGTAAGAAGATTTTGAGATAGCTTGACGGACCAGGGCGCGAGTCAGTTCTGTTTTAAGAATGAGAACTAAATCGGGGGTGGCCATTGGCAGTGACGGAGACAGGCTTGGGGCAGTTAGGGTTATAGCCCTAAGCCTAGTAACAATTTCCCTTGGATTTTCTTCATACAAAATTTAGAAAAAACAGAAAAGTTTATCATTCAACGTAGCACAGTTCCAGACGCAACGTCCTTCTAGCTTCGCCACTAGCCATTGGTGTTTGAAAAAATAGCAATGTGTAGCCTAAATTTTGTAAACAGGAAACCGTGTTCTAAATTTTGGATGTGTAAAAGCCATGGACAATGGAGGTGTAAAGTTTAGTTTTTAGCGATTTTGCGAGTAAAATGCAGTCTAGCCTACATGACATATACTCCCTCGATCATGGTTTGTAAGGCATCGTACTATTTTGGATCGAACTTTGGCTAATAAAACAAAGTATTCCATACGTCCCTGTCCCACCATAATATAAGAGCGTTTTAGTGAAAAAAAACACTCTTATATTATAGGACGAAGGGGGTACAAATCAATTGTGTAAGAGTATAAAGAAAATATTTGTTTTGAACACAAATTTAACACTCTCTTTGATTCGAATTAATTGACACAGTCTCTATACAATGTCCACATATGCTAATAAAATATGAGGGTGCCTTGCAACACTCGGTAGAAATGCTGTTCCTTTCGAGTTGACACGATCGAGACATGGAGAGAAGCGGAAGGCCTCGATCGGTGATGCATGATTGATGGGTCGGTGACATGCTGGGACGTGAACTGGGGGAGGGGCCAGCCGGCCGGCTACTCAGGAGACTTGGAGAAAGGGAGAGGCGGGCCGGTGCGCTGGCTGGATCGCGGTCAGAAGAGAAACTCTGACTCTTGGACACAACAGGTTCGTTGATAGTCACTCTGACAAGCATGTTTTCGCTGTTTGGCTGGCGTCTGGCGAATATTTAAGCTGTGTGGAGATATCGATATGCATGCCATTGATTTGCTCACGTAGCCAATGAGAATCCGTTCTCTGCTCGAACGTGCTATTATTGGCAAGTCGTCGATCGATCGCAGCCACAAAGAAGAGAAACAAAACAAGAAACTATTTGAGGCCGGAGAAGCTTCCCACCTCTGACCATCATGCTACACGCTAGCTAAACGTTAGCATGGAGACGTCCCTTCAGCGAGTACACAACCGCAGATAAACCGGCGACCACCCAACGGCTGCCTTGACGATCCAATAGCTTGCAGCGCGGTTGAAATTAATGGCAACACACCTTGCAGTCGTCCAAGCCCAACGACAGAGAAAAATGGGTGGATACAGCCTATCGAGAAATGCAAAATTAACCTACGTGTATGTACTTGCAGAATGAAATGCTCGCACCATGGTCGCTTGTTCGCTGAGAAGTACTCCCTTCGTAAACTAATATAAGAGCATTTAGATCACTAAGTAGTGATCTAAACACTTTTATATTAATTTACGGATGGAGTACTAACTTTGTGCTAAACCAGCGACAGATAGTATGGATCAGAGGGGCCGAAGGAGTACCAAAAGGCCTTCAACAGCATAATGGTGGATTGATCATCACATTAACGGAGCAAAGGACTTGGTGGTTGAAGACACTAGCATTTCACCATCAGCACGCCGGACCCTGAACTTCATAAGCCTAGACGAAATCCATATGATTGACAAGTAGAGATGTGCACAAACATTATGAAACCCGCCGTTTCCAAGCGCAACACTCCATCGAGAAAGACCTCCTGGTTGTCTCTGTTCGTTGGTCCCATTTCCTTAGCAGCCGGCAGTGGCCTTGACTCTGACCTTGCCCCGTCTCCATTTTCATCACAAGCTACCTCATCCCGACTCTGACCCTGAGCATCTCCATTTTCATCACAAGGTGAGATCTCCACGCAAGTAACACTACTATATGTTTAATAAACTCTTGCCTCATGTGTCCATTTGCACATGCATGCGGTGACGACATGCATAGCTTAATAATTAGCTCCATGCATTCGTTGCGTGAACCGATCCCCTATATAAAGGGCTCCATATGCCTCACTACTCACTCATCCACCACAGCTTAGCAGCAACCACCAGTGCCTTACACACTCTCGATCAACAAACTCTAGCTGATCAGTTGCATAGCAAGCAATGGGGTGCTCTAAAACCCTAGTAGCTGGCCTGTTCGCCATGCTGTTCCTAGCTCCGGCCGTCCTGGCCACCGACCCTGATCCTCTCCAGGATTTCTGTGTCGCTGACCTCGACGGCAAGGCGGTCTCGGTGAATGGGCACACGTGCAAGCCCATGTCGGAGGCCGGCGACGACTTCCTCTTCTCGTCCAAGTTGGCCAAGGCCGGCAACACGTCCACCCCGAACGGCTCGGCTGTGACGGAGCTCGATATGTGGCCGAGTGGCCCGGTACGAACACGTTGGGCGTGTCCATGAACCGGGTGGACTTCGCGCCAGGGGGTACAAACCCGCCGCACATCCACCCCCGCGCCACCGAGATCGGCATCGTGATGAAAGGTGAGCTCCTCGTTGGAATCCTCGGCAGCCTTGACTCCAGGAACAAGCTCTACTCGAGGGTGGTGCGTGCCGGAGAGACGTTCCTCATCCCGCGGGGCCTCATGCACTTCCAGTTCAACGTCGGTAAGACCGAGGCCTCCATGGTCGTCTCCTTCAATAGCCAGAACCCCGGCATCGTCTTCGTGCCACTCACGCTCTTCGGCTCCAACCCGCCCATCCCGACGCCGGTGCTCACCAAGGCGCTCCGGGTAGAGGCCGGGGTCGTGGAACTTCTCAAGTCCAAGTTTGCCGCTGGGTTTTAATTCCTGGGAGACTGCCCATAAATGATCATAAATCATTCGGTATATGCATGCTAGCGACATTTAATAATTCTCAGCAGAAGATATCTATTCATGCTTCTGGTTAAGCATGCATGCAGTTGTAATAAGATTGAATAAGTTAGCCTCGTGGTTCAGTCATCAGAGCCAATATGAGGAATTGAAATGTACTACTTTTTATTGTCTTCATTGTTCTTTTCATTGTACGGAATATATAATTATCATTTTTTGTATATTTGTCCGATTACCCTTTTATAATTAAGTTAGACATGCTCTCAAGTCGACATCAACAAAGGGAAAGGTATCGCTACAGAGTCACGTCAACTTCGGATATAGAAAAGCTAAGGAAGAAGCCTTAAAGTATTTGCCAAGGCTACTACGGCGTGGTGAGCAATGTCCAAATCATTCAGAAAACATGTTCTCAAGTTACAAGCAGAACGCAAAATGTACCAATCAATGCATTATAGCAATCTCCAAAATATACAAAAAGAACACGAGAATGATTTTTCTACCATGCATGGGATATCCCATACGTGGACCCACTGTCGGTTGGTTGCTTTGACATTCGTGCTATTTTTTGGTTAACGTCAAAATTTATCTTGTGTCCTATTTTTTTTTGTTTCAATGTGCATACCATCTTATTTGAGTATGCACCAAAAATAAAATGCACTTGTTTTATATCACATTTGTTGATAAATGATGGTACACAACAAACCACTAGGATGCACTTTTAAACGAGAGGAAAAAAACCTAATGTGACACATTGGATTTTTTTATATTTTAAATTTTTAACAACAACCAAAAAAATTAGCACGAAACTCAAAGCAATCACTGATGGTGGATTCATACATGGTAGAATATCATTTCTCCAAAAAAAAACATGCTCTCAAGTTATTGGAATGCATTGTAAATGTATTGGTTCAAGCTTTGTGCACATATGTAAATGCATCCACATCTTCTTTTTATTGTTCCATATTGCAATATCCCAATTTCCCGGACAAGGCACCGGGGTAGAGGGCTTTTTTTCCATGCTTTTACAAGATTTGATAGCTTATTATCAAGGACGCGGTTATGGTGGCAATGCAACAGATTGCTCGTGGTAATGGTAGGAATTTTCATTCTCTCAATAAGACCTTGATTGCTCTCCTTACTAAGAAATATGGGGCGACCCATATTGTGGACTTTGGGCCCGTTAGTCTACTCCATGGGATCCCAAGATCTTTTCCAAGGCCCTTGCGCTTCGTTTGGGCACTATTTTGGCTCATCTTATCACCAATAAACAAAGCAATTTTATTCGGAGACTGACAATTCAAGATGATTTCATGTTGGTTAGCAAATCTATCAAGTTATTCCATCAAAGTAAGATTCCTATGGTATTACTGAAGCAACGTCACGAGGGCTTTCAACAATGTTTCATGGCGATTATTGCTGAATGTGATTCAAATTCGTGGCTTTGGGGCGAGGTGATGCTCTTGGATTTTGTTTATGCTTTCTTCTGTTAGCACGGGAGTTTTGATCAATGGACACCTGAGCAGCATAGTTTGGCATGTGCGTGGGCTCAGCCGGGGTGATCCATTGTCGCCTCTCCTTTTTTTTTATATAATTATGGATGTAATGAATTCCATGGTGTTGAAATCTGAGAGCAATGAGATATTGGTAGGTTTGGAACAATAGGGTGTTCGGCATTGATTTTCTCTTTTCACTGATGATGCGGCTAGGTTTATCAAGTCTTTGCCAAATGTGCTCACTACGGTGAAGGAGATTCTTGGTTTTCTTTGGGAAGCATTTGTCCTTGTGGAAAATTTGAATAAGACATCCAGTGCTCCAATCCGATGTGAGTTCGCTGAGGTGCAAAGGCTCACTGCTTTTTTCCCTTGTGAAGTGGCACCATTCCTCTCAATAACTACCTCAACCTCCCTCTCTCATTAGTGGCCCTTACAAAGGCAGGCATGCAAACACTAGTCGATGAAGTGACTCGCGGTTTAGCTACCTGGCATACCTCCATGCTGACCCATAGTGGGATGATTGTGTTGTTCAAGTCGGTGTTCAAGACTGTGTCATTATCGTCTGACCAGACACATGTGGTGGAGATCACGTGAATACGGGAATACAAATACGAGTAAATAAAACAAAAACCGTTACGAGTATAAACGGTATAGTGATAAAGGAGTTGTTCACAGGGATACCAATAATATCTCACGTAGGGTTTGCTAACAGCTCGGGAAGTCGAGTGAATAGTATCCGGGGCAAAAGGTTCGCTCAAGAACTTTGTGAAAATGTGGGAGTTAACAAGGGTGTCCAAATTCTGTTGTTAACTATTGATTAGAAGGTGTTCCGGGTCATGCCCGCTTATTTCCGAAGTAATTATTATGGAAACTAAAAGTTGAGAGAATGAGCATTGAAAGTGTTTCGGATGGTCCTAAAAGTGTTTTGGGAATTCCAAAAAGATATAATATGTCAAAAAATGGGTCTATATATATGGCAGGATTCAGGAAGACAAAGGTTCTAGAAACTTCCAAAAAATCCAGAATATATTTTGGAAGAAATACCCTCTTGGGTTGGCCCCGACGCAACCCCTAGTGGGCCAAAAAGCCACGATCCAATCCCGGTCTAATTGGTCTAATAGTTTAGACTTCTAATTAGACGGGCTCTAATGCCGGTCTAATTAGATTAAAATCCTAATTAAATGTGAATGCAACTAGGCTTCCCCTCTTGCTCTCTAGTTTTCTCGGAGCTCTTTTTTGGGGACGTTGAAGTGCTGCCGGATCGCTACTTCGGAACTCGTGGATACTTCAGAGTGCACATCTACTTCGACTCTTGATTGGTAGATCATCTCGGAGAAATTCTCATAGTTGGGAGGTATAACCAGTTGCTGAAATTGTCATGCTTCACTCACAGCCAGGATTAGCCTATGTCCCAAGGCAACCCTTGTAGCTACATGCCGAGGCATGACTACTTGGGGTTTCTCGCCCTACATTTTTGCATGTTCATGTGACACGTGTACATGTTGAGAGAAATAGATTACTAAATATCACCCATTTCCTTATTCTAGATGAGTATCCTACAATATGTAGACCGAACAATGTATTCTAAATTGTGGTAGTAGAGAAACATCTATTAAAAAGAACTCTACGTATACTCCCCCTCCCAATCCCCATCCAGGTTTGTAAGACAGTTTCGTGTTTTTTTGCCGAATTTTAACAGTAAAAATAAGTTATATGTAATAAATATTGTACATTGGGAGGTTGGAGACAGGGAGAGGCGGGCTGGTGCGCTGGATGGATCACAGTCAGAAAGTCTGACTTGCAACGCCACAGGCCCGTTGATTGCCACTGACAACCATGTTTTCGTTGTTTCGCTGGCGCCATATTTTCCGCGATCGAATATTTAAACTGCAAGGAGACAGGCAAGCAGGGCGCCATATCTACACTTGATTACTCACTGATCGATCAGCAGTAGCCAATGAGAATCCCGTCTCTGCCCCAACGTGCTATTATTGGCAACAAGTCATCGATTGAGAAGAGAAACAAAACAAGAAGAGAAGCCAGGTTCGGGGTTGGTACGCCGCGGCGAGAAGCCTCCGGTCCCATTTCTGACGATCATGCCATACGCTAAACGTTAGCAGATAAACTGGCGGCGAGACCAGTTAGCAAGGTTGAAATGCCAACACGCGTCGCGCTCGCCAAGCCCAACGATGGACAAAACGGCCACGGCTGGCGGGTGGTCGGAGACGGACAGCCGAGAAATGCAAAAAAGGAAAGAAAAAAAAAAGGAAGCATAATTAACCTAGAAGAAATCCTTGCACCGCGGTCTCTCACTTTATTTGCTGAGAAATAATGCCAAGGCCTTCAACATAGCACATTATGATCTTCAATTGTGCTTATTAGTTAGCTTTTTCATTTTGCATGCAGCTCCTGGACACTGGCATTTCTCTCTTTTGCTGTTGAATGAAGACCCTGGCCTTTCACCATCAGCACGCCCCTGATCTTGATAAGCCTAGACGAAACCCATATGCATGATTGACGACTAATGGTGTGCACGAATATTATGAACGCGCCGTTTTCAAGCGCAATACTCCATTCAGATACACCTCCTCCTTGTGTCTGTTCGTTGGTCCCATTTTCATAGCAGCCGGCAGTGGCCTTGACTCTGACCTTTTGACCCCATCTCCATTTTCATCACAAGCTAGCTGATGCCACGCAAGTAATATATCTTTAATGAACTCTCTGCCTTGCCTTGTGCATGCAGTGACGACATGCACATGCATAGCTTAATTAGCTCCATGCATCCATTGCGTGCATCAATCCCCAATATAAAGGACTCCATATGCCTCACCATTCACTCATCCACCACAGCTTAGCAGCAGCAACAACTAGTGCCTTAGACACTCTCCATCAACAAACTCTAGCTGATCAATCCTAGCTAAGCTTATTGCATAGCAATCAATGGGGTGCTCCAAAACCCTAGCAGCTGGCCTGCTCGCCATGCTTTTCCTAGCTCCGGCCGTCCTGGCTACCGACCCTGACCTTCTCCAGGACTTCTGCGTCGCTGACCTCAACGGCAAGGCCGTCTCGGTGAACGGGCACACACGTGTAAGCCCATGTCGGAGGCCAACGACGACTTCCTCTTCTCATCCAAGCTGGCCAAGGCCGGCAACACATCCACCCCGAACGGCTCGGCCGTGACGGAGCTCGACGTGGCCGAGTGGCCCGGTACCAACACACTCGGTGTGTCCATGAACCGCGTGGATTTTGCACCTGGAGGCACCAACCCACCACACATCCACCCGCGTGCCACCGAGATCGGCATCGTGATGAAAGGTGAGCTCCTCGTGGGAATCCTTGGCAGCCTCGACTCCGGGAACAAGCTCTACTCGAGGGTGGTGCGCGCCGGAGAGACGTTCCTCATCCCACGGGGCCTCATGCACTTCCAGTTCAACGTCGGTAAGACCGGGGCCTCCATGGTCGTCTCCTTCAACAGCCAGAACCCCGGCATCGTCTTCGTGCCCCTCACGCTCTTCGGCTCCAACCCGCCCATCCCAACGCCGGTGCTCACCAAGGCACTCCGGATGGAGGCCGGGGTCGTGGAACTTCTCAAGTCCAAGTTCGCCGCTGGGTTTTAATTTCTGGGAGCCTTCCCTGAAATGATCAATATATAATTCCATATATGCATGCTAGCAAAATTTAATAATTCTCACCAGAAGACATGTATTCAAGTTTCAGGTTAATCTCGCATGCAGTCGTGTAATAAGATTGAATAAGTTAGCCTCATGGTGTAGCCTTCGATCAGAACCAATACGAGAAATTGAATGTACTACTTTTTATTGTCGTCTTTGTTCTTTTCACTGAACGGAATATATAATAAGCATTTTCGTATATTTGTCCGATTACCTTTTATAAGTCAAACATGTTCTATAGTTTACGTCACGGCGGCATATGTTGAGCGATCTCGAAATCATTCAGAAAGAATTCTCTCAAAATTATGTGAATACATTGTTAGAATGCAAAATGTGCCATGCATTGTAGCAATCTCCAGAACGTGCATAAAACTTGAGAGTGTTTTTTCTAGCATGCACGGAATATCCCGTACATGGATCCACCGTCCGTTGTTGCTTGAGATTCATGCTATTTCTTTTTGTTATAAAAATTAGCTTGTTTCAAAGTATTTCATTCTTTTTTTCTTCTCTTGTGACGAAGTGTAGTGGCTCACGGTCACGGCGTATAGTTATATGGTGGACCTCCATGCTCACCCACAGTGGGGGGGATTGTGTTGTTCAGGTCGATTTTAAATTGATGTTCGATTTTTTTTTCATACATTTCTCGGATAACATCTCCCAAGGTACTTCATAACTTAAATATGATTTCTTTTCACTTTTAAATTGCAGGCACTTTTAAATATACTTGTAGTTCCAGTTTGAATTATATCCCTTCAATATTTATAACTTCATTTTAATGCCTAAAAATAGCAAACCAATCCAGAGCGAGGCTTAATTTTGATATGGACTTTTAAAATTTGTATTTTCATTTTTACAAAAAAATCAGGAGCCTTCTATTTTCTATACATATGTACTTTGTATATGGTGCCTTAACTCCCTATTTCAAAAAAAACAAACTCGGAGTATTACATAACAAGATCCAAAATGAACGCATATAAGTATATAATAGTGAGAATGGCGTTTTGGAGGCCAAGCTCCATGGAGCCCTTTATTTAAAAAAACAAATTCAAAATTTTATGTTTCAAAAAATTCTGAAAAAAATATGCGTATATGTAAGGATGTAACCCACATGTGTGTAAAAGTTCATGATGAAATACCTTGAATTGCGACCTGTACAAAAAAGACAAATTCATGGCCTGAGAGAATGAATAGTATCATGTGTTAAACAGCCTTAGATTTGTCTTTTTTGCACAGCCCTCATTTCAACGTATTTTGCCCTGAAAATTTACACACATGTGTGTTATGCCTTCATGTATATCTGTGTTTTTTTCAGAATTTTTTGAAACATAAAAATATGAATTTTGATGAAATTTTAATTTTGAATTTGGAGGCCTCATTGGAGCTCGGTCACCAAAAGGATTTCCGTATAATAGTATAATATCAAGTTGGAATACAAATTTAAGTTGAAATGATGAAGCCATAGTGAGTTTGACTTCAAACCTCATAATTCCACTTTGAAACATATGATGCTTACCCGGAGATGCTTCGGTTGCTCGACAATGTACAACCCAAGTTTTGTGAAATTGATTCCAATTTTAAACACAACCCCTTGAGGTCATATCATGGTGCCATGCCAAATTACATTTTTTGTATTTCATTCACCTTTCTAGAATTAAATAAAACAAATAAGTGCAACTAAGAGTTAGAATTTTACCAACTAAAACTTTTGAATTTTCCATACATCTCTTGGATTACACCTACGGTACTTAAGAATTTGAATATTACCTTTCTTCCAAATTGTAGGCATTGTTTTAATAGACTTGTAGTTCAAATTTTAATTATATATCAACCATAAAGATCACTTAATGCCTAAAAATTAGCAAACTAATGCAAAAATGCATAATTTTGACATGAACTTCGAGATGTTGGAAGTTAAATATAGGAAAGGTTTGGAGCCTTCTGTGTCAATTTTTCAAAAAAGAAGGACCTTAAGCCTAGCTCAAACACTAAAATCTAAGAAGTTCTACGAGTGAGCGGTATGTGGTGCTTGTCTTTTTTTTTGAGAAGTATGTGGTGCTTGTCACTGGTAAGGATTTACCAATGACGAGTTACGCTTGTTATATACTGCCCGCACGGGACTTGATTTTTTTCCCAAATCACTTGTCCTAACCCCCAATCGAGCATGCTGACTCTGGTGCCGCCTACCGCCTACCGCCACCAGCACCGCACACCATATCTGCCTCCGCGTGCCCCCCGCACATGGCATGGTCTCCATGCTCACTACTGAATCATGTGTCCCTCTCCCTCCTTGGTCTCCACCCCCGTTGTCACTGCTCACCTCCGACGTCGGTTGATGCCTCGTCCCCAAGTCCAACCCGCCTTTGCCTCCTCGACCTCTTCTACTCCACCTTTGCCTCCTACTTCTCATGTCGGATGACACCACACTTCTCTGCCTCGTCAACGGACGCTCTCAGTGAGCGTTCCTCATCTACTTCTCATGCTTGCCGTGCTTAGGAGGTTCATGCATAGGTGCTTGTGTTGTGACATCGTCGTGGATGAATGAGTAACATATCTGATATATTTATGTGTTTTTATGAATAACACCAGAATTGAGATGAATAATTGTGCGGCATCATGGATTAATATGCTTGTGGTATCGATATGTTTTAAATGAACCCATAAGATTATTAGCTTTCATGATTTAATATAACTAAATAAGTAAGTATGTGTAGTTTTATGATTTATTTGGACTAAAAAATTGATGAAGTGCCAAGTGTTAGTTGTTGTTTTGTGTTTTTGGCTTCAGGAAAAACAAAAGTTTAAAATAGCGAGCTATGCCAAAGGCATCAAACTCAAAATAAGTTAAATAGCGCTAGAACGCCGCTAAATGGCACTATATCCAACTAAAACAACTTAATTATACATAGGTGACATTTAGCGGGGCCTTGCAAAAAACACTACAAAGTTGCTATAGCTTACTATTTGAAAATTTAGGAAAAAACGGGTATTTTCCCTTCAAGTGAAAAATCCTCAAATAATGCGAGAGAAGTTTGTACATAAAAAGATAGCTGAAGCTAGAAGAGAAAACCTAGTGGGGTTCACAGCTCTTAGGCGGCGCTGTGGGGCATCAGGTCTCCTCTCCGGTGCTCTCGAACTCGTCCTAATAGTATACCTTTTGCGAGATACTATAACTTAACTTTTGCAAATAAATTCGTAGTCAAACTTTGATTCAAAATAAGAGGGTGTCTTGCATTGCAAGTTTGCAATGTTGTAATTTGGAGGGGAAAACGTGGAGTGGTGGTGTAATTGCTATTTTTTATGTGTGATGGAGGTGCGAGCAACCGAGAGATTTCTATGGTTATCGAATTGAGTATTTTTTAACACAGTGCAGACAAATATGCTCATACATACATAGGCATGCAGATGCTATCCCTATGAGCATCTTCAAGAGACCGAGTCCACACATCATCTTATGATTGACGAAGTCGACATAGACGTTTTCTTAATCTATGGAAATGTCCCCTCCAACTGAACGCACATCACCTAAATCCAGAAAAATGAGACCACCAATGTCAAGTTTAAGACATAAACCTTGGTGGGCCGGCAACACCATTATTTTCCTAACCATCCAACCATAGATTGAAATTCATTATTGAGCGAAGGATATGGAACAGAGCTTACATAATATAATGCGGTAGTTTAGGGTTCATAACACATGTGACCCACTGGTGAGATAATTAGATAGGATTTGAATGTACCTATTGACACAAAATTATACACATGCCCTACTCATGATTAATCGGATAGGATTTGGATATTTCCCATAGCATGAAAATGTGCCCATACCCAATCGATGTGGGTCAGGTTTAAATATATCCATGTCTATGGATAAAATTGACATCCTTATCTGGAAATGTGGCTGCAGTAAAAGGTGGCGCAGCTCGCAGCAACAATCGATAGAAATGTTCTTCCTTCTGAGCTGAGTTGACATGGGGAAAGTGAGAAGCGAAATGCCTCGACCGATGACGATCGTTGATTCGGTGACAAGTGGCCATGCAGGTGCGCGCGGGGGACGGGAACCGGGGGTTAGAGCATCTCCAGCCGCGCCCCCAATAGCCCCCCCCGGGCGACTTTTTCGGCCCCGGCGCCGAAAAAACGCCCCAGTCGCGCCCACAGGACGCCGAAATCCGCCAGCTCGGCCCGTTTTTGGGCCTGGCGATCGCAGGCAGAACCCGGCGCACTGGGAAAGGGGGCGCTAGGGGGCTCCGGCGCAAGGGAAAAGCATGCCTGTCCCACACCGTCAGGCGAAAAGTCAAGTCTTTCTTCCAGATTCGCCTCCCACCCCCGTGCGCTCGGCCGCCAACCGGCTGATCCCGGCGCCGCCCACTGCACGCCACCGCTAGATAGCACGTCCCCGCCGGAAAAAGAGCAGAGGTTTTGCCAAGGCAGCCCCTCCACCACCAGTTGGGCGATTTTTCCGGCATTTCCGGTCGCGGAGGGGCAGTGTTGCTGCAGGTACGCGCCCACCGCGCCTGCAAGGTGTTCGGCGATTTGCCTGCCTCGACAATGGACTCGGACCACGAGGAAGCGTTCGCCGCGCTGCTGGAGGAGGAAGCCGAGGCCGACGTCCAGGAAGAGGAACATCTCATGGTCCTCGCCGCCCTCACCGGCCTGCTGGCGAGCAATGAAAAGCCGCGACGAGGTGGGCGGATGAAAGCAAAGAATCGGCATCGTCTCGAAGGCTACTGCATGGCGACAAACATTTCGGCGCCGTTATCGGATGAGCCGAAAGCTTTTCCTCAGGATTGTGAATTTCATCTGGGAGTTCGACAGCTACTTCAGGTGCAAGAAGGATTGCATCGACAAACTTGGATTCACCTCAATCCAGAAGTGCACGACAACGATGAGGGTGCTTGCATACGGAGCTCCCGGTGATTCACTCGACGATTATGGGTGCATGGCTGAGTCTACCACCATTGAGTGTTTCTACAAGTTCTGTCGGGCAGTGGTGGCAGTGTTTGGACCGCAATACTTGCGAACACCCAATCCGGAAGACACTGCTCGGATCCTAGCACAGAATGCAGCAAGAGAATTTCCTGGGATGCTTGAAAGCATCGACTGCATGCATTGGAAATGGAAAAACTGCTCATTTGCTTGGCAGGGGATGTACAAAGGCGCCAAAGGCTGTTGCAGTGCGGTAGTTGAGGCGGTGGCCACACATGACCTCTGGATTTGGCACTCCTTCTTTGGTATGTTAGGAACTCACAATGACATCAACATGCTGCAGTGCTCCCCTGTCTTTGCCAAGCTTGTTGATGGTCATTCTCCTTCGGTGAACTTCGAGGTCAATGTGCAGCGCTACAATAAGGGGTACTACCTAGCTGATGGCATCTATCCGAGATGGTCTACATTTGTGAAGATTATCTTAAACGTTGTGTCAGGAGGCAAGAAGTCCCACTTTACCAAGGTGCAGGAGGCTTGCAGGAAGGATGTTGAGCGGGCATTTGGTGTGCTCCAATCTTAATTTGTTGTTGTCCGGTACCCTGCTCAGACTTGGTCGAAAGATCAACTGTGGGAGATCATGACTTGCTGTGTCATCTTGCACAACATGATCCACGAGAGCGAGCAGGAAGAGCCAGTGTTTGACACTGAACCATACTACAGGTAGGGTCCTCTAGCCGAAGTTGATCACCAGCTAGCGGCAACCTAGACTGCCTACCTCACTATGCGTCAGGAGATCTGAAACCCACAGGTGCATCAGCAACTGTAGCAGGATCTGGTGGAGCACCTATGGAGGATCAAGGGCGACGCCTAGCTCGACGTGTGATGACATATGAGTTTTTATTTGTTGAACTATATATGATTTGTATTGAACTATTTGTTGTTGCACTATTTTGTTGAATTATTTGATTTTCTGTGATAAACTATGGGATAAAAAAATTATTTATGATGAGAATTCAACGCCGAACCACGCCGAATATGGGCCGTTTCTAGCCGATATCGAGCCATTTTTTTATTTATCTGGGCCGAAAAGCGGCCGCGGCTGATATCGCCGCCTGGGGGCGATGGATGGATGCCCAACCGCCCCTAGCGCCGATTCTACCGTCGACTCGTCTCCAGACGGCGACTTTTATACCTGCTGAGGGGCCAACGGCTGGAGATGCTCTTACTCCGAAGACTGGAGACAGAGATGGATCAGGGTCAGAAAGTCTGACTCGCAACAACCCCCTGTTGATTGCCACTGACAACCATGTGTTTTGTTGTTTTGCTGGCGCCATATCTTCCGCAATCGAATATTTAAAGTGCAAGGAGACAGGCAGGGCCCAATATCTGCACTTGATTTGCTCACTGATCGATCAGTACAGTAGCCAATAAGAATCCCTTCTCTGTGCCAACGTGCCATTATTGGCAACAAGTCGTCGATCGAGAAGAGAAACAAAACAAAAGGAGAACTATTCGAGAGAGACCGGAGCCAGGGTAGGTACACCGCGGCCAGAAGCTTCCCTTGTCTGACGATGGATCATGCTATGCGCTAGCAAACGTTAGTAGCAGATGTCTCTTCAGCGAGTACAGAAGTACAGATAAACCGGCGGCTGTTAGACTGTATATATGTAGTCTTATATAGGCCTTGTATTGTACCTCTTGGTACATCTATATAATGAGATAGCCATACTTCGTTTTAGGGTGTCGAGCCAGTTTCCCAAACCCTATGTTCTACATGTATTAGATTAGGTTACTATGTCTTCCGCTGGACCACCTCCCATCGCCGCCGCGTCGATCTCGACCGCCGCCGCCGCGCCAGCCCTCGCCCTGATGTCGCCCTTCATGGCCTCCCGCCCCCTCGCGACGACGTACGGTGCCGTGCCGTCGCCGCCCACTTCCCCAGAGGCTTTGGGGTCTCCAGACGCTCCAATCGCCCCGACCGAGCCCGTGGCGCTGCCGGCCCCTGCCGGCCCTCCTCCGCCGAGTCCGCACCCGTGGTGCGGTGCTCCCGCGCCATCCTATGATGCGCCCCCGCCGCCGTCATCCTTCTGGCCGGGGTCGGCCTATGCTGCGCCGCCGCCGCAACCCTACACGGCGGTGCCGCATCCGCCGCCATCGCACCACTACTACCAGGCGCCGCCGCCGTCCTATGGGGGCGTGGCCTCCTCGCCGTACGGTGCCCCTGCAGCGCCCGACCAAGGTGCTTCGGCTGCTGCGGGTGCTGGCCCCTACGTCGTGCCGGGCACCTACGGTCCTCTTGCAGCGCCCGGGCACGGTGCTTTGGCTGCCGCCTCTGCCGGGTCCTACTCCTCCCCTAGCGCCTATGCGATGGTCCCTCGTCCAGAGATGGCCCTGTCCATGGATCCCTATGCCCCACTGGCGCAGGCGTACACTGCTCAAACCGCGGCGCTGCAGCCGTTTTATTTCTCGCACCTGCTGCCGGTGAAGCTCGCGCCAGACAACTACCTGTCATGGCGTGCTCAGGTCTTGCCTCTACTCCGCAGCCGCTACTTGGAGGGCTACGTCGACGGATCCATCCCGTGTCCACCCTCTCACCATCCGGCATATCACACGTGGGTGGCGCAGGATCAGGCTATTCTCTCCGCTATCCAGTCTTCGCTCACGCCGAGTGTTTCGTCGATGGTCATCTTCGCCGCTACGTCCAGGGAGGCGTGGGCGGCCCTCCACACTAGTTTCGCCTCTCAGTCTCAGGCGCGTGCGCACTCTATACGCACCGAGCTGGGTGAGACCAAGCTTGGCGATCTCAGCATCACGGAGTACTTCAACAAGATGACGAGCCTCGCAGACACCTTGCCCTCTGTTGGTCAGCCGCTTCAGGACGAGGACTTCACCACTTTTGTGCTTAACGGGCTTGATGATGATTATGAAAATCTCATTGAGAACGTCCATGGTCGAGAGGATACGCTCCCGCGTCGTGAGCTCTATGCGCGCCTCCTTGGGCGTGAGCAGCGCATCAAGGCGCGCCGTGTTTCCCCCAGCTTCGCCTCCGCCAATGCCGCCACACGCGGCAAACCTCAGAAGCCGGCCGCATCAGGTGGCAAACCACCGGCTTCCTCGTCGCAGGCCTCGCGGGGCAACGCGCCGACCATCACTGGAGGGAGTCGCCCAGTTGCTTGTTGTTCTAGTTGCGGTGCTCCTCAGGCTTGTCAGCTTTGTGGCATCGATCGTCACCTCGCCTCTCGCTGCCATAGACGCTACAAGCAAGACTTCCTTGGCCTTGGTAACAATGGAAAAGGGAATGATAAGCAGGCTGCAGCTGCTGTGACGGGGCACGAGCACGGGCGCACCCAGTCCTACTCTCTTGATCCAACGTGGTATATGGATACATGAGCGACGAATCATCTCACCAGCAAGATGGGTAGGCTCTCCACTCAGAAACCATATCGTGGACATGATCAGGTGCACACCGCCAACGGACCAGGTATGCGCATCTCCCATGTTGGTCAGGCATCACTTCTTGCACACAATTTTCGCAAACTGCATCTTTCCAATGTCCTTCGAGTTCCCTCTGCTACGCGTAGTTTGTTGTCTATTCCTCAACTTACTCGTGATAACAATGTCCTTGCTGAGTTTCACCCTTTTCGTTTCTTTATCAAGGATCGGGACACGAGGGCCGTTCTGCTTAGTGGTCGTCTTCGCCATGGCTTATATGCACTTGACACACCACCTGCATCTCCTAAGCCGTCTTCTCCTCAGGTGTTCAGTGGTGTTCGTGTGTCGCCTATGCACTGGCATGCGCGCCTTGGTCACCCTGCTGCTCCTATAGTTAGTCATGTGCTGCATCGCCATGAACTACCAGTTGTATCCAATAAAAGTGCTGAAACTATCTGTGATGCCTGTCAGCAGGGCAAGAGTCACCAACTACCTTTTTCAGAGTCTAGTCGTGTTGTGAAACATCCTCTTGAGCTTGTGTTTTCTGATGTATGGGGTCATGCCCAAACGTCTGTTAGTGGTCACAACTATTATGTCAGTTTCATTGATGCTTACAGTCGGTTTACTTGGCTATATCTTATCAAGCGTAAATCTGATGTGTTTGATGTTTTTATTCAGTTCCAAGCACATGTTGAGCGTCTCCTTAAGCACAAAATTATTCATGTTCAATCCGACTGGGGGAGGGTGAATATCACAACCTCAACTCGTTTTTCAACAAGCTTGGGATCTCGCATCGCGTATCTTGTCCTCATACACATCAGCAAAACGGCACCGCTGAACGCAAGCATCGTCATCTTGTAGAGACTGGACTTACTTTACTAGCTCATGCCTCCGCCCCGTTTCGATTCTGGAGTGATGCTTTTTCCACCGCCAGTTTCTTGATAAATAGGCTTCCCTCACGACTACTGAAAATGAAAACCCCTCTTGAACTCTTACTCAATGATATCCCAGACTACACGTTTCTCAAAGTGTTTGGGTGCGCGTGTTGGCCGCACTTGCGGCCGTACAACAAGCGTAAGTTAGAGTTTCGGTCTAAGAAGTGTGTCTTTCTTGGGTATAGTTCTCTCCATAAAGGGTACAAGTGTCTTCATGTTCCCACCAATCGTGTCTACATTTCTCGTGACGTTGTGTTTGATGAGAATGTGTTCCCGTTTCGTGCTCTTCCGAACCACTCTACCATTAGTTTACCACCTGTGCACTCCGCTACACCTTCGCCTGATCAATTTGTGGATGTTGCAAATGCTCCTGTGTTGCTTCCTAACCATGCTGCAGGTATTGGACGTGGTGCCCGTCTTGAACTCCTGGATGACGAGGCTATGAACAACACTCACGATGGTCATGATGATTCGGTGCATGGCCCATGCATGGCGGGTCGTGCCCGCCAGCCCGATGCATCCACAGCCAACCCGCGGGCGTCGGCAGCGCCCGCCTCGCCCGCACCGCCGCCAGGCTCTCCCGCCCCGTCGCCCGGCTCGCCTGGCTTGCCCGCCACGCCACAGGCATCGCACTTGCCTGGCCCAGCGGCAGGTGGCCCAGCAACCGCTGGCCCAGCGGCCACGGCAGCTACATTGGCCAGCCCCGCCTCGGCCACCTCGGATCCTCGCGAGCCGGCCTTGTCGTCGGCTGGGCTCGGCAGCCCCGTCTCGGCCACGTCGTCCGGCGCTGGGTCTGATGACTCTGGCTCCTCCAGCCCCGGATCGGTCTCACCTTCGTCTCCTGTGGCAAGCCCCGTGTTGCCGGCGCCGCCTGCTGTGGTCTCTCATCAACCACACACACACACAGCCGGTCTGGTGTTTTTTGCCCCAAGGAACGCACAGACGGGACTGTGGCGTGGCTTGCCGCATGTGTTGCTCATGCTGCTACGGATCCGACGGCTGAGCCGCGTCATTTTCAGGCCGCATTGGGTATCCCTCATTGGCGTGCTGCGATGGAGCAGGAATTTTAGGCTTTGC
This sequence comes from Triticum urartu, assembly GCF_056163025.1. Taxonomy (NCBI): domain Eukaryota; kingdom Viridiplantae; phylum Streptophyta; class Magnoliopsida; order Poales; family Poaceae; genus Triticum; species Triticum urartu. The sequence continues at coordinate 146,998,310 of NC_141876.1, forward strand.
TGAAAAATGGCACTTGGCAAATTGTTCCTCCGGTTTCTAGTCTCAACATCATTGACTCCAAGTGGGTGTTTAAAGTAAAACGACATGCAGATGGTTCGATTGAGCGCTATAAGGCACAGCTGGTTGCCAAGGGTTTCAAGCAGAGGTATGGTCTTGATTATGAAGACACGCTCAGTCCAGTTATCAAGCCTACTACTATTCGTATACTGCTGTCTCTTGCTGTTACTCGTGGTTGGTCTCTTCGTCAGCTTGGCGTACAAAATGCCTTCCTCCATGGAGTTCTTGAGGAAGAGGTTTATATCCGTCAACCACCAGGCTTTGTTGATCCTACACATCCGCATCATCTCTGTCGTCTGGTCAAGGCGTTGTATGGACTTAAACAAGCGCCTCGTGCGTGGCATGCACGCCTTGGTTCTGTTCTCTGGGCTCTTGGGTCTATTCCCTCCACTGCTGACACATCACCGTTCCTCCTTCAGCGTCCTGAGGTGACGATGTATCTATTGGTTTATGTTGATGATATCATCCTTGTCAGTTCTTCTGATGCTGCTGCTGATCGCCTTGTGTCCGCATTGAGTGAGGAGTTGCTGTCAAGGACTTGGGTGCTCTTCATTACTTCCTTGGTTTGGAGGTATCACGGTCCTCTACTGGGTTGACTCTGACTCAGAAAAAGTATTCTATGGATTTGTTGCGCCGTGCTGGGATGCTCAAATGCAAACATGCTATCACTCCGATGTCTGTGACTGATCGGTTGTCTGCCCTTGATGGAGATCTTCTTTCTGCTGATGACGCCACTGAGTATCGCAGTCTTGTTGGTGGTCAGCAATATCTCACTATCACCAGGCCTGATGTCTCTTATGCAGTCAACCGTGTGTGCTAGTACCTTCATGCACCTCGTACCACTCATCTCTCGGCAGTTAAGCGCATCTTGCGATATGTCTCTTCCACTGCTTCGTATGGTCTGCTTCTTCAGTCTGCATCGTCTTGTGAACTTTCGGCTTTCTCTGATGCGGATTGGGCTGGAAGTCCTGATGATCGGCGATCCACGGGAGGGGGGGGGGATATGCAGTGTTCTTTGGTCCTAACTTGATCGCCTGGAATGCTTGCAAGCAGGCCACCGTGTCTCGTAGCAGTACTGAAGCTGAGTATAAAGCAGTTGCTGATGCTACCGCTGAGATCATATGGGTACAGTCCTTATTGCGGGAGTTGAGAATCTCTCTAGGTCATCCTCCAGTTCTGTGGTGTGATAACATTGGTGCTACATACCTTTCATCTAATCCGGTGTTTCATGCTAGGACAAAACACATTGAGGTTGACTATCATTTTGTTCGGGAACGTGTTGCACAAAGACTACTTTGTATCAAGTTCATCTCCTCAAAAGATCAACTTGCTGACATTTTCACGAAGCCTCTTCCACAACCACAGTTTGTAGGCTGTAGGTGCAATCTTAACTTGCTTTGTACTTCAGGCTATAGTTAAGATTGAGGGAGGGTGTTAGACTGTATATACGTAGTCTTGTATAGGCCTTGTATTGTACCTCTTGGTACATCTATATAATGAGATAGCCACACCCTGTTTTAGGGTGTCAAGCTAGTTTCCCAAACCCTATGTTCTACAGCGGCCACCCAACGGCTGCGTTGCAGATCGAGGAGAATAGCTTGCACGTTTGTTGCTTCGGCGAGGAAAATTAGCAAGTTGGGTTGAAATGACAACACACCTCGCAGTCGCCCAAGCCCAACCATGCGGTGTGCACGCCCGGAACTTGATATGATTGACGACTAGAGGTGTGCACGAATATTATGGACGCGCCGTTTCCCCAAGCGCAATACTCCATCGAGATACACCTTCCCATTGTCTCTGTTCGTCGGTCCCATTTCCTTAGCAGCCGGCAGTGGCCTTGACTCTGACCTTGCTCCCATCTCCATTTTCATCACAAGCTAGCTCATCCCGACGCAAGTAATACGCTATATGTTTAATAAACTCTCTGCCTTGCCTCGTGTGTCCATTTGCATATGCATGCAATGACGACATGCATAACTTAATTAGATCCATGCCTGCGTCCGTGATGCCCTATATAAAGGACTGCATATGCCTCACTACCCACTCATCCATCACAGCTTAGCAGCAATCACCAGTGCCTTAGACACTCTCGATCAGCAAACTCTAGCTCATCAGCCCTAGCTAAGCTCGTTGCATTTGTTGCCTAGCAAGCAATGGAGTACGCAAAAACCATAGCTGGCCTGTTCGCCATGTTGCTCCTTGGTCCGGCTCTGGCCACCGACTCTGACCCTCTCCAGGACTTTTGTGTCGCTGACCTGGGCGGCAAGGCGGTCTCGGTGAACGGGCACCCATGCAAGCCCATGTCGGAGGCCGGCGACGACTTCCTCTTCTCGTCCAAGCTGGCCAAGGCCGGCAACACGTCCACCCCAAACGGCTCGGCCTGACGGAGCTTGACGTGGCTGAGTGGCCCGGTACCAACACGCTGGGCGTGTCGATGAACCGTGTGGACTTCGCGCCGGGGGGCACCAACCCGCCGCACATCCACCCCCGTGCCACCGAGATCGGCATCGTGATGAAAGGTGAGCTCCTCGTTGGAATCCTTGGCAGCCTTGACTCGGGGAACAAGCTCTACTCCAGGGTGGTGCGCGCTGGGGAGACGTTCCTCATCCCGCGCGGCCTCATGCACTTCCAGTTCAACGTCGGTAAGACCGAGGCTACCATGGTCGTCTCCTTCAACAGCCAAAACCCCAGCATCGTCTTTGTGCCGCTCACGCTTTTCGGCTCCAACCCGCCCATCCCAACGCCGGTGCTCACCAGGGCGCTCCGGGTGGAGGCCGGGGTTGTGGAACTTCTCAAGTCCAAGTTCTCCGCTGGGTTTTAATTCCTGGGAGCCTTCCCTGAAATGATTAAAATATAATTCAATGTATATGTTTGCTAGCAAAATTTAATAATTCTCAGCAGAAGACGTGCATTCAAGCTTCTGGTTAATCTCACATGCAGTTCTAATAATATTGAATAAGTTAGCCTCATGGTTTAGCCTTCAGATCCAGTATGGGGAATTGTATGTACTACTCTTTATTGTCGTCTTTGTTCTTTTCATTGAATGGAATATATGATTAGCGTTTTCGTATATTTTTCCCATTACCTTCATAAGTCAAACATGTTCTAAAGTTTACGTCATGATGGCATGGTGAGCAATCTCGAAATCATTCAGAAAAGATGCTCTCAAAATTACGTGAATACATTGTGAGAATGCAAAATGTTCCATGTATTGTAGCAATCTCAAGAATGTGCAAAAAACATGAGTGGTTTTTCTACCATGCACAAAATATCCTGTACATGGATCCACCGTCCGTTGTTGCTTTAAGATTTATGCGAATTTTTTGTTGTACTAAAAAATTATCTTGTTTCATTCATTTTTTTCCTTGTTGCGAAGTGTATCATCATATTTCGGTCAAGTGGCTCGCCACTTAGTTATATGGTGGACCTCCATGCTCAACCACAAAGGGGGGATTGTGCTGTTCAAGGCGGTTCTCTCGGCCATGACTATTTATGACATGCTTTCTCTATATGGATCTACTGCAATGTGCAATGGGTCTTCTAGTGTCAACAAAATCATTAGAGCGTTACTTTTGCGTGGATCTGAAGAAGCCAAGGGCAGCCATCCCCGTGGTCTGGGAGCAAGTGTGTCGACTGACCGAGTTTGGCGGGGTCAGTATACACAATCTCCAGTTGCTTAATCGTGCTCTTCGTCCCTGATGGCTCTGGATGGAGGGAGTGGGTTCGATCAGATCTTGATCCGAGGTGAATGTAACTACTTCAGTGCGAACTCGTGACATTCATGGAACTTTGTCCGTGTAGGCAATTGTGGAATATCTCAGCCAGTGGGCCGCAATTCAGAACATGTCGACATTTACTTCAGAGGTGGATAAATTCTCATGCCATCTCACTGTGGATGGATGATAGTTGCTGAGTTTAGCATACATGGGCTTTGTTTTTGGTTCTCTAATCACTATAGGCAGACAATGCAAATTCCCTGTGCAAGAACATCGCTCCATCCAAGGAGAAATGCTTTTGTTGGTTGGTCATGCATGACAGATTTTGCCCTGCAGACGGGCTGGCAAAGAGAGTCTACTCTTTGCGGCCAAGCCATGAGACTAGAGCTCAGTTGCTCATTGTTGTCCTTTTTCTCACGAGGTTTGGTTTAGGCTTCTGGGTTTTAGGGCCATCGGGTCTTTGATCTCTTCTCCTCTTGACTTGGTCTGTGCATGGTGGTCCTCTGTTTTTGACATAGCAAGTAAATTGTGGCAGTTTCTATTGCGGGCATGAGGAAAATCTGACCTGAAAGGAGCTCTAGAGTCTTTGATAGCATTACCTCCTTTGCTTCTAGAGTTGCCGATCTGGACATTGAGGAGATGAAGGGCCTGTTCGGGAACACTCCGGCTCCCAACTCCGTGGAGCTGAAGTGGCGGAGCGGAGCGGAGCGCAGTTCATTTTGGTGAAGCTGCCATTCTGCCGCTTCGCATTCCAGCGCCGAGCGGAGCGGAGTAGCTGGAGCGGTCCGTTGCGCACGAAATTATGGGAAATGCCTAGACTCAAGGCAGGTAGGGGAGGAGCAGTTTTTGGTGGTCGGTATTCGAGTTCATTCAATTCCTATTCTTGTAAATCATGCTGCTTTCAAATATTAATGAAAATGAAGGGCATTTTAGGTTGCCGTTCATAAAAAAACAATTTTTAACAAGGTGTACTATTTTGAAGTCGCCAAACCAACGAGTCAATCGTATGTATACATAATTAGAGCAATTCCAACATGGTCCTCAGCACAGTAAAGTAATATAAGACTTTTCCAACTACAAACTTTTTAGTTTTCCATACATATCTTAGATAACACCTACCATGCAAGGTACTTTAGAATTTAAATATGATTTTCTTCCAAATTGTAGGCATTGTTTTAATATACTAGTTGTTCAAATTTAAATTATATCCATTAAATACCCTAATAATCATTTACTGCCTAAAAATTAACAAATGAATTGTGAGAAATGCATAATTTCTGATGTTGGAAGTTAAATTTAGAAAAAGGTTTGGAGCCTTCGGTATCGATGTAGAAAAAATTGGACCTTAACCATAGCTCAAACCCTAAAATCTAAAATGTTATATCATTGGGCAGCATACGTGCTTGTCTTTTTTTTTGCGAGAAGTATATGTTGCGCTTGTCACTGGTTTTTTTTGAGGCAAACACACGCTTTTTATTAACTCTGTTGCAAAATGTTTACAGGAATGTTGACTGGATCATAGGGAAGATCGAGCCAAATATGTCTACCAGCTCCTAGAGAAGAGGCGTGCTTTGCGAGGCTATGTGCCTCAAAATTACAAGTTCTACTTTCGAAAGAGAAAAAACAACTTGTAAAAGGTATCATCCTAGACTGAATTTCCTGAATGATCGCCCCATGGAATGCACTGGATCCATTCTTGATTTCTTCCACCAGTCCCTGACAATCAGTGGCCAAATGGATATTTGAGAGATTAAGATCTGCGGCTAGGGACAGACCTTCTCGGCAAGCCAGTGCTTCCAGAGCAGTCGGATCAGTCATATTAGGCGCCACCAAGACCGATGCCCCTAAGTAATCTCCATGTTCGTTCCTGCAGAAAGCTGCTGCCGCTCCAACGCTGCCATTCCGTGAGAAAGCACCATCAACATTGATCTTTGCATGATTCAAAGAGGGAGGAATCCAGCTCCTTCTCGTGTCTCGGATTGATGGTGGCTGCACCTTCTCCTTTCTGGCATTAACCGTCTCTAGCTCGGCCATATAGGATTGCACAAATCGATGGATTTGTTCGGGGCTCTGGAAGATGTTATCATGGATTGCTTTACGCCTCGCCGTCCAGATGGCCCACAATGTGACAATCATCCTCGTAAATTCATCGTGCGACAAGAAATCATGCATGAAGAACAGCCACTGTTTCGCCCTAGGATCACTGCATAAAATCATATGTTCAGCCACATTTGCATCCGATAATGCCCACGTACATCTGGCCACTGTACAGTCCAAAAGTGAGTGGCGCCATGAATCGGCGCATCCACACAGATTACATGTGCTTGATGTCGCCATCTTCCTGTGGTGCAGGACATCTGCCGAAGGTATGGACTGGTGAGCAAAGCGCCAGACGAAAATTTTCAGTTTTGAAGGTACTGACAATTTCCATAGTTTGGTCCACGTCTTTGCTTCCCCTGAACTAGAAGACCCCGGCACTCTCTCCAGCCAATTCTCACGCCTGATCTTTGTTTCAACAAGCATCCGGTAAGCTGATCTCACACTGAAAATTCCTTTCTTCTCAAAATGCCAAGCCCAAAAATCCTCAACGTTACGTGTGCACAAAGGAATGCTCAAGATCGCCTCTGCATCCATAGGTAAGAAAACTTGGCGTACCAAATCTATATTCCATGCTGCCTCGGTATGGTTTATAAGCTCATGCACCATTTCAGGTGGGTTCGGGACCAAAGGCATGAGAGGTCTGAGCAGAGGTTCATGCGGAATCCAATTGCTAGTCTAGATAGGAGTTGAACGACCATTCCCAATCCGGCGAGAGACACCCTGCTTGAGAACCTCCCTTCCATCCAGTATAGACCGCCATATTTGTGATGGATTGGAGCCAAGTTCTGCATCAAGAAAAGTGGTTGTGGGAAAATACACCGCTTTTAAAATTCTAGCGCTGAGCGAAGATGGATCATGTAGTAAACGCCATGCTTGTCGTGCCAATAACGCCAAGTTGAAAATCTCAAGATCCCGAAAGCCAAGGCCCCCCATATATTTTGGACTTGTCATTACCTGCCATGATACCCAATGTGGCTTTCTTTTTCCTTCTTTGCTTCCCCACCAAAACCCTCGAATCAAAGAGTTTATATGCTCACATAGACCACAAGGTAGTCGGAAACATGCCATAGAATAAACAGGGATAGCCTGAGCCACTGATTTAATAAGAACCTCTTTTCCTCCCGCTGACAGAATTTTTGCAATCCATCCCTTCACCTTATTCCAAATCTTGTCCTTTAGGAATTTGAAAGTGCCATTCTTTGAGTGACCCACATCCGTCGGCATACCCAAATACCTTTCATTTAGAGATTCGTTTGGAACTTGCAATGACAGTTTCACCAATTCCCGAGTACTGTTAGGACAACCCTTGCTAAAGAAGATAGAAGACTTATCCTTATTAACCCGCTGCCCCGATGCATCACAATATTGGTTCAATAGGTTTGATACCTCATTCGCACCCTCAGCACTAGCTTTGAAAAACAGTAGGCTGTCATCGGCAAACAGGAGGTGATTCACCGGCGGAGCCGTTGAAGCCACCTTGATCCCACTTGAATGTGATGACTGATTAGAGTTTAAAAGGCACGAAAGGCCCTCCACTTGTCACTGGTAAAGACTTATCATGATGAGTAGCCTAAAATCAGGCCGTCTAGTGGGCTAAACGTGCCAGTGGGCTGACCCGTTTCCTTGTTGTGCCGTGCCTGGGCCAGGAGTGCGGCACGAGTGACGGCCCGTGTATTAGGCGTGCCTGGGCCGTGGCGCGCCGGCCTGTCTGGCCAGGTTTCTCATTTCAATGGGCCTTTCGGATCGCACGTGGCCTTCTCCCTGTCTCTATAAAAAAGCTCTTCCATTCCTAGCCGTCAGATACAGTGTGCCGGCGCGTGGCGAGTGGCCGACGTACGCGCCGTCGCCTCCTTCCAGATCCGCGGCGAGCCGCCAATGAGGTACCGCTCTTCCCGCCGCACAGCTCTTGCTTCTCGTTTGATGTCTGATCTGTTATGTATGTGTTTCTGTGTGTGTGCCGAATCTTGCCCTAGAGTACTGATGAAATTGTTAGTCGGACCTTCTCTGATACGTTTACGGTTGACTAAAGCTGATTCTAAAGCCCTAGATGAATTTTTATCACTGTCGCGTCCTTCTTGATTGATCTAGTTTCCAATCTGAGTATAAACTTTCTCCAACGGTTCTCTACTCTGAACATTGGACTGAAAACTTAATCTGTGGGTATGTACTCTGCGAGTTGTATACAAGAACACTGATTCATCACGTATTTTTATATGAAGTAAATATGACACTCAAAATGCGACTACTGTTTTTTGTTTACTTGCAAGTGAAGATGTCTCGTTGTGCTTTAGGTGGCATCAAGCAAGGGCAATTCAGTTATTCATGGGAGTCATTAACCAGTGATGACTATCGTTTATACTTGTTGAACTGAAACATCAAATTTAGCTTTTGGTTTCTGGATTCCCATAATGTCTATTCACCAGAGTTTCTAGCACCCGGCCCAACTTGTATTTCAGAAACTTGCGCGTCCCTTCATTTCGCATTTAGCGTTGTTGCATTTCAGGATTCACGAAGTTAATACATCGTTTTCTATTTGCTGCATATGTTCATGTTTCAGTGATCCACGACCCATTTTAGATAGGACTCATTTTATCTCAGGGTCATCCTGGATTTATTTCAGTGGCCCCCGTATAGTAATCTTGTTTGGAACATAATTTGATATTAAACTTCCTTGTTTCAGGAAAACAAAAAAAAGGATGGAATTGAAATTTGATGCACCGCGGAAAAGCGAGTTACTTGCCCTGAGCAAATATAACGTTAATGGTAAGGATAAAGCAATTACAGTAAGAAATGATTATCCGAAGCCCCCTGTCCCTTGTTTTGAAATCACTTAGGATTTTGATTTGGAAAAGGTTGAGGAGGTATGATAACTATCCATCTGTGTGATATTCCTCTCGCCTTATTTTTTCTTTTCCAGTGCTGACTCCTGACATTCTCTCTTTCAGCTTATGCTAGAAAGGGATATTAAGATCGCCAAGTCCATGGCAAATGACATAATCATCCCAGACCCTGCTCCCAAGGTTTGTGTTACCTTCATTTACATAATTTGATTGATGACTCATTCCATTACATTAGTTATTTTGTTTAACCCTGTAATATTATAGGGTACTTAAGTCTATTGAAACAATATGTTTGTTGTTGTCATATATGAACCTTGGATAGGAACATCTGGATTCGCATGCCTGAACCATGCTAGCTTTAGATCCCCTTACTTTTCCTTCTCTCCTTGTTGGTGCCTCATGTTTGGTTTTATCTTCAGCGTACACCAACTTGCTTGCGTTACAAGATTTTGTTGTTTCAATTGTTGTCAGCACCTCCATAGACCAAAAGACAGTTTATTTTGTGGTGTTTTTAGTTGGATAACTGACGCCTTTCACCTTTTTCAATTGTGACGGACTCATCTAGTGGGTGGGTGATGCCTTCTTGGACATATATGCCAAATTGGAGCACATCCTTGTAAAGGATAGTGTCCGGTGCTTCCTCCGATTTTTCGAGAACTGTGAAGGCCAGGGCATGTCATCTTATCTTACCATCACCGCACAAACCTTAACCTTCATTGTCAGTTTCAATGCCCTGCGATGTGCAAAAGTCGTATTGGAGGGCATGGCACCTGAGCTCTATGGGATGCACGCCAATCCCAACTGCATAAACAAATATGGATACTTCATGCTCCATGAAGCTGCTGAAAGGTTCTCTGTTGACATGATCAAGCTGCTTTTACGCCATGGTGCATCAGCCAATGTGCGCACAGTTGGCAATGATGTCATTGAGAATCTACTCCCGCTCCATGTCGCAGTTGAGAATACTTGTCTGCATAAGTATCTAGAGGACAATCTGGAGTACAATCTTTCTCGCAGCCAGAATCATCTGGATTATGTCTACAAGCTTATTCATCTACTGTGTCTACCTGAAATGGTCTGTTTCACTTCCCTCCCAATACGAATTACTACTTTTGCAGCATGACGTAAAGAGTAACTATGGTCATACCATAGACCCCTGATAGGTTATAATGAAACTAGTGATACAAAGTACCGGACACTCTTTCATCTCAACTTGTCAAAGAAAGTAAAGTTTTCATTTGTTAATCCTTTTTCTCTTACTTCATGTGCAGTGTATGTTCTTATAGTAAAAGATAAATTTTCATCAATAAAATATACAAAAACTGTTGCTAGTAATTACTTTGATAGGAGGAAAAACAGTGATATATAGAATGATTATTCAACATTACTTGCTTCATATGAATGCTAAATGGACTTAGGTTTTTGTTACTTGTTGTTTTACAGAAGATCTTCTCGGACACAACTAGACTGCTTGTAGAGAAAACAAATAATGTACTTCAAGAGCTCTGCAATTACATTGAGGATGGAAAAATCATCCAGTCTACTGTTCTACTACTGGCTGCTCAAGAGCTGTAACATCCCAAATTTTCAATTTGGAATGTTATACATTAGATCATCATGCATATCATATTTTATTTTGCTTTTGGTTTTGATCCTAGAAAATCCTAAGCAACTCAAGGACCCACGGAGAGAGTTGGGGATTTCGTTATTTACATATTTGAGTTTTCTCAAATTTTGTAAACAGGATCATTTGATTTTATTTATTTTATCATCAATTATTTCTATTACAAAAATATGAGAGAGGGAATAAAATGACTTTCTCAAAATATAGAAATATTGAGGATTTAATAAATAAAATCAAATAAGATTTATTTCGGAGTTTTTCGGTATTTTTAATTGAATTTAGGAAAAATACGCGTTTTTCAAAGTTGTATTTTGGGCCCAAATAAATGTTCACTTTATCGGTCTTGATTTTAGAAACCCGGGAAAACTTATTTCATGATTTTTGGAGTCCGTTTAGTATTTCTTTTTATTTTTCTTCCGAGCGTAATTATTAAAAAAACGAAACCGACTATGGGCCGTACCCGAGCGGGCCTCCGCCCGGGGGCGCCTTTAAATAGCGAGGCACCCGGCGCCCCAGCCCATAACTGCGCCCGCGCCCGAAACCCTAGCACGTCGCTGCCGCCGCCGGACCCGCCGCCGACTCGCCGGAGTTGCACGCCGCCCGAGGTTCGTCGCCGCCTCGACTTCCGTGCCGATTTTTTTTAAAATAAAAAATATATATATATATATATATATATTTTTCGTCGGTTTTATTTTCGATTTTTTTATTATTTTAATATTATTTTATTATTTTAATCATTTTCGGATTAGGTTAATTAACGATTAATCTGTTCGTCGTTTTTCTTTTTCGTCGGATTTTTCGCGGTTATTTTCTGATCGCGATTTCTGATCCGATTTTCGTTTTAGTAACTTTTCGCTCGTTTATCGGAATCAGGCGATTCAAGCGCCTGGAGTTTCGTCTCGAAACCCTCTTTCCGAATAATCAACTTAAACAAGTTTTTGCTACTGTAAAATTTGATTTAGATCCAGATTATTAGAACGAAGTTGATTTCTTTCGCCGTTTGATTTCTTTTGCTTCGTTCGATTTGATTCTTTTTGCAAACCAGGGTTCTTAAGTTGAACTTCTGGTTAGATCTTCTATTTGAGTTTTACCTGTGCATTAGATGAGTACTTATTGTATGCTTGTTTGTTTGTCTGTGATAGAGTACCCGGAGTGCGCCGCCTGTTACTTCGAATCGTTAGGTTTCGCGGATCATCAGCAAGGCAAGTAACACTTTGATCATACCTTTTCTACAACCCACTTTTATTGCATTAGATCAATCCTCACACATTGCATGATTAGGATCTAATTAAATTATGGGATGGGAAGTAAATGAGGTAGTACCTATTACCTGTTTATTATCAAACCTTTGGGAGTTATTTCTACGTTTGCTTATTATGCCATGCTATGCTAGTAGACGTGGATTGGGTGAGTGATATCCATGACAGATGTGAGATTGTTAATTAATGGTTTATCTAAGGTGGCAACCTAAACACACATCTGGGTGGATTGAGGCACCTGGGTATTCCAGGACTTGCCTGTTTTTCTTTTGGACCGCCACCCAGACTCAAAGGGATCATGAGATTATTCATACTAGAAACTTCCGTGTGCAGCCACAAGCCATTATGGGCTCTGGCATAGTTGATTAAGTCGTGCGAACTCTTACAGGGTAGACTAGCAGATGTAGGAGAAAGTAGGTGTACCGGTCTATCCATCGTAAGGTGCTAGCGCTTCTGAAAGACTGTGTCTCGGTCATCCGTTTCTCAAACACCGTGTAGTGCGAGAAATCCAACGGAGGCGATCGAGTCTTGTGGGGAAAAGTGTGCAAACCTCTGCAAAGTGTAATAAACTAATCATGGTTAGCCGTGTCCCCGGTTATGGACATCTTGAGTATCTAGTACCTGGATTATCATGTGAATCTCAACATGTTACTCTAAAGTTAATTTTGTTGGGTTTTTTAAATGATGATGCTTAATTGGGATTGAGAATGCTGTCAACCATTCTCAATGTTTAACCACCACCATGATAGTAATTAAATTTATTCCTTTGAAGTAGGGAAAAATTGGCTTTACGCAAAAACTGTAACCATAGAGCTTTCCACCAGCCAAATATGCATATAGTATAGTTGTTTCATTCCATTACTCTCTATGTGTTACCTTGCCAGCATATTCCATGTGTTGACCCGTTCTCGGGCTGCAACGTTAATGTTGCAGACTTTTCAGACGATGATTAAGGAGTTTTTAGGTTGTGGTTCTATACTCAGTGATGCCGTTGGAGTTGATGGACTCACTTATCTTCCAAGCCTTCCGCTGTTATCGTTATTAGATGGCCTTAAGCCATATTTATTGTAATAAGTTCTCTTTTGAGACACTTGATGTAATAAGTGTGTGATTGCTACTATGCTATAAATCCTCGAGTACTGTGTGGTATCAGCATTACTGATCCAGGGATGACACCGGAGCACAGAGATCAGACTATTTGAGGTCTGGTCGCTACAGAGATGGTATCAGAGCACACGCTGACTGTAGGACACGACCACTAAGCTAAAAGACCTAGATCACTACTCACTCTCTTCTCTTCTGACTTCTCATCTTTTCTACTCTTTAGGATGGCGGATGCAAGGAATAAGTTCACACAACCAGATGAAGATACACCCTTTGGACGCCACTTGAAGGAAGTCACTAGATACCTGAACATAGGAGTACCAAGCTTCACGGGAACCTACAACGCCACTTTACCTGAAGAAGAGCGCTGGATGATTCAAGTTCAAGTTCCAGGAAGGACGTTCATGCCAGTCACTGAGCCCATAGAGTTTTCTTTTGATGCACCAACTTGGAGTCTAGAAAAGAGTATGGCAGCTCACATCGCCATGGGACGCATTGGGGAAGTCTACCGCAAGGATCTCAAGGATACTATCTACCTGATTTGTGGGCGCCAAGATGAACACTGGGAGATGATCAACACCAGGAAAGATAGATCAATTGCAGCTTTTATCCAGGAATTAAACCAGCACATTCGACGACAGGAGAATCAGATGTGCGCCGACATGATAGATCTGAAGAAGGCTAAGACTAGAATCAAGGAACTGGAGGAAGAACTCAAGGCTACACGTGAAGATTATGAAGACGAAATTGAAGTATTGGTGGAGAAGAATGACGACCTGATCAAGAAGATTGGAATATTTATGGGAGGCCCGACACCAGTAGATGAAGACGAAGAACCCAAGGAGATTAGCCCGGAAGACTACATCATCATCGACGGCACCGACTCGGAAGCAGATAGTAGCGATGATGACTATGTTGATGAAGCTGGAGCCGATACCATGGAGTCTACAACCGTAGAATATTTCTAGTAGACCACCTCACCAGTAGTAGTAGTAGTCCACCATGTAAATTTAGTAGTCCGAGCACTTTTGCGATAGCTAGATCGATTGTATGCCTTTGTTTGATTGAATGAAGTGAATTGTTTGCTTTTGCCTCATGTGCATATGAGTAGTGTTTTCTCTTTAGACCCCCTCTATTCTTATATCTCATTTTTTCTAAACCCTCAGATGCCTCCGAGACGTGACCCCGGATTTGCCTTTCCGCCGGAGCTCACCCAGTTGATCCAGCAGCAGAACACCTTGATGCAGTTGCTAGTTCAGAATCAGAATCAGGGGAACAACAACAACAACCCACCACCACCACCACCACCTGTTGACCACTTAGCCCGTTTTCTTAGGCTGAATCCGCCGATGTTTTCCAGTAGCACCGAGCCGATAGTAGCAGATGATTGGCTCCACAAGACAGCTAGGGAGTTAACCACAGCAGGATGCACAGATGCGGAGAAGGTGAAGTTTGCCGCACATCAGTTAGAAGGACCTGCAGCATCATGGTGGGAGAATTTCACAGCCACCTTCCCAGTCGACACTGTCACATGGGACCAGTTTCAGCAGGCTTTTCGTACTGCCCATGTTTCAGCAGGAGCAATGGCCATGAAGAAGCGTGAGTTTCGTAACTTGCGCCAAGGAGGACGGACAGTTGGCCAGTATGTGGAGGAGTTTAGTAAGCTAGCACATTATGCCCCAGATGACGTTGCTACGGATGTAGCTAAGTAGGAGAAAATCCTGGAAGGACTGAATGATGAGTTGAGTATGCAGTTGATGGTAGCCACCTTCAACAACTACCAGGAGTTGGTAGATCGTGCTCTTATGATTGAAGGGAAGCAGCAGCAAATTGAGAACCGCAAGAGGAAGTATGGACAAGGAAAGTATAATTCAGGAGCTCAGCAGAAGCCACGTTTTACCCCTAGACCGGGAGGACATTTTTAGCATACCCATGGAGTAGGTAGCTCACACAATCACAATGGCACCAAGAATGGTAATGGGAATGGAGGAAGCAATGGACAGAACTGCAACACCCCATCAACCCCAGCCAAGAGAGATCTGAGTCAAGTCACCTATTTCAAGTGTTCCAAGACCGGACATTATGCCAACGAATGTCCTGAAGGCCAAAACGGCAATGGAAGCTCTAGAAAGAAGCCGAACCCTTTCAACAGGGGATAGGTGAACCACGTTAATGTGGAGGAGGTTGAAGCTCAGCCCGATGCAGTAATAGGTAAGTTTTTGGTTAAGTCATTTACTGCACTCGTTTTTTTGATATTGGTGCATCGCATTCATACATATCAAGGGGATTTGTGGAAAAGTATAGCCTGCCCACTAGGGTTCTTAAAACACCTATGCTAGTAAGCTCTCCAGGAGCAGAGTACATGGCCGGACAAGGATGTTTTCAAGTGCCATTAAGTATAGGAAGGCATGTTTTTCCAACGGATTTAATTATTCTGGAATCCCAAGGTTTGGATGTAATTCTCGGTATGGATTGGCTGTCGATGTATGGAGGAAACATCGATTGCGCCAGTAAGACAATTTTGCTCACAACGCCAGAAGGAAGAAGGATCAAGTATGTATCCCGACATGCGCCAAACAGGACACAAGTAAATTCCTTATCAGGAGTTGTGCAAGAGGAAGTACCAGTGGTAAAGGATTTTCCTGATGTATTTCCCGAAGAGTTGCCAGGCATGCCACCGGATAGAGACATTGAGTTTTTGATTGAGCTTTTGCCAGGCACTGGGCCAATATCGAAGCGACCATACAGGATGCCCGCAAAAGATTTGGTGGAAATTAAGAAGCAGATTAAGGAGTTACTGGATAAAGGTTACATTTGCCCAAGTTCTTCGCCTTGGGGATCACCAGTACTTCTAGTGGAGAAGAAGGATGGATCATTAAGAATGGTTGTTGATTATCGAGGATTGAACGAAGTAACAATCAAAAACAAGTACCCGCTACCAATGATCAATGATCTGTTTGATCGATTGCAAGGGGCTAAAGTGTTTTCCAAGATCGATTTGCGATCAGGGTACCATCAGTTGAAGATTCGAGAGCAGGACATACCTAAGACAGCATTCACCACAAGATATGGACTGTATGAGTATACCGTTATGTCATTTAGACTGACTAACGCACCTGCCTATTTTATGAACATGATGAACAAAGTGTTTATGGAGTTTTTGGATAATCTCGTTGTGTTTTTCATCGATGATATTCTGGTATTCTCAAAGAATGAAGAGGAGCATAAAGAACATTTGCGGTTGGTACTTGAGAAGCTCAGAGAACATCAGTTATATGCCAAGTTCAGCAAATGTGAGTTTTGGTTGAAGGAAGTTGGATTCCTCGGACATGTTATATCCGGAGAAGGAATAGTAGTTGACCCCACCAAGGTTATCACTGTGACCAATTGGGAAGCACCAACAACAGTTGGAGAGATCCGGAGTTTTCTGGGACTCGCAGGATACTACCGGAGGTTTATTGAGAACTTCTCAAAGATTGCGAAGCCTATGACGGAGTTGCTGAAGAAGGATACTAAGTTCAAATGGACTGAGAAGTGTGAGGCTAGTTTCCAGGAATTGAAGAAACGTTTGGTTACCTCACCAGTGTTGATTTTGCCAGATCAAACCAAGGATTATGAGGGGTATTGCGACGCTTCACGTCGAGGACTTGGAGCAGTGCTTATGCAAGAGGGAAGAGTTGTTTCGTATGCTTCACGACAACTGAAGCCTCACGAATTGAATTATGCCACGCATGATTTGGAGTTAGCAGCCGTAGTGCATGCATTGAAGACGTGGAGACATTTCCTCATTGGAAATCATTGTGAGGTGTACACGGATCACAAGAGTTTGAAGTACATTTTCACGCAGAAGGAGTTGAACCTCAGACAAAGGAGATGGTTGGAGCTCATCAAGGATTATGATATGAGATTGCATTACCATCCCGGAAAAGCTAATGTAGTAGCTGACGCATTGAGCCGTAAGAGTCATGTCAATACACTAATGACGGGAGAAATACCAAAGGAGTTAGTCGAGGATCTTCGTGAGCTATGTTTGGAGATAGTTCTGAGAGGCTATGTGGCAGCATTGGAGATTCAATCAACATTGATGGATAAAATCAGAGAGGCTCAGAAATCTGACAAGGAGATTGCTTCTATAAAAGAGAAAATGAGCCAAGGAAAAGCTAAAGGATTTCGTGAGGATGAGCACGACACCCTATGGTTTGAAGACCGTGTTTATGTACCCAATGACCCGGAGATCAGAAAGTTGATTCTGCAAGAGGCACATGATTCACCGTATTCGATTCACCCAGGAAATACCAAGATGTATTTGGATTTGAAGGATATTTTCTGGTGGACCGGAATGAAGAAGGATATTGCGGAGTATGTAGCAGTTTGTGACGTATGTCAGAGAGTAAAGGCAGAGCATCAGAAGCCAGCAGGATTGTTGCAACCATTGCCGATACCCGAATGGAAGTGGGATAAGCTAGGCATGGATTTTATCACGGGATTACCAAGGACTCGTTCAGGCTATGACTCGATTTGGCTTGTAGTTGATCGATTGACGAAGGTAGCTCATTTCATCCCAGTAAAGACCACTTACACCAGTGCTAAGTTGGCAAAGATATACATGACAAGAATCGTATGTCTGCATGGAGTTCCGAGGAGCATCGTATCAGATAGAGGAACCCAGTTTACCTCAAAGTTCTGGAAGCAGTTGCATGAGACTTTGGGTACTAGGCTAGAATTTAGTACAACTTTTCATCCGCAGACAGATGGACAGACCAAGAGAGTCAATCAGATTTTGGAGGATATGCTGAGAGCTTGTGCGCTAGATTATGGATCTAGTTAGGACGATAATTTGCCATATGCAGAGTTCTCTTACAATAATAGCTATCAGACCAGTTTGAAGATGGCCCCTTTCGAAGCTTTGTACGGAAGGAGGTGCAGGACACCGTTGTCATGGGACGAAGTTGGAGACCGCCAGTTGTTTGGACCAGATCTGATTAAAGAGTCTGAACATAAGGTGAAGTTGATTCGCGATAGGCTCAAGGTAGCCCAGTCCAGGCAGAAGAGCTACGCAGATTCTAAACGCAAGGAGACAGTTTACGAAGTCGGAGACAGAGCTTATCTTCGAGTATCCCCACTTCGAGGGATTAAGCGCTTTGGAGTTAAGGGGAAGTTAGCGCCACGATTTGTAGGGCCATATCGAGTTTTGGAGCGTATGGGAGAAGTAGCCTACAAGTTGGAATTGCCAGAAGGATTGACAGGAGTTCATGATGTGTTCCACGTTTCTCAGTTGAAGAAGTGTCACGCGGAGATGGCTGACATACCTTTGAGAGACACAGTGCGATTGGAAGCAATTCAGTTGGATAACAATTTGACCTATGAGGAGAAACCAGTCAAGATTCTCGAGTTTGCCAGCCGAGTCACTCGCAGCAAGGTTATCAAGTTTTACAAAGTTCAGTGCAGCCACCACACGGAGGATGAAGCCACCTGGGAGCGAGAGGAAGATTTGCTCAAGGACCACCGTCACCTATTTTCTAGCCAACCCAAATCTCGAGAGCGAGATTCATCTTAAGGGGGGTAGGTTTGTAACATCCCAAATTTTCAATTTGGAATGTTATACATTAGATCATCATGCATATCATATTTTATTTTGCTTTTGGTTTTGATCCTAGAAAATCCTAAGCAACTCAAGGACCCACGGAGAGAGTTGGGGATTTTGTTATTTACATATTTGAGTTTTCTCAAATTTTGTAAACAGGATCATTTGATTTTATTTATTTTATCATCAATTATTTCTATTACAAAAATATGAGAGAGGGAATAAAATGACTTTCTCAAAATATAGAAATATTGAGGATTTAATAAAAAAATCAAATAAGATTTATTTGGGAGTTTTTCGGTATTTTTAATTGAATTTAGGAAAAATATGCGTTTTTTAAAGTTGTATTTTGGGCCCAAATAAATGTTCACTTTATCGGGCTTGATTTTAAAAACCCGGGAAAATTTATTTCATGATTTTTGGAGTTCGTTTAGTATTTCTTTAATTTTTCTTCCGAGCGTAATTATAAAAAAAAACGAAACCGACTATGGGCCGTACCCGAGCGGGACTCCGCCCGGGGCGCCTTTAAATAGCGAGGCACCCGGCGCCCCAGCCCATAACTGCGCCCGCGCCCGAAACCCTAGCCCGCAGCCGGACCCGCCGCCGACTCGCCGGAGTTGCACGCCGCCCGAGATTCGTCGGTTTTATTTTTGATTTTTTATTATTTTAATATTATTTTATTATTTTAATTATTTTCGGATTAGGTTAATTAATGATTAATCTGTTCGTCGTTTTTCTTTTTCGTCGGATTTTCCGCGGTTATTTTCTGATCGCAATTTCTGATCCGATTTTCGTTTTAGTATAACTTTTCGCTCGTTTATCGGAATCAGGCGATTCAAGCGCCTGGAGTTTCGTCTCGAAACCCTCTTTCCGAATAATCAACTTAAACAAGTTTTTGCTACTGTAAAATTTGACTTAGATCCAGATTACTAGAACTAAGTTGATTTCTTTCGCCGTTTGATTTCTTTTGCTTCGTTCGATTTGATTCTTTTTGCAAACCAGGATTCTTAAGTTGAACTTCTGGTTAGATCTTCTATTTGAGTTTTACCTGTGCATTAGATGAGTACTTATTGTATGCTTGTTTGTTTGTCTGTGATAGAGTACCCGGAGTGCGCCGCCTGTTACTTCGAATCGTTAGGTTTCGCGGATCATCAGAAAGGCAAGTAACACTTTGATCATACCTTTTCTACAACCCAGTTTTATTGCATTAGATCAATCCTCACACATTGCATGATTAGGATCTAATTAAATTGTGGGATGGGAAGTAGATGAGGTAGTACCTATTACCTATTTATTATCAAACCTTTGGGAGTTATTTCTACGTTTGCTTATTATGCCATGCTATGCTAGTAGACGTGGATTGGGTGAGTGATATCCATGACAGATGTGAGATTGTTAATTAATGGTTTATCTAGGGTGGCAACCTAAACACACATCTGGGTGGATTGAGGCACCTGGGTATTCCAGGACTTGCCTGTTTTTCTTTTGGACCGCCACCCAGACTCAAAGGGATCATGAGATTATTCATACTAGAAACTTCCATGTGCAGCCACAAGCCATTATGGGCTCTGGCATAGTTGATTAAGTCGTGCGAACTCTTACAGGGTAGACTAGCAGATGTAGGGGAAAGTAGGTGTACCGGTCTATCCATCGTAAGGTGCTAGCGCTTCTGAAAGACTGTGTCTCGGTCATCCGTTTCTCAAACACCGTGTAGTGCGAGAAATCCAACGGAGGCGATCGAGTCTTGTGGGGAAAAGTGCGCAAACCTCTGCAAAGTGTAATAAACTAATCATGGTTAGCCGTGTCCCCGGTTATGGACATCTTGAGTATCTAGTACCTGGATTATCATGTGAATCTCAACATGTTACTCTAAAGTTAATTTTGTTGGGTTTGTTAAATGATGATGCTTAATTGGGATTGAGAATGCTGTCAACCATTCTCAATGTTTAACAACCACCATGATAGTAATTAAATTTATTCCTTTGAAGTAGGGAAAAATTGGCTTTACGCAAAAACTGTAACCATAGAGCTTTCCACCAGCCAAATATGCATATAGTATAGTTGTTTCATTCCATTACTCTCTATGTGTTACCTTGCCAGCATATTCCATGTGCTGACCCGTTCTCGGGCTGCAACGTTAATGTTGCAGACTTTTCAGACGATGATTAAGGAGTTTTTAGGTTGTGGTTCTATACTCAGTGATGCCGTTGGAGTTGATGGACTCACTTATCTTCCAAGCCTTCCGCTGTTATCGTTATTAGATGGCCTTAAGCCATATTTATTGTAATAAGTTCTCTTTTGAGACACTCGATGTAATAAGTGTGTGATTGCTACTCTGCTATAAATCCTCCGAGTACTGTGTGGTATCAGCATTACTGATCCAGGGATGACACCGGAGCACAGAGATTAGACTGTTTGAGGTCTGGTCGCTACAAGAGCAGATCCGTGGGGGCAGTTCTTCCAAGATAAATGACAGTAGTAAGAAAAATGGGTTTGACCTTATCAGTAACTGTATAATGAGGCTTTCATTTTCCTTGAGATGGGAGAAAGGTTCACATGGAATGGCACCGGAGCTTCTGGAGGAAAGGAAGGCACTTACTGATTGCGCATGGCTGCTTGTTGATGTAATTTCCTATGCCGGTGAAAATCTGTCTGCATACATTCAAGCACATTCTGAGGTAAGCATTTTTGTATATTGCGGCTGCAGTGACTCAGATGCCTTTTACTTAATAGTTGTATTTTTACTATTGTCAGTTATGTTGTTTAAAAAAATACATGCCCTAGTCTTTCTTTTCGTGGAAGCACATTCTGATACTATGTGTGAGAATGCTTTAGTTTGTGAATATTTTTTCAAGAAGCGTATTTCTTTTCTCTTGCTCGATGCTATATATCAATTTAACATTTTCTCTAATATTTTTATCACTAAATTATGTTCTTGTTAATTGAAAAAAATCTCAAACCCAAGATGCTACTTAGATTCAGAAAGTTTCCATCCACTTCACATTGGTTTGTTGCTTGAATAGCTGAGTCTTGCTCTAATGTTTAGCCTGTCATATAATGCAATGAGATTCAAACCCCTCTTATTTATAAACACTCGGGAAAAGTGATGGCAGGGATAATGAAACAAGAGAAAACAACTGATAGGAGTAAAGCCATTGTCATAGTTATTTTTATGAAATGTTCTATGTCAAAAGTATTAGTAACAAACCAGCCTGTTATTAGTTATCCATATACTCATCCACATCAAATCCCCTGTTTGGCTACTTCTTTCCTTTAATCTTCACCATAAAACAGACAAACAAACTGTAAGAACACCTTTTGTGCTTTATCTTCTAAGACAGTGCTTGATATTATTATATTGCAAAGGAGATTGCTATACGAGTTCATGATAGATACAATTATTGATGATTTCTGCATTGAATTCACACACTACAACTGGAGGAGCATGTTAGTTCCTTTTCTAGTACCATATGCATTTTTGTCATGGAAATGCGAATCTTACAATGAATACTTAATGCATGCATAAATAGTGAAAACATTGGTGACAGAAACACTCGATTTCCATATTAATATTATCTGACATGAGCATAGTATATTTTCTTGGCTTCACTTATGTCTATTTTCTGGTTTTGTCACTGCCTTATATCATTTTAGCAGCCATATCAACATCAAGTGTTTGGTTAATGTTGTTGCATGGTGCATGGATACAGAACATGTGCTTGTGTTATTTCTCTTTGTTTATTTTCTGGACGCATGTCAGATGAATTGGCAGAAATGAGCATTTTCATATTCTTATGGTGGCAGTTGTGTGGCATGATTCCCAGCTCCAAAAATTCTAGGTGCTGGAGCTGGGGTATATTAAGGTCGTTGACATGAGCCTTCTTTATTCATGTTAGACTGAAAATTTATGCTTAAGGTACTTTATTTAGCCTACAAACTCCAGGTCCTCCAAGAAACAGGGAGTTGGAGCTCATTACAGTAACTTGTCTGTGGCCCCGGAGGACAGTTCAATGTAGTTCAACAAACAATTCCATATTCTTATGGTGTATGCAATTTATGACTAACCTCTTTAAGTTTGTCTGAACTTCATTTGGATCATATAGCCTGAAGAAATTGACACCTTTCTCTTTGGGAAACCAAAACAAAACAATTAAAGTGATTTGAAATAGTTGGAATTTGAATAACTGTGATGTGTAGTTAAATATACCGATGGGCGATGCAGTTCTTGACTCTTACATTTGAAGCGCCTAGATCATAACATGTACTCCCTCCGTCCCAAAATTCTTGTCTTAGATTAGCCTAGATACGGATGTATCTAATACTAAAACGTGACTTGATACATCCATATTTAGACAAATCTAAGACAAGAATTTTGGGACGAGGGAGTAGTTAAATACACAGAACTTGTGGAAGCAAACAGATTATGCTTTAAGCTAAATAATATATATTAATCTAGATGAATCTGAATATGTATATTATGTATGCAGTTCATAAAACCTAGTGAATTGAATGCGAAGACTTTATTCCATTGTCAGAGCACAGAGGGGAAAAAGGCCCTTATAAAGAGAGTGTAAGCTGTGTTTTTTTTGAAGAGCAAAAGACTTTATTCCATTAGCAACATTTTACAGAGAGTAGTGTGAAAGGTCTCACACTTGACATGGGGAGGACATCTCTCGCAATACAAGGTCCTGCATCTGAAGAGAGACAACGAAAAGCTAGACGCCTATTTTTAATGTTGATCGCTAACTTAGCTTGATGATGTGCTTTGACATTAAAACACATGTTGATGTGTGCTACTCTGGTGTGGATAAAAGATGGTGACACCTGTATAGAAGCAAGAATGGGCCTTATGTTCCAGTGACTTGTGACTTGTGACTTGAAAGATGGAACTCGCCGCTGCTGCCCATGCGAGTACGGAGCAATCCGTGTAGTACCATGGTTCCGGGATGTGGAGAGTATCTGCTAACATTGTAGCCAATAGAAGCTTGTACGCTTTGGCTTGGAGAGCAGATGACACCGGAGGAGTGTCACGGGAACTACTCCATCAACCCCAACCAAAGAGGCTCAAGGCCGGGCCACGAGGCCCAAGCGGGATACAAGGCCCAACTCGAGGAGGCAAGACCTGATATATAGAGAAGCACATCACGTCAGCGAAAGGGGATCAAAGAACAGACACCTGAACCGGCCGTCGTTGGGCATGAATCTCCTTCCATCTCCTGGCTCTCATCCCCAATCCCCTTCTTGCTGCTACCAAATTACATGTATCCTAGATCTTGTACCATTTGAGAGTAAATTGAGTGCTAGCTACTTAGGATCGTATCAAGGAGACATAGCTGAAACCTGCAGTTCCTGACAATGACCATTTTTCTCCAAGTTGGATGATGACACCGATACCTGCTGGCGATTGTTGTATATTGGCCTCGTTTGTCCAGGCCG
Source organism: Triticum urartu (assembly GCF_056163025.1). Taxonomy (NCBI): domain Eukaryota; kingdom Viridiplantae; phylum Streptophyta; class Magnoliopsida; order Poales; family Poaceae; genus Triticum; species Triticum urartu. The sequence continues at coordinate 147,022,030 of NC_141876.1, forward strand.
CATCACAGAAAATTCCTTGTCCTCCAACTAAAGACGGTTCTTGTGTGGTTGTACAACAACAGTTCCTGCCATCTCATCTTCTAGTTTTGGGCCTTGTAGGATCACATTTGCCACCAGGTATATACCTGTGATGGTTTACAAAACTTTCTACCAAACTAGACATCATTTCGTGCTTTACATAGACACCATAAGAAAGTGTATACACTAGTTACACTGATATGGGGATGAGTAGAATCCAGTAAAACCTTAAGCATTTGTGGAATGGAATGATTATGTTCAGCCAAAACTTCTGTTCTAATATACCAGGGAGAGGAAAACCAAGTAGCCTTTGAGAAAGGGCATAGAAAAAGCATGTGCATTTTATCTTCGTGGTTGCCACATCCAGTACAATTTTCACTAATATGTCTGCAGAACTTACTTGCACGCTTACCCGTTGGAAGTGCTCGGCGAAGAAGTCTCCATGCGGAAGTTTGAACTCTTGGCTCCATGCGTTTGTCTTTCCAAACCTGATTGGGAAGATTTGCAATCTGCGGTGGAACAGATTTTGGCCGCTGGTTTGCTGGTAGTGGTAGATTATTGAAGTAGTGCTTGTAGGCACTTTTCGAAAAGTGGTCACCTGCAGGGGTTAGCTTCCAAACTAACACGTCCTCTCCAACAGTGTTAACAATAGGAGTTTGCAGTATTGCTTGTGCAGTATGAGGATGAAACAGAGCATTGACAAGATTGATGTTCCAACTTTTCTGATTAGGAAGCCAAAGATCACTAACAACAACTGGATAAGAGTAAGGTGGTTGGTGGATTATAAGACTATCATAAATAGTTTGCCACTGAGAAAACCAGGGAGTACTCCATATAGAACTACTTCCATCTACCAATTGATAAAAGGAGGCAGAAATAAGAAGAGGTCTTACCTTAAGAATAGAGTCCAGAAGGCTGATTTTGGAACATTATGTTTTGCTCTCCAAATCGATGTGTCATTGTGGTATTTGGCCTTGAGGATAAGAAAGAGGTAACCGTGAGGTTCCTTTGCTAATCTCCAAGCAGCTGACAATAAGACTTTGATTGATAGCCTGTAGATTTCTGACACCTAAGCCACCTTCCTTTTTTCCAATATACATATATCAGCCCAAGCTCTTAGACATAAAACTTTTGTAGATGGATCTTCTCTAACACCTGTCCACCAAAAGTTCCTAATAATAGATGTTAGTTTTGCAAGAAACTTTTTAGAAAAAGAAATATTTGACATATAATAGACAGGTATAGAGGCAAAGACGTGTGAGCTATGTTGGGGTGGTGCATACATTTTCTTGGTGGAGCATGGGGCATACGCATGTGATAAGACAGTTCCCAAGACTAAGTCCAACCGTGAGGAGCCTTCTTGGAATTTTTTTATCACTACATCGCATAATGAAAGTTAGCAATCTTGTGATTATACGTCTTTATACATAACTTTTTATTCCGTTGCAACGTACGACATTCAGCTAGTTCATCTAACAACCCACTACAACTTGCATGCACATCCTTGTCCGAATAGATGTACCTTGTTTGGTAGGTCGGGTCATTCATGGGCAGTGGGGGCCAAAATCACTGTTCTGAACTATGGACGAAACAATATCATAAAATGAACCGTTGGCGGAAAAATTTCACCCAGCTGACTCTTTTGTGTAGCGTCCAACAGTTAGGCGTCAAACTATACCGTGCAACGTCTGACTGACAAGAGCTACACGCCTGGACAACGTCGCACCCCAGCTATCTGAAAATTGCTAAGTCAGTGTACAACTCCTGAGAGCTAGGTGCTACACCATACAGTGTAGCACCTAGCGTCTAGGCGCTACACGAGCCTAGGGTGCGACGCTAGCCAGACGTCCAGCGCCTGCACAATATAGTGTGGCGCCGAACTGCCGGGCACTACACAAAAGGGTCAATTGGATGAATATTTTTCGCCAATGTTAATTTTGTGACATTGTTTCATCCACGGGTCAAATAGGTAGTTGATATTTGAATCTGGATATGCAATCCTATCTTAAGCTTATTTCTACTTCCAGTTGATCGCCAAAGGAAAACTGGTGACAGGAGATAGATTTTTAATTTTTGTTGATAGCTTACCAAGATAACCACTTGGTGGTGACAGGAGATGGATAGAGGGTGTGGTGAGGGGATTTGGCTTGGCCATGTGCAACCCTAGGACGTGAAATCCTACCCCATATCCCAGATGAAATACCTTTCGTACCCTCACTTCACTTGATTTTCCCTTTATACCCCTAGCTTTGCCTCAACCACATTTTAGTGAATCATCGGTGATTAAGGTTTTTTTTACTTTATCAGCAGTAATTGATTTTGGAAAGGAAAAATCCTTAGGTCAACTGACTAATCGATCACGGGCGTAAGCCACGTCTGACGCTTGCCAGCATCCTGATGAGGCTCATGTCACGGACGTTTGCAACCGCAAAGCTCGTCGCAACCTGCAACAGGTGTTGCAACCACACAGCATACCGGCGCCGCAGCCGTGGCCAGTGCTGTAAGGGGGTTGTCGCAATAGGTACCGTTTCTGCAACCCGATGGGAGCGGTAGAGCTGCAGCACAACACGTCGGTGAGGCGTGGGGAGCTGCAGTGCAACAGGCATGGTGCTACGCATCAGCGGCGGAGCTGCAATGCAATGGGTGTGGTGTTGCGCGCTGGCGGCGGAGCTGCAGTGTAACACGCCGGTGGTGCCAGAGCTGCAGTGCAACGGTGTGGTGTTCCGTGCGGGCGACGGAGCTGCGGTGCAACACGCCGGTGGGTGGCAGAGCTGCAGTGTGACGGTCGGTCTGCCGATGGGGGTGCTGCTGTTGTGGTGCAAGTTGCTACGTTGACCAATCCAGCGGCTTGCAAGGGACGGATTCAACGGCTCAGGGCCTGACTGATTTCTCGAGGAAATCAATCAGTTGATTCCTAGCAGCCGCATTTCGGAAAGGCCGACCAACTGGCCTAAAAAATCGTTCGATCATGTCTCAGCCAGGATCTAGCGACCCTGTACAGTCTGATATGTTTGGGGTCCCGCAGAACAAACATGCAAAAATGGTTGCATCTTGTTGCCATGTCTGTGTCCTTCCCCCGCCAACTATCGAGAGAGGGAGCTGCGTTTGTGTCGCCCCGTCCCCTGGGCGTCCGGATTCGTCGAAGATCTGCGTCCGCCAGCTGGCAGAGCTAACGTCGAGCTCCCCAACAAACCCCCCGTACTTGGAATTGATGCAGTCATGTCTTATCTCTGTTAGAAGCTACTAGGTGCCATGGATCTCAGGCTCTCAGTTCAAGCTCCGCTGTCGGGACGAGCTCCGGTGCCCTTGCTCGGCGAGTACTTTCAGATATGCACGTCGTCGATAGTGGTGAATCCATGCTGCAATGAACACAATAACATTATAGGACCCTGACTGTTATCTTTTTCGACAAAGGGGATATACTAATATCGTGAAGATATCAATTACACCCAGCCTCTGGGTCAACAAAGATAATAAATATGCACACAAACCAAGAAAAAAATAAAAAAGAGAGAAATAAAAAACAAAGACCCCGTCGCGATGATGAATCATGCGTAACAACAACGCTCTAACCACCGCCGAAGACAACATCCGGACCACACAAGAGGAAGGAAACAAAGCACACACGTTGTCATCGCCCGATCAAAGATCTTGAGTTTTCACCCTGAAAAAAGTCCGAGGTCACAAAACAATGCCTTCAACAAGGCCATTGCCAGGCACAACCAGCGAAGGCCAGACCTTTAGTTTTCATCCTGGAATTCGCGACTCGGTACTCAAGAAGCACCACCAAAAATGTAGTCCACCTGTGCTGCCACCCCCTCTTTCCAAGTTGCTGATGCAAGTGATCAACATCCGACACACAGGAAAAACATGTGTCACCATTCTTCATCGCCACCAAAGCACCTCTCCACCATGACAAACCTCCGATCATAGTCACCATGACCTTCTCCACCTCTGTCAATACCATGGAAATCTATATCTAGACATGTCCCATGGCGCCGTCACGAAAGCGAAGCTTCGCGTCACTCCCTCATGAAGCCACACTGTCCGAATATAAGGGAATGCACGACCGGATCGATTCCAATCTAGATATCTGGTGACCCCATGTGCCAAACGGCGGAATCACCGAGAGGAAGACCGGAACTCGTCGGCATCTTGATCGAGGAGGCTTGTACGAAGCAGATCGACGACATAGCGCTCGAAAAATAACAAGGCCAAACCACCTTTATTCAGGCCGAGCCCGTAGCCCCCACGCTGCCGCCCGACAACGGAGCAGGAGACGAACGGCGCGCTGGTCTTCTGGCATAGATAGGTCGCACGGTCGAACCTGATCTGAGAAGCATAGCCTGTTAGATCCAGATCGGATCCAGACTTGGCATGCTCCCAATCGACGATGCCGCCTGAAACAGCAGAGTTCGATGTGGATGCGTGTAGCCGTCAGCCCAGATCGGGCCTAGATCAACCGCCGCACTCCATGGCGCCGCCGACGGCCGACCATATCCGATCCACCATCGCCAGCGCCGCCGCACCTCGTTTCCCACCTCCACCGGCCACCTCCGCGCGCGTCCGCCGCCGTGCATCTCCGCACAGGTTCACCGCAACCGCATGCCTCCTTTGCCCTCCGCCTTCGGCGAGACAGGCGCCGCCACCACCGCCGGTGCCGGCGGCGGCAGCGGCCAGGAGATGGCCTTATGGGGAACTAGGCTAGAGTTAGGAGGGGCCTCTGGAGTCGCTATGCGGGGCGACTGTTATCTTCGAGCATGCAACACTGTTGGGCAGAGATGAGTTTGATTTACTTAGTTAAATCCAAGACCCTATACGCCTTCTTTGGCACTTTTGCCGCATTGATTTTATTTTAGTTCATGAGCACCACCTACCTGCAAAAACAGATGGGTTACAAACTACAAAAAATTCAAACTCAAGGTTTCCGAAATTTCCTAAAGATTTGATTTGAAGATCGGCACCTGCATATAAACTCTAGAAAATTCCACAAAGTTGCAACTTGAATCTGTGTTATTCTACATGCTACGTGTTACAATTTTTGATTGAAAAACATGCTCTGGTTGTAGCAAACATACTCTAGATTTTGGATGATCTGAATAATCATTTATATGCTCCAAAAAAGGTTATGCTCTAAATATTTACTCAGAATGCCTTGCATATATGCTTTGAGTGCTACATGCTATGAATTTGGTTTGTATACTGAATATAGCATCATGAGCAACCCCTACCTTTTTTTGAACGTGATACAGACGCAAGCGCTCATATACACGCGCATACACTCACCCCTATGAACGCGCGTACACACATACACACCCTACCCCTATGAGTACCTCCGAAATACTGAGCCAGCATATCATCTTGAAATTTATGAAGTCACCGTAGGCACCTCGTCGTCGACGGGAACGTCTCCTCCCACTGAATGCACATCGCCAAAAATCCTGAAATAAACACAGGAATAAATGCCAGCACCAGGACTTGAACTCTGGTGGGCTGGGGATACCACAGTCCCTCTAACCATCCAACCACAGGTTGGTTCACAGCAACCCCCCTACCTGAAACCTATGCTTGATTGTAGGGCTAATTCTACCAGAATCTGAATTTTGTTTCATTCCTTATCTGAAGAAAATTGTTGTTGAATGTTCTGAATTTCAACTAAAAATGGCCCTTCAAGTATACTCTGAAAAATGTTACATGCTCAGAGTTATGTTTGTGTTCTTGTTCCATCAGTAGGCATTGCATATGTGAAGTAGAAAAGTAACTTGGACACCGATTTGTTGCAGGATGATGCTCCATAGCCATCAATTTTCATTGATGATGCTGAGTGAAATGCTATGGCACAAGGGGGTGGCTTTGATCTGAATGAGCCATCAAAAAGCCACTCATCCATATTGAGAACACACGGAAATTTTTCCAAGTCACTTTCACCAAGTTTCATTGAGTTTCCTTTCATTGTTTTGATAAGTGTTGTGTGGATAGACCTATGCTAAGGTATTGTCCTTACTTGGACAAATATATACTTATGATTATACTCTCCATGTAAGCATCTGCAAATACAAAAGACCTAATTAAGATCAATCTAACTATATCATTAGACTTTGGAATCCAAAACAACCCCTTGTGCAGTAATTCATAAATTAGGGTTTAGGCTTTTATCACTTCTCCAACCCATCATCTACAAAATAATTCCACAGTGCCTTTCCCTAGGCCCAATGGTGGTGAAGTGTTATGTAGTTGACGCTCATATAATACCACTAGAGGAAGAACACCACGACGTAATATCAAAACATTAAACAGTATTCAGCTTCACATGATTACTAGCAACAAGGCTTCTCCCATGATCAGTGGGTATGAATAGATGGTAAATAATATGAACATAAGAACTTTCACCGATAAAATTCATAATTAAGCATCAACTACAAAATGTAATCAACACATAAAAGTACTCTCGGCAACTGATCTAAGGTTATGATACATAGATTGAATAGATGGATGAATTAGAGTTGATGATGGAGATGGTGCTAGTGAAGGTGTTGATGGAGATGATGACTCCGATGACGCACTGAGTGTAGGTGACGACCATGGCTTCGATTTCCCCCTCCTAGATGGAAGTTTCCTTGGCAGAATCATCCGCAGATTTGGAGCTCTAGAAAATTGTTTTTTCTTCTATTGCAAATTAGGTGCGGATTTCCAGCCGTCTAGTAATTTCCTCTCTGTGTATACTTTGCAACTTAAGAAAGAAAATGCATTAGAATTGCATCGTAATGTGAAATATATCATTGAAAAGGGATAAATTACAATAGAAAATAGTGATGCAGAATGGATGTATCAAGATGCACATTGTTGTGACCCGAGAAGTTTGCCATATGCGAAGAGAGATGTGACAAATGCAAGAGCAAAGCTGGGACACAGACTGACGCAACATGACTTGAAGCTAACTGTTGAGTACTTCAAAATAAGTCAAAAGTACGTAGAGAAGCCCAACTTCTTTGAAAAAAATAGTTGATGATGATGGAGCTATCAGGGCGCTTTTCTGGGTTGATGGAAGAACAAGGGCACTATACCCAAAGTATAAACATTGTATTTTTTTTCACCACTTTGTGCCTAATCGCTACAACCTGCCTTTTGCGTCAATTGTTGGGATAAACACCCCCCCCCCACACACACATTCTACTTGTGTTGTGCTTTGCTGCCTGACGAGAAGATCAAAACTTTCAAATGGGTCTTTGAGAAGTGGATGTTGGCAATGAATAATGAGCATCTGTTGAACATAAAGATTGATCAAGACCAGGCAATGGCTGAAGCCATCTACATGCTATTCCGAGACTCAATCCTCAAATGTTGCAAGTGGCACATTTTTTGAATTACGAGAACCAAGCTAGGGAAGTTGCTGGGTAAGGACAAGCCTTCTGCCGAGGCTTTCTATAGTTGAATCAACAATTCAGATACCGTCAAGGAGTTTGAGAGAAAATGGCAGTAGATGGTTCAATTCTTTGGTTTGGTTGATAAGAAGCACCTCAAAAACATGTGGTGAACTACGAAGACATGGGCGCCTGTGTACTTTGCGTAGAAACTCTTCCCATTCACAGGCACAACCGGGCAGTCCGAGGGGCTGAATTCCTACTTCAAGACTTTAAATCACGCCGAAGACTCAGTTTGCACCTTTGCGCCATAATTTGAGTTGTGTGAGGAGCTGATGCTAGACCACAAGGATAATGCGGGGTTCATAAATGAAGAGACTAAGCCGCCGCTATGGGGAAAGTAAGTCTCGTCATCTATTGTTCTGTTTTGGACATGCTATTTTGCAAGACTATTTAGTTGCAACATTTCTTGGAACCTATGTAGCATACTTTGTTAATGTTGGAAGTTTTTTTTTGTGATTACAACATTGAGAAGCAGACTGTAGACTTCTATACAAGAGAGATGTTTTCCAAATTTTAGAATCTCTTGGCTAAATCCACATGATTTGTTTTGCTGCAGGTGCAAGCTAATGACCTCTTGTTTCAGCTTGTTGCGAATGACAATGTGGACACAAAGAGTACATGGTGCACATTGTACCTGAAGATGAGAAGTACATGTGCAGCTGCAACATGTTTATGTGTTGGCTGATCTGTCCACATATCATCCAAGTTCTAGTGCATCTGAATGTGCAAACAATACATGCACCTTACATGCTTGAAATATGGACTCAACAAGCAACAACTCATGCACCCGATCTGGGCATAGGGCTAAGCACTTTGTCATACACGTGAAAAAACCCTCAACTAAAATTCTCTCTACAAGAAGTTTGGCACCCTGGCTTCAACACCTAAGTTTATCAATATGTCTCTAGCCTAGTTGAACAGGTGAAGGTTGGGTTTGTTGTGATGAAAGCGAGAGCAAGAAATGGTGTTGTAAGAAACGAGGAAGTGCAAGATCCGAAAGCAAATGAACATCCACAAGCTCCAGATACAAATGCAGATCAGTAGGTTCTGACTTCCGAAGGATTGTGGAACCCACCACGGTAAGCCAAAAAGGATCGGTCGAAGGAAAATGGAAAGAGAAGGAAACCACTAGTTGAGTTGCGAGAAGATGAAAAGAAGAAAAAGGAAAAGAAGTATGATGCAAAAGCCAAGAGAGCTCCAAAGCCAAGGGGGGATACTCAATTCTTGTATTGCTCTGGCAAGATGCACATCGTCAAGAACCACCAACACCTTGTTGTTGCGATAGTGTTGAGTGTGGCAGCGAGAGCTTCAGATGTAGAAACAATCCTTATCCTTTCGGATGATATGTGAGAGTGGTGATATATTACTTTGTCCCCCTTGTTGCGGCATTTCCATAAATACGTGGTTGCAGCTTTGCTCCTCAAAAAGGGTTGCTGCTATTTTTTGTGAGACTACAAGTATGGATAATTATTGCTTTTAGAAAAGAAAAAAGATTATAAGTTTGTGAAACAAAGTTGGGGAATGTTTGTAGCATGAGCCTTGTATGGTTGAAACATTTTAAATATAATGAAAATAAAGCATCATGTTGTTCTCTTGTTTTGGAAAAATGATACTAACAAATATATTCACTGGTTGTAGCAAAAGATATGACAGTAAACTTACTTTTTCCATGGATGCAACACTACATGTCTTGATGTGTGTGTGTGGGGGGGAGGGGAGGGGTGGGTGGCTGATGTTTTATAATGATATGGGGCAACAAAAAATTGTCTGTAACAACATAAAAACAAAATGTTTGTAGCATTTTACGATGTCGGTTGTAGCATATTTAAATAGATATAAATTTTTTGGAAATTAAAAAGACTGGTGTAGCAACAAAAAAAAAATAAGGTTTGTGGCTTTTTTTGAATTGTGGTTCTGGCATAATACTTGAAGGTATGTAGCTATTGTGACTGAGACTCTGTTTTGTATTTGGATTTCTGAGCTTTGGCTTTGCAACAAATCTCAAGAATGGTTGTAGCTATTTTCTGTGAGTTTCCGGCAAATTGCAAGAATGTAGCATTCTAGTTTTATATGTTTCAAATAAAAAAATTGCAAGGGTTTTGTTGTAACTTGCTTGATAGGGTTTTGTAGCATTTTCAAAATGCAGTTCCAGCAAAAATATACATCAACTAAACAGATAAATTATGTGCAGGGGGTCATAAAAAAGAGGGAAAATTGAATAGAAAAGTTTTCAGCATTTTGGATTTGGGTTCCCAGCATAATGATTGAATGTATGCAGCATTTTGGATTTGGAATCTGTTTTGCAATTGATTTTTCGTTTAAGCTTCGCAACAAACCTCGCTAATGATTGTAGCTTTTTATATGTAAGTTCCCAGCAAAAAAAAGTGCACGAATGTACCATTTTAGTTTACCCAGATGCATTTTTTGCATGGGTTTAGTTGTAGCTTGCTTGAATGAAGTTTGTAGCATTTTGAACTTGCAGTACCAGCAAACAAAAAAGGAGCTGATATAGAGGATCAACAAACAAGGGATACTAGAAAAAAAAAAGATGGTCCACAATCAGCTAGAAACTTTCTTTCATCACACAAAATTTGTTGGTAGCATGGCTCATCCAAAAGGCAAAAGTAAGTGATGGTTTACGACCATGTATCAAAACAAACATGAATGAACAAGTTTCTCATGATTTACAAAACCGTGTATTCCAAAACAGCATTTGTTTTTCCCATGGGCGCTGCCCTAGACCTACTAGTAGCTCCAATACCCGATGGGGCTATTAAGCCCCCCAATTGCACATGGCCGCAAAAACCTGTGTGTGATGACCACATCACCCACGGTAAAGAACTGAAACCGTTTGCTGAAAAAGTAAATGTGTGCGATTGATGGACCATCACTCATGACCTGAGAAGGTAAATTGTGTGCGACAACGTACATACAGTTCATCTGAAAACAACGTGTGTTATGTCTGGATCCATCACACATGTAACTTAAAACGACTGTGTGGGCTATAGCAGACGGTTCTTCAAAGAAACTATTTAAATACAATTATGAAGATCTAATGGATGTGAAACTATTTAAATACAATTACGAAGATCTAATTGTGTAATCTGTCCGGATACGAAAACAGCTGGACCAAGGGGACTTCCCCCCGCGTACCTCTCGTGTTGCCTCCCCGAGCGAGGCGACCAGGGCGGCCCTCTCTTCCCCCGCCGCCTAGCCCTCCTCCCCTCGCTCCCTCCCGCCACTGTCATCGGCATGCGTGGCCGGACGCTTGCCCGTGCGCCGCCGTTCTTGGCCGGCGGTGGCGGCCCCTCTCCTTCTCCCATCGCGGTTCCCAGCTCGGCCGGCGTGTTCCGACGGCGGAGCTCTTGGGTGGGCGACGCTCTGGTGCAGATCAGACGACGGAGTGGCGGCGGTGGTGGCTGGCGGCGCCCTCCAGGCCCAGATCTGGGCCCTTTGGGCCCGATCAGGGTCGTGGGGCCGGCTTGGCATCCGGCGAGTCGCCTCCAGCTGGTCTGGCGAGCCAGGAGAGAGGGGGTGGCGGCTATTGCGCTGCATCTGCTGTAGCGCGGCGGTGGGAGCTTAGCGGGCCTGATATGGGCCTGGCTGGGCAGTTGGCCCGACATGCTCCTGCTCTGCGTCCGGTCTGCTACCGCCTGAGCCGGTGGAGGTTGTCCCATCCCACATGGTTGCGGTACTGCCAGCCCCTGTCTACGGTGGTTTTGTTTGGCCTGGCCGGCCTCGCGACGTTCGTTGTGGTGACACGATGGTGGTGTCCTCGTGGCTGTGGTGGCGCATGTTGGTGGGCGGTAGGCAGGGTGGACCCAACAATTGGTCCTGGGTGGTAGGTGTGAGAGGTAGGGAGAAATCTCTATCGGGCCTGGTCAGCTCCGACGCGGTGACGCCTGTGGGCGCCGCCACCCTTCTTGAAGGGCGTCGGTTGTACCTCTCGCCCACTCCCCTCTGTGTACCGGGAGAAATCCTAGGACTTGTCCGGGCAGTAGCATCGTCGTCGTCGGGGTCCTTCTTGAAGGTGCTGCTTGGTACGCGGCGATTCGATGGCATTGGAGTATGGTGGAATTCTTCGGTGGGTGCCGCGGTCGTGGGATGCTATAGATTTTGTTGAGCCCAGTGTTGCTCGCTTAACTTTGGAGTTCTGTCCGAATGGGCTCCCGGAAAAAGAAGGAATTCCTTATTGATATGAGTAGTCTATCATCCCTAATAAGCCAGTCTATCACATCTTGTACCGGAACCTTAGATTGGTGCTTGTGGGTGACTACTAGTGTTGATTACATCTTGTAGTTGATTACTATATGGTTTATTTGGTGGAAGATTATATGTTTAGATCCATTATGCTGATTAATACCCCTCTGATCTTGAGCATGATTATCATTTGTGAGTAGTTACTTTTGTTCTTGAGGTCACGGGAGAAATCTTGTTGCAAGTAATCATGTGAACTTGACATGTGTTTGATATTTTCATGGTATGTATGCAAGTAATCTTGTTGCAATTATTTTTTATACATTTTGAAATAATTCTCCAAAAAGTTTCGTTCCATTCTGAGAATTTTTATTTCTGCACAAAAACAACACCATGGTAGTTCTGCTGAAAATAGCGTTAGTCCGGGTTAATTTCATTCAAATCATGCGAATTAGAGTCCAAAACAAGAGCAAAAGCGTTAGGAAAAGTAGATACGACGGAGACGTATCGGTCACTTCCTGGTCCAGCTCTGGTGCTTCGGGGGTCTCTTTTGGTCCATCAAAACTCACCGTAAATTTTCAGCCCATTCCGAGAACTTTTATTTCTGCACAAAAAATGACACCATGGTAGTTCTGCTGAAAATAGCGTCAGTCCTGGTTAGTTCTAATCAAATCATATAATTTTTTGTAAACATGGCATGAATACTTCATAAATTATAGATACGTTAGAGACATATCAAGGCACGATTTGGTGTCGGCGTCCCGCGTCGAGCTTGCACTTGGTTCAACATAAGATTGTCGAACTGAGCTTTCGCTTGATGATGCCTTAGAGGACCTCCTCCTCGAGGAACTCCTAAAGAATTGCATTATCATTTGCAAACAATTTCTGACAAAAATTGGGATACATTTTTTTGTCAACAAAACTTCACAAGATTGATAGCAACTACTCATATGGATGTCCAGAGGCTATATTAAGCATTCAAACTACTTGGAACTGGCAGAAGCCTTGTGGTTGTCTCTTTATTGCATAAGATGCAAGCGCCAAATAATTGCTTTACTTTATCGCTATGCGATAGCAATAGTTGCAAGAGCAATAGTTGGCAAGACAACCATGTGACGACACATTGATATAGATCAAGATGATGGAGATCATGGTGTCATGCCGATGACAATGGAAATCATGACGATGCTTTGGAGATGGAGATCAAAGGCACAAGATGATGATGACCATATCATGTCACATATTTTGATTGCATGTGATGTTTATCTTTTATGCATCTTATCTTGCTTTGATTGATAGTAGCATTATAAGATGATCTCTCACTAAATTATCAAGGTACAAGTGTTCTCCCTAAGTATGCACCGTTGCGAAAGTTCTTCGTGCTGAGACACCACGTGATGATCGGGTGTGATACGCTCTACGTTCAAATACAACGGGTGCAAAACAGTTGCACACGCGGAATACTCAGGTTAAACTTGACGAGCCTAGCATATAACAGATATGGCCTCGGAACACGGAGGCCGAAAGGTCGAGCATGAATCATATAGTAGATATGATCAACATAGTGATGTTCACCATTGAAATTACTCCATCTCATGTGATGATCGGACATGGTTTAGTTGATATGGATCACGTGATCACTTAGAGGATTAGAGGGATGTCTATCTAAGTGGGAGTTCTTAAGTAATATGATTAATTGAACTTAAATTTATCATGAACTTAGTCCTCGTAATATTAGCATATCTATGTTGTAGATCAATAGCTCGCGTTTAGCTCCCCTGTTTTATTTTGATATGTTCCTAGAGAAAACAATGTTGAAAGATGTTAGTAGCAATGATGCGGATTGGATCCGTGATCTGAGGTTTATCCTCATTGCTGCACAGAAGAATTATGGCCTTGATGCACCGCTAGGTGACAAACCTATTGCAGGAGGAGATGCAGATGTTATGAACGTTTGGCTAGCTCAATATGATGACTACTTGATAGTTTAGTGCACCATGCTTAACGGCTTAGAATCGAGACTTCAAAGACGTTTTGAACATCATGTACCATATGAGATGTTCCAGGAGTTTAAGTTAATATTTCAAGCAAATACCCGAGTTGAGAGATATGAAGTCTCCAACAAGTTCTATAGCAAAAAGATGGAGGAGAATAGCTCAAGCAGTGAGCATGTGCTCAGATGGTCTGGGTACTACAATCGCTTGAATCAAGTGGGAGTTAATCTTCCAGATAAAATAATGATTGACAGAATTCTCTAGTCACCATCACCAAGTTAGTAGAACTTCGTGATGAACTATAGTATGCAAGGGATGACGAAAACGATTCCCGAGCTTTTCATGATGATGAAATTAGAAATCAAGAAAGAGCATCAAGTGTTGATGATTAACAATACCACTAGTTTCAAGAAAAGGGCAAAGGGAAGAAGGGGAACTTCAAGAAGAACGGCAAGCGAGTTGTTGCTCAAGTGAACAAGCCCAAGTCTGCACCTAAGCCTGAGACTAAGTGCTTCTACTGCAAAGGGACTGGTCACTAGAACTAGAACTGCCCTAGATACTTGGCGGATAAGAAGGATGGCATAGTGAACAAAGGTATATTTGATATACATGTTATTGATGTGTACTTTACTAGTGTTTATAGCAACCCCTTAGTATTTGATACTAGTTCAGTTGCTAAGATTAGTAACTCGAAATGGGAGTTGCAGAATGAACAGAGACTAGTTAAGGGTGAAGTGACGATGTGTGTTGGAAGTAGTTCCAAGATTGATATGATCATCATCGCACACTCCCTATACTTTCGGGATTAGTGTTGAACCTAAATAAGTGTTATTTGGTGTTTGCGTTGAGCATGAATATGATTTGATCATGTTTATTGCAATATGGTTATTCATTTAAGTTAGAGAATAATTGTTGTTCTGTTTACATGAATAAAACCTTATATGGTTACACACCCAATGGAAATGGTTCGTTGGACCTTGATCGTAGTGATACACATATTCATAATATTGAAGCCAAAAGATGCAAAGTTAATAATGATAGTGCAACTTATTTGTGGCACTGCCGTTTAGGTCATATTGGTGTAAAGCGCATGAAGAAACTCCATGCTGATGGGCTTTTGGAATCACTTGATTATGAATCACTTGATGATTGCGAACTATGCCTTATGGGCAAGATGACTAAGACTCTGTTCTCCGGAACAATGGCGCGAGCAACTGACTTATTGGAAATAATACATGCTGATGTATGCAATCCAATGAGTGTTGAGGCTCGCGGCGGGTATCACTATTTTCTGACCTTCACAGATGATTTGAGCAGATATGGGTATATCTACTTCATGAAACATAAGTCTGAAACATTTGAAAAGTTCAAAGAATTTCAGAGTGAAGTGGAAAATTATCGTGACAAGAAAATAAGGTTTCTACGATCTGATCGCGGAGACAAATATTTGAGTTACAAGTTTGGTCTTCAATTAAAACAATGTGGAATAGTTTCACAAATTCGTGCCACCTGGAACACCACAGCATAATGGTGTGTCCGAACATCATAACCGTACTTTACTGGATATAGTGCAAACTATGGTGTTTCTTACCAATTTACCACTATAGTTTTGGGGTTATGCATTAGAGACAGCTGCATTCACATAAAAAAGGGGCACCATCTAAATTCGTTTGAGACGACCCCGTATGAACTGTGGTTTGGCAAGAAACCAAAGTTGTCGTTTCTTAAAGTTTGGGATTGCGATGCTTATAAGAAAAAGTTTCATCCTGATAAGCTCAAACCCAAATCGGAGAAATGTGTCTTCATAGGATACCCAAAGGAGACAGTTGGGTACACCTTCTATCACAGATCTGAAGGCAAGATATTCGTTGCTAAGAATGGATCCTTTCTAGAGAAGGAGTTTCTCTCGAAAGAAGTGAGTGGGAGGAAAGTAGAACTTGATGAGGTAACTGTACCTTCTCCCCTATTGGAAAGTAGTTCATCACAGAAATCTGTTCCTGTGACTCCTACACCAATTAGTGACGAAGCTAATGATGATGATCATGTAACTTCAGATCAAGTTACTACCAAACCTCGTAGGTCAACCAGAATGAGATCCGCACCAGAGTGGTACGATAATCCTGTTCCGGAGGTCATGTTACTTGACCATGACGAACCTACAAACTATGAGGAAGCAATGATGAGCCCAGATTCCGCAAAATAGCTTAAGGCCATGAAATCTGAGATGGGATCCATGTATGAGAATAAAGTGTGGACTTTGGTTGACTTTCCCGATGATCGGCAAGCCATAGAAAATAAATGGATCTTCAAGAGGAAGACGAAAGCTAATAGTAGTGTTACTATCTACAAAGCTCGAATTGTCACAAAAAGGTTTTCGACAAGTTCAAGGTGTTGACTATGATGAGAGTTTCTCACTCGTATCTATGCTTAAGTCTGTCCAAATCATGTTAGCAATTGCCGCATTTTATGAAATCTGGCAAATGGATAAACAAATCTGCATTCCTTAATGGATTTATTAAAGAAGAGTTGTATATGATGCAACCAGAAGGTTTTTTCAATCCTAAAGGTGCTAACAAAATGTGCAAGCTCCAGCGATCCATCTATGGACTGGTGCAAGCATCTCGGAGTTGGAATATACGCTTTGATGAGTTGATCAAGCATATAGTTTTATACAGACTTGTGGTGAAGTCTGTATTTACAAGAAAGTGAGTGGGAGCACTACAACATTTCTGATAAGTATATGTGCATGACATATTGTTGATCAGAAATAATGTAGAATTTTCTGGAAAGCATAAAGGAGTTTTTGAAAGGAGTTTTTTTCTAAAGAAAGTCCTCGATGAAGCTGCTTACATATTGAGCATTAAGATCTATAGAGATAGATCAAGACGCTTGATAAGTTTTTTCAATGAATACATACCTTGACAAGATTTTGAAGTAGTTCAAAATGGAACAGTCAAAGAAAGAGTTCTTGCCTGTGTTACAAGGTGTGAAATTGAGTAAGACTCAAAGCCCGACCACGGCAGAAGATAGAAAGAGAATTAAAGTCATTCCCTATGCCTCAGCCATAGGTTCTACAAAGTATGCCATGCTGTGTACCAGATCTATTGTATACCCTACCACTGAGTTTGGCATGAGAGTACAATAGTGATCTAGGAGTAGATCACTGGACAGCGGTCAAAATTATCCTTAGTGGAATAAGGATATGTTTCTCGATTATGGAGGTGACAAAAAGGTTCGTCGTAAAGGGTTACGGGGATGCAAGTTTTGACACTGATCCAGATGACTCTAAGTTTTCATCTGGATACATATTGAAAGTGGGAGAAATTAGCTAAAGTAGCTCCATGCAGAGCATTGTAGACATAGAAATTTGCAAGATACATACGGATCTGAATATGGCAGACTCGTTGACTAAACTTCTCTCACAAGCAAAACATGATCACACCTTAGTACTCTTTGGGTGTTAATCACATAGCGATGTGAACTAGATTATTGACTCTAGTAAACCCTTTGGGTGTTGGTCACATGACGATGTGAACTATGGGTGTTAATCACATGGTGATGTGAACTATTGATGTTAAATCACATGGCGATGTGATCTAGATTATTGACTCTATTGCAAGTGGGAGACTGAAGGAAATATGCCCTAGAGGCAATAATAAAGTTATTATTTATTTCCTTATTTCATGATAAATGTTTATAATTCATGCTAGAATTGTATTAACCGGAAACATAATACTTGTGTGAATACATAGACAAACAGAGTGTCACTAGTATACCTCTACTTGACTAGCTCGTTGATCAAAGATGGTTATGTTTCCTAGCCATTGACATGAGTTGTCATTTGATTAACGGGATCACATCATTAGGAGAATGATGTGATTGACTTGACCCATTCCGTTAGCTTAGCACTCGATCGTTTAGTATGTTGCTATTGCTTTCTTCATGACTTATACAAGTTCCTATGACTATGAGATTATGCAACTCCCATTTACTGGAGGAACGCTTTGTGTGCTACCAGACATCACACCGTAACTGGGTGATTATAAAGGTGCTCTACAGGTGTCTCCGAAGGTACTTGTTGGGTTGGCGTATTTCAAGATTAGCATTTGTCACTCTGATTGTCGGAGAGGTATCTCTGGGCCCTCTCGGTAATGCACATCACTTAAGCCTTGCAAGCATTGCAACTAATGAGTTAGTTGCGGGATGATGTATTATAGAACGAGTAAAGAGACTTGCCAGTAACGAGATTGAACTAGGTATTGAGATACCGACGATCGAATCTCGGGCAAGTAACATACCGATGACAAAGGGAACAACGTATGTTGTTATGCGGTTTGACCGATAAAGATCTTCGTAGAATATGTGGGAGCCAATATGAGCATCCAGGTTCCGCTATTGGTTATTGATCGGAGACGTGTCTCGGTCATGTCTACATTGTTCTCGAACCCGTAGGGTCTGCACGCTTAAAGTTCGATGACGGTTATATTATGAGTTTACGTGTTTTGATGTGCCGAAGGTATTTCATAGTCCTGTATGAGATCGGGGACATGACGAGGAGTCTCAAAATGGTCGAGACGTAAAGATCGATATATTGGACGACTATATTCGGACATTGGAAAGATTCCGAGGGATTCGGGTATTTTTCGGAGTACCGGAGAGTTACAGGAATTCGCCGGGAGGTAAATGGGCCTTAGTGGGCTTTTACGGAGAAGAGGAGAGGCGGCCAGGGCTGGGCCGCGCGCCCCTCCCCCTAGTTCGTATAGGACAAGGAGAGGGGGGCGCCCCCTTCCTTCTCTCTCTCTCCTCTTTCCCCCCTCCCGAATCCTATTCCAACTAGGAAAGGGGGGAGTCCTACTCCCGGTGGGAGTAGGACTCCTCCTGCGCGCCTCTCCCCTTGGCCGGCCGCACCCCCTTGCTCCTTTATATACGGGGGTAGGGGGCACCCCAAAGATATACAACAATTGATCATTGATCTCTTAGCCGTGTGCGGTGCCCCCCTCCACTAGAATCCACCTCAATAATATCGTAGCTGTGCTTAGGTGAAGCCCTGTGTCGGTAGAACACCATCATCGTCACCACGCCATCGTGCTGACGAAACTCTCCCTCAAAGCTCGGCTGGATTGGAGTTCGAGGGACATCATCGAGCTGAACGTGTGCTAAACTCGGAGGTGCCGTGCGTTCGGTACTTGATCGGTCGGATCATGAAGACATATGACTACATCAACCGCGTTGTGCTAACGCTTCCGCTTTTGGTCTACGAGGGTACGTGGACAACACTCTCCCCTCTCGTTGCTATGCATCACCATGATCTTGCGTGTGCGTAGGAATTTTTTTGAAATTACTACGTTCCCCAACAACGTCTCCAATGTATCTATAATTTTTCATTGTTTCATGTTGTTATATTATCATTCTTGTCTGTTTTACAATCATTTTATAGCAACTTTATATCATTTTTTTGGAACTAGCCGAGACTGACGTTGTTTTCAGCAGAACTACCGTGGTGTTGTTTTTTTATGCAGAAATGAAAGTTCTCCAAATGAGCTAAAACTTTTAGACGATTTTTTTGGAACAAAAGAGACCCCCGAAGCTTCGTGGGAGGGCCAGAAGAGCCACGAGGAGGGCACAACCCACCAGGGCGCGCCTGGTGGGCCAGGCTCGCCCCGGTGGGTTGTGCTCACCTCGAGGCCCATCTTCGCGTGAAACCGACGCCAAAAAATCCTATAAATAGAGAAACCATTAGAAATAACCCTAGATCAGAAGTTCCACCGCCGCAGGCCTCTGTAGCCACCGAAAACCAATCTAGACCCCGTTCCAGCACCCTGCCGGAGGGTGGAATCATCTCCGGTGGCCATCTTCATCATCCCGACGGCCACCACGATGTGGAGGGAGTAGTCCACCCTTTGGGCTGAGGGTTTGTACCAGTAGCTATGTGTTTAATCTATCTATCTCATGTTCTTTAGATGTCACGATCTTGATGTATCGCGGGCTTTGTTAATATAGTCGGATCATGTGGTGTTTTCCTCTCTTTATCTTATTGTGATGAATTGAGTTTTCCCTTTGAGATTTCATTTTATCAGATTGAATACTTTTATGGATTTGAGAGCACTTGATATATGTCTTGCATATGAATACTCGTGGTGACAATGGGGTATCATATTAATTCACTTGATGCACATTCTTGTCTTTGTTTCTCCGGTATAAATCTTGGGGCACTCTTTGAAGTTCTTTGTGTTGGATTGAATATTATGAATCTGAAATTATTTGGTGTTATTTTAGTACGAACTCTTAGATAGATCGATCAGAAAGAATAGCTTCGAGGTGGTTTCGTACCCTACAAACAATTTCTTCTTATGTTCTCCGCTAGATAGGAACTTTGGAGTGATTCTTCATCGCACTTTGAGGGGTGGCTATATGATCCAATTATATTAGCACTATTGAGAGATTGCACTAGCGAAAGTACGGACCCTAGGCCTCATTTCCAAGCATTGCAATACCATTTTGTGCCCGTTTACTATTTGCTACCTTGTTGTTTTTATTTATTCAGATTATAAAAATATATTTTTACCATCCATATTACACTTTTATCACCATCTCTTCGCCAAACTAGTGCACCTATACAATTTGTCATTGTATTGGGTGTGTTGGGGACACAAGAGATTTTTTGTATTTGGTTGCAGGGTTGTTTGAGAGAGACCATCTTCATCCTACACCTCCCACGGATTGATAAACCTTAGGTCATCCACTTGAGGGAAAATTGTTGGGGAACGTTGCAGAAAACAAAAATTTTCCTACGGTTTCACCAAGATCCATCTATGAGTTCATCTAGCAACGAGTGATCGGATGCATCTACATACCTTCGTAGATCGCGAGCGGAAGCGTTCAAAGAACGGGGATGAGGGAGTCGTACTCGACGTGATCCAAATCACCGGAGATCCTAGCGCCGAACGGACGACACCTCCGCGTTCAACCACTACAAGAAATATGTCAACTTATGACCTTCTGTTAGTGACCCTCGAAGAATTGGTCATAAATTTATGACCATTTTAGACCAATTGGTCAAAAGCTGTTCAGGGGGCTTCAAACCCTAAACCATTGCGACCATTTTGGTCAGAAAGGTCGTAATTTCCTTACACAAAATGGTCACAAAGCAAACAGTGCTAGTCCGCTGCCTTATTTCTAGTTGTTAATGACCAATATAGATGGTCATAGCCTTGTAGATTGTGGTGGGTTGTGATCACTAGGCGCCATCTCATCAGTTTTGCCTATGTGTCATGTCCATGTGGCAGTTTTTGCCCTAGGTTGTGAAGCAACCTATATTTCTATCATTCCCAAAATTCCCAAAAAATCTCATAAATTCTTTGGGTCATATCTTCATCAAATATGTAAAAATCCTTCCTTGCCTAGTTCAAAACTAATTCAACAATATTCATTTTCCTATTATGTTCACAACAACACTTTATGAAGGAAGTGCTATTTATATATTCTTGATTGCCCTAGGAATTTTTGGGCACTCTTTCCTATCCAAATCATTACCGCATGACAAAATTCAGCTCCATTTGCCTAGCAAATCTTCCTCGGCAAATTTCCAAAGTTTTTGTCCACCTAGAAGCATTGTGAAGGAAGTACCTTTTTTATATCTCTAAATGACATGAAATTTATACAGTTTCTTCATATGCCCAAATTATCACCCTCCTCCAAATTGCAGCTCAGTCAAATCATCTATGTGAGCCCAGGTTCAATTTATATTTTATGGCCAAATTGGCACGTTGCAAAGCAAGTGTTATATAGACCCCTCCTATTACCCTCAAACTTTTCGGGCACTCTTCCATACCCAAATCATTGCCACATGATAATATTCATCTCAATTTTCCTAGTAAATCTTTCTCGGGAAATTTCCAAAGTTTCTACCTCGAGAGAAGCTTTGTGAAGTAAGTACTAGCTAGGCTTACCCAAATGATCTGAAAATTGACCAGCGCATGACCATACCTAAGTAACTTACCTACACCAATTTTGAGCTCATTTCATTCATCCAATCTCTCTCACTAGTTTTCCCAAGTTTCTGTCCATAGAAGAGCATTGTGAAGGAAGTACTACTTTGGCATGTCCAAATGGTATCAATTTTCTACAATGCTTTCCTATGCCCAAATAACCATCCTCCACAAAATTTCATCTCAATCCATTCATTATTTTGAGCCCAGCTTCAACATTCATATTTTTGTCTAGCGTGGTACTTTGCAAAGCAAGTACCACCTAGGATCCTCCTTTTGAGCTAAAAATTTGTGAAGACATTCTCCTTAGTAGATGATCATCCTCAGCCAAAACTCACGCCCATTGGCCATGTGCATTTCCCGTACCGCTAATCAAACACTTGGCTGCTAATTCATGTTTGAGCATCGATCGGTCTTCTCGTGAGAATCTTATGTTGTAATTTTCTTCCTAGCACCAACCTGGGGAGTGCCCAACCCACTAAACATGCCTAAGCCGCCCAGAACACATGGCAACATTACGGTCACGCGGTGACCACGCGACGGGCATGCGAGTTTACGCGCTCTAGAGTTGGGGCCCTCGGCCACCGCCCAAACCTCGACGTATCGCCACCAAACCATGTATTTATCATTAAATAGGTCCTTATGTAACTAGAAATGATTTTTGGAAAAAATAAATAGCAAACTATGAGGCAGCTGCAGTTCAAATTTGACCCGCTTCCAACTGAATCGGCGGAAATTTGTCTTTTTCACGAGAGGTGGATCAAAAAAATTTACACCCAACCATTTTGTCAATTGTGCATTGAATATGGCCTAGTATTTTATAAAAATGATTTGGTCCAATTTTGCAACAATTATTTGGTAGTTCCTTCACAAAAAAACCTCCTTTCGGGCACTCGAAAAATGGAAAATGGTTTTTTCGTCCAACGAAAATGAAAACTTCCTTAGGCAACATTGTTTGCCATTCCAATATGCACCCTTGTGCACAATATGAGATCATTTGAACAAACTATGCCATGAATGTGGCCATAAGATTGATCATTTGGCTTGAAAGCCATTGATCTCCACACATGATAGCTCGTTTCTGAAAACACTTTTTTAAAATAATTGCCATATTACAAGTTTGTTATTTTTCCTAGGAACTTGGCCACATATGATGAAACAATGCGAAGGTTTCCCAATTTTTTGATTTTTTTTGAATTTTTATGCCCGTTTCAAAATGCGGTCAAAACGGCGGGAATGACCGTTCCTAGCTAGTGGTTGAATCTTGGAATTTTGTTGGTGTGTCTCTAATTAAATAGATACTTATGTACCTAGAAATGATTTTTGGAAAAAATAAATAGCAAACTGTGAGACAGCTGCAGTTCAAATTTGACCCGCTTCCAGCTGAATCGACGGAAATTTGTCTTTTTCACGAGAGGTGGATCAAAACTTTTTTCACCCAACCATTTTGTCAATTGTGCATTAAATATGTCCTAGTATTTTAGAAAAATAATTTGGTCCAATTTTGCAACAATTACTTGGGAGGTCCTTCACAAAAAAACCTCCTTTTGGGCACTCGAAAAATGGAAAATGGTTTTTTCGTCCAAAGAAAATGAAAACTTCCTTAGGCAACATTGTTTGCCATTCCAATATGCACCCTTGTGCACAATATGAGATCATTTGAACAAACTATGCCATGAATATGGCCATAAGATTGATTAATTGGCTTGAAAGCCATGAATCTTCACGCATGATAGCTCATTTCTAAAAACACTTTTTAAAAATAATTGCCGTATTACAAGTTTATTATTTTTCCTGGAAACTTGGTCACATATAATGACACAATGCGAAGGTTTCCCAATTTTTTTTTGAATTTTTTATGCCCGTTTCAAAATGCGGTCAAAACGGCGGGCATGATCGTTCCTAGCTAGTGGTTGAATCTTGGAATTTTTTTGGTGTTTCTATGATTAAATAGATACTTCTTTACCTAGAAATGATTTTTGGAAAAAATAAAGAGCAAACTATGAGGTAGCTACAGTTCAAATTTGACCCGCTTCCTGCTGAATCGGCGGGAATTTGTCTTTTTCACCAGAGGTGGATCAAATCTTTTGACACCCAACCATTTTATCAATTGTGCATTAAATATGACCTAGTATTTTAGAAAAATGATTTCGTCCAATTTTTTGACAATTATTTGCTAGGTTATTTAAAAAAACTCATTTTTGGCACTTGAAAAAGGAAAATGAATTTGGCATGCTGCATCCTTAGCATTGAGCAATTTACGGTGGGGGTGCTAGAAGTGGTAAAGTAATTTGCTGGAACCGGCTAGATGGGTTGCTGGAACTGTTGATTGAGGATGCTTCATCCTCGGCGGTGAGCAGCCTCGGGAAGGTGCTAGAACCGGCGAATGCTACAACTAGAACACGTTGGGGTGATGCCAATGTTTAGGCCACAAACTACGGTTGTGCGCGACGGCGCAACGGCGGGAGGGTCAACTATGTGTTCTATCTGATAGAGAATGAGCAAGATGGGGAAGAAAGTATAACGTGGGGGTGAATCAAATGGTTACACACGAAAACATCGTAGGGTCGTGAGGCGACCGACCCAAATTTAGGCCGATTGACCGGCACCTAACAGCCGCCTTTTGGAAAATGGTATGGTCCAATATTGCAACACACATTTGTAGGCATTTATAAAAAATCAGAGATTTGGGTCCAAAATTTGGATTTTCGAGCGTGAGCCAGCCAGCCAATGAGAAGCGAGGAACCACCTCCATGCGGATCACCAAGTTGGACACGATCCGAGCCATCCATCACGCGCCCATCCAACGGTTGATCCTCTCCTGAAAAAACCAAAGCCCTAACCCACCTACCCAACCACCATTTCTCCAGATCCGATCCATCCCCACCCTCCTCTCCCTCGTCTCCTCTCCGCCTTCGTCTCCCTCATCTCCCACCGCCGCCATCCCCACCCACCACCGCCGCCATCCCCACCCACCACTGCAGCCCCCACCCATAGGATAGGGGACTTGCAAGGCTTATAGTGATGTGCATTATTCAGATATCTTCAATGGAGAAGCCATGTGAAAATCATGGCTTGCGTCACAGGCACCTCGTGAGGTACCCCGCCTTGATCTCTCCACCTACTCGCGAGCCATCCTGATGAGGCCGTGCCTGAGGAAGCTCCGTGTCGTCTGCCCCGCGAGGCTTGGCCCCTCGCGAGGGTCTTGAGTCTGTGTTGATGAAGATGGGCCGTGCTGGGCCCCCCTTTGAGCCACGCCGCAGGCCGCAGGCAGGCAAGTCTGGGGACCCCCGTTCCCAGAACGCCGACAGAGTTCCTCCAATGTCGCATTGCTCCTCTTCAGCGCCGCTCTCGCCGGATGTGGGACTTTGCGGGGCATAGAGACCGCATGCGGCTTTAGGAGGAGGACTTGGCGCTTGAAGTGCTGCGGACGGTGCTCAGGGTCTTGACTGGCGATCCTTCCCCAGGCAGCCTTCGGAGCAATGGTATCCTCTTGTATCTTTGCTCCGGCATGGCCGATTTTGTGAGGTAGATGCCCAGCTTCGACGAGTGGGGACTGCACCCGGCTGGCTTCATGGGGCCCCACGAGAACCCATCCACCGTGGTTGCTTCCCCTGCCGCCCACAGCGGTCCTTCCTCGGGCGACAGGGCGGGGAGACGAGAACCAGCGAGGGTTGAGGCGCCCGATGTCGAGGTGCCGATGCCGCGAGAAGCCTCGAAGGCGGCGTCTCCCGAGGCCCGCCCTGGAGCGGCGACAGGTGCGGAGTCGCGGCCCATGGTTCCTAAGGCCAGGGCTTCCGAGCCCCCAGCCGTTCCTTGCGAGGTGACGCCTGACGGCGCCGCCCAGGCTGACTCCTCCAGTGCTGATCATCTTGATGCTTCTTCCGCACCAGGGGCCGACCCCTGCGTCGGGCGCTTAGGTCGGTTCCGTGTAGACTTCGAGGCCCTCCGCAAGAGGAAGGAGGCCTTGGGTCGCAACGACCGCCCTTGCCGCTTGTTGAAGCGCGGGAAGTACTTTGCCATGGACGAGTAAGTCTTCTTGTTTCCTTGCTTGTTTACTTTGCTATCCCTGCGACTGATTGTGGCCCTTTCAGGCCCTGCCCTGCAAAACTCGCCAAGTCAGCCCGGGAGCCATCCCCCAAGCTTCGCCTTCTCCGCTGGCCCTGGGCTCGCCGAGCTCGAGCGGCACCCCTGCTTCCAGACCAGTTGGTGGAGTGGTCCGTTCCAATGGGCACTTTGAGCCTGTGCGCCCGCTGTCCTTTCTTCATGGGTCCTTCTGGGGCACATCCGGCTTGCCCCGCGTTCCTCCTCTGATCATAGATGGTGAATGGATGAAGTCTGTCTTTGGCTCCTCCTCCGTGGGTGGGCCGACGCCAGGACGGATTCCTAGAGAGGTCCGTTTGGCGATGGCTAGGGCGCCAGCCCCCAGCCCGGGCCGAGAGGGGGCCTGCCACCTCGGGGCCCTCCGCATGCTCCAGTGGAAGAGGGTGATGCAGAAGACGTGCTCAGGCGCGCTCGGGAGCGACGCACCCTTCGCGAAGAGTTCCTCCAGAGGGCGGCGGATGCGGTGAGCCGGATAGGGGCAGAGCTTGCTAACGAGGATCCGTGCCTCGAGGCCGAAGGTTTGCGCCTTGCTGAGGAGAGGCGCAAACTAAAGGTTGCCGTCGCCCTTGCGCGTCACCAACGTGATCTCGACAACGCGAAGGCCGAAGCGTCGCTGGCAGCCTCGTAGGAGGCCTGCTCCCAGGCCGTCGAGGAGGCTCTGGAAGCAGACCGACGTCGCAAGGATGCGGAGGAGTGCGCATGGGAGCCCCTGGCCTGGGGCAACTCCCTGGAGCAGCAACTGGAACTGCGCCAGGCGGTCCTTGAGTCGATGGAGGGGGCCCCTATTGATCGGGCGGAGCTTCTGAAGCGCGAGGAGGCGCTGACGCTGGAGGCCGCTGAGCGCAACCTTGATCTTGAGCGGTTGGAGACGAGGGAGCGCCTGGTGGCTCTGGCGGAGGATGACGTTGCCGCGCGCGAAGCCCGGGCCCAGGAAGAAGTCGATCACCGTGTGGAGAAAGCCCGCTCGGCCTTCGAGCGCGAATACGAGACGAGGTTGGGGCTGATCAAGGCCGAGGCTGAGGGCAGGACCGCAGCCCTCAGGGCCAAACTGGCTGAAGTGACGCGGCGTGCGGACTCCTCCGCAGCCGCCCTCAGCGCAGCACAGGCGGAGCTGTCTTCTTCCCGGGCCGAGCAGCTTCTTCTCCAACAGAGGGTTGATGACGTCGAGGCCATCGTGCAGCGGAATGAGGACGAGATCCGTCGGCGGCGGGTTCTGGAGCATGAGCATGCCCCCATGCTTCAAACGCTCAGAGAAAGGGCCAACACAGCTTTGGGCAATATCTGCGAGGCTGCCGCTAAGGAGGCACACGAGGTCAACTACGCCGGCAACCTCCAGTTTTTCACCAACGTGGTGACGCTTCTGGAGAACCGCTCCGAAAGGTCCCGTTGGCTTGTCGAAGAGAGGAGCCGAGCCTTGCTCGGGCGTGCATTCTCCCGCGTCTTCAGCTATCTGCTGGACAGGGACCCCCACTTTGACTTCGACGCTGCCATCGCACCCGTGCCCATAGCCGTCCGGGGTGGCCTGGCGCGATGGGTGGAGGACAATGTGGACGCCCTCGTCAGGGCCTTTGTGTCTGATGATGACGGCGTGGTCATGGCTGCCAATGAAGGCGGTGTTGTGGACGAGCCTACTGCTGACAGAGATGCTGGCGGCGGCGGTGGCAATGTCAATGATGCCAGTGATGGCTTCGAGGATGCCCAAGAAGACGCGGTGAGTGATATGTCTGACTGACCGCATGTTACTGCTGCTTATCCTGCACGAAGAAGGTTCGGGCTTGGCCCCGAAGAATGTAAGAGCATTTTGGGAGGGGAAGCCCCTCATGTAAAGGTTTCTAATTAGTACCCTGGTAAGTATAACGTTGTGTGTGAAATTAGCCGCTGGCCCGGTGATGGGTCAGCTGACTTGTGTACCTTTCGACCCCGACGAGTCCCGAGCGGGCCTGCGGGGGCCGCCACACCTCGGGTGTCTTCTGATTAACTTGTAGATTCCGTGATGAAAACCCCCGGAAAGGGTGCGGTAACAGCGGTCCTGGTTGTAAACGTGCCTGGTCCGGCCCGGCTCGCGAGGGGGGGGCAGCCGATGCTAACTTGGGACGCAAAGCCGAAACCAGAACGCAAGAGATTGCTCGAACGAGACTAAACACCCCTTCCCCCAAACACACGCAAGCATCGAGCTCAAATCCAACTTAAATCCAAATCGAAGAACTTTGTCAACAAGGAAAGGCAAAAGCAAAAGGCCGCGTTCGGCACCTAGTCTAGTCTTCGACGTCTTCTCACCAGCGCGGAGCTAAGTGCTGCCACTGGGCATGGGCGGGAGCCCCCGAGGCCTGAGGGCGGCTCTCCGGAGACTCCGGGGCATGTACAGCCCCACTCATTATTACGTGAGAGTGTCACGGGCGGCGAGCTTCACAGGCACTGGGCCTTCTTCACAGGTACCGGCCTTGCTTCATATCGCCAGACGAGGGCCCCGCCTTGCGCCTCACTCTACCGCCATCGACGGCGACCGGAAACCAGGACGCCGCCAATGAGGCAGAGCGGTCGCCAGCGGTTCCCCCGACGACCACGGGTCCCCTGCCGGGGGCAGGCCCTGGGGCACCTCCCCGGCAGGGGGCCTACCTCCTGAGAACGCCTTGCTCCGACCGCCGCGGGGACGAACCTGAATCTCGGCCCCTCTCCTGCAGCCCCCTGCGCCCTCCTCCCGAGGGGTATGAGGCTACAGAATTGGAGCAGCCACCTGCTGCGGCGACCTGTATCTCCTGCGACCCATGGTTAGCATAAGCTTGCTCCTGAGGGATGAGTGGTACACGATAGTTGCCGCCGCCAGTGCGGTTGTCGAGGCTATCCTGGGGTTCCTGAAAGAGCTCAACTTCTGGCGTCTCCTCGCCCCAGCCTGGCCCGAGGAATGAGCCATGATCTTCCTCTAGTGCGCACCCCTGATCCAACATGCGGGGCACATAAGCTTCCGGGGTCGCCGCCCCGTACACCTCGCCGTAGCGTCCCGCATGCCACGCAGCCTGGCTTGGAGCGCCGTCTTGGGGGTGATGGCGCGCGGTCCGCCGAGGCCGAAAGGCCGCGGCGTGCCCCCCTTCGCTGGCCTGAGAGGGGGCTGGCGTGACTTGTCGCCCGGTGCCGGCGGAGGTGTTGGCGCTGGACGGGCCCTGGAGTCCACTAGAAGTCACGTGCGCGTGCACGATGCCACCATCCGGCCCGCCTTGTGTCTGGGGTGGCAGCTGGACGCAGAAAGGAGGTGTTCCTGAGATGGCGGCGTCCAGGAGCTCAGCTACTCGCTCCAACAACACGTCGCGGCCTCCCTCTAGCAGTCGGCACCGTAGCAGCTCTCGGGCCACCGTGAGCGCGGCCCTGGAATTCGCTTGCTCCCGTCGGGTGTACGGCGCTGTGGCCGCGGCGTGGTCTAAGGCCCTTGCTGCAGCCCGCACCTGCCGTGGTGTGAGGGCAGGCGGCGTCTGGCCGCGTCGCCCACGCCCCGCAGCGCCCTGCGGAGCACGGGCTGCCTGAGGTGCAAGGTTGAGGTCGCCCTGGGATGGTGCCACGGCGTGGGCGGGCCACGCTGCCCAGTGGTCGGTGTTGGCTGCTGAGTCATTTGACATCTGAACGGCGTGGCGACGGAACGTGATGCGGAGGAAGAAGGATTCCGGCGCACCACTACCCGGCATGCCAAATGTCGGATTTCGGGTTCCGGCAGACCCTTGAGGTTCGAACACTGGGGTGCGCGCGGAGATCTCTCCCCTACCGATCTACGTCCAATCTCCTCGCGTGATCTAAGCTGGAAACAACGAACAACACAAGGGACACGAGATTTATACTGGTTCGGGCCACCGTTGTGGTGTAATACCCTACTCTAGTGTGTGGTGTGGTGGATTGTCTCGGGGGCTGATGATGAACAGTACAAGGGAAGAACAGCCTCGCGAGAGGTGTTCTTGAGCTGGTGCGATGAACTGCTTGGGTGAGTTCAGGCGCCTCTCTCTCTCTGCTAGGGTTCGATCAAATCTCTAGCCGTCTCTCTTTCATCCCCCCTGGGTGTCTCCTTCCTTCGGTGGTGGCTAGCTCTATTTATAGGGGCCCTGGGCCTCTCCCCAAAAAATGAGCGGGAAGGGCGCCAACAATTGGCCATTTTGAAGGGGAACATCTAGTACAAGTTATCCTGACCAAAGGTGGTCTTCGGCTGCCAAAAGCACTAGTGATGACGCCGTCTTGGGCTCCACGGTGACCTCCGTCTTGCCGCTCTGCTGGTCTTGGTCTCATTGCACCGGAATGGTAACCTTTGCCCGATGACTTGGCCTGTGCTTGCCCCCTTTGCACCAAAGGGGAAATAAGGACACTACGCAGGTCGGCACCCGCCTGGTGCCCGCCTGGTCTCGATCGTCATGGCTTGCGTCACGGGCTCCTTGCGAGGTACCCCTGCCTTGATCTCTCCGCCTCCTCGCGAGCCTGCCTGATGTGGCTGCCTCAGAGAAAGCTTTCTGTCGTCCGCCCCGCGAGGCTTGGCCCCTCGCGAGGGTCTTGAGCTTGAGCTGATGAAGATGGGCCGCGCTGGGCCCCCACTTGAGCCACGTCACAGGCCGCAGGCAGGCAAGTCTGGGGACCCCCGTTCCTAGAACGCCGACAGTTATTGGTGACACCAAGTCATGATTGTTGGTGACGCCGGGTCATGATTGTTGCAGACACCGGGTCAATCTGGTTTGCTCAAAACTAAAATTTTGGAGATATTTTCTCCCTTATATCCATATTACCTGTAGCCCCCAAGTCTTGAGCAGAACAAAGTGATAACTTAAGACTTGCTTCAATATAAATACTGCCACTTTGAAGAAATCCATGTTGTTCATCTCAGGCAGTAGTAAAGACTGAATACTCCATATATGTAGCCCCCAAGTGTCGGGTTGTCGTGTTTGCATCAACCTGGGACTTGTAATTGTCTTATGCTCACAAAAAACTTCAACCGGTGTAGCCCCCAAGGGCCGGATCATTATGCAATAATGAGCAGAGACTTTATAAATATGATCATGTAGACTTGAACAACAACGTGTAGCCCCCAAGGGACGACTCAGTAAGATAATATTGAGCTGGGACTTTATACATACTTCTTTGAAAAGAACACCATATGATGTAACCCCTATCATGGGGCTTGAATCCACGTCCACAAGGTTAAGATCTTTGTGCTTTACCAACTGAGCAGTGGACCCTTCAATATAATGGTTTTAAGACTTGTGTACCTTAAATTGTTGACAGGAGCAATTGGTAGCCCCCAAGGGCCGGCTCATTACAATATGATGAGTCGGGTCTTCAATAAGGTGAGCAAAAAATGACTTTGCATTAGCCCCCAAGTGTCATGGTTCATGCTTGCAGTGACATGAGACTTGCATATTTGATGTAATCTCAACTTGAATAATGTAGCCCCCAAGTGCCGGGTCGTAAGCCTACAGCGACTTGGGACTATTCCTTCAATAAATCATATCCATTGATAATATAATAGCCATTGCACTAAAGCGACTTTGAAAACCTTAATCATAACACTGGTTATTGATGACCATAATAAAATCCAGCCATGTTGGCTATTTGAAGATTTGAATAATATAATCCAATGATTTATGAGCGCATGATTCCAATGGCGCAATCCAAATATATACTGACGACTTATAATCCCAAGTTAGTCCGGGTTAATAAACACTGGATAATTTATCATCATACTGGCAACTTATAGTCGAAAACCAGGCCGAGTTAATAAACGTCGGTGATTTATAATCATGCTTTATTCAACCTGTTTCGGCATACAACAAGTTTAAAGTGTCCTAGAGGTTTATCGCTGGACGGGTCATAATGCCCAACATATAGCCCGGGTTTATAACCAAGGCTGCTCTTAAGAATAATCAAATATGAAACATATCATACCTGTGACATTGAATCACATCGTTGGTTTACCAACTTTTTGTAGTAAGGGTGATAACCCAAATTTTGAGTATTGATAACTCCTCCCATGTCTTGCCGGTTTATAGTAAAATCGAACCGGGTTGTAATAAACACCGGATTATCCATATAATACTGGCAACTTGTAGTTGAAACCAGGCCGGGTCAATAAACACCGGAATATAACTGATCATGTACTGACAACTTGTAGTTGAAAGCCGAGCCGGGTCAATAAATGCCGGTTTATCATAAGATATTATAAACCTCATCAAAGGAGAAAAAACTTGGCAAATAAAAGTATAAAAAGAATATGCGAGGCTTTTCATGGGCTGCCAGACCCAAAATTGAGGCTTTTCATGGGCTGCCAGGCCACTGAGTTAAACCATTTTACAAAGCCTTTTAAGATGGACCTCACATTAACCAATCGTCATTTTAACTTTGACAAGTTCAGGGTCTATGAGATTGACTTGTCAAACGTTCGACGGGTCATACCAGGATTACCTGGACGGAGTGGCTTACTTAAAGAGGCAGGATAACCCGGGGTTTTAGGTGAATACACCTAGCTTCCAAGCCTGCTTGATAGCCTATTACAAGGGTGTAGACTCTTTGTTCTTTGAGAAGCAAAGAGCCCCCGAGCAATATTTTGAGCTGTGCTCAGTGGGTGCCTATGTTTGAGTTGTGCTTTTGCAACACTATCTTTGGCCCCCAAGTGATTTCCCTGATGGCCTTACGTCGATCAAGAGGTGTAGCTATGGTTCGAATACGACCAAGCCCCTAAGTGATTCCCCTGGTGGCCTTACGCCGATCAAGAGGTGTAGCTATGGTTCGAATACGACCAAGCCCCCAAGTGATTTTTTTGATATATGGCTTTATAGGCCGGATCAATGGGTAAACAAAACTCCGCTTTGTAAACAGAATCCCCCGTGTGATCAATAATATGATAAGCCAATAAGGCAGGATACCCATGTTTGAACCGCGCATCATGGCAACAGGTCCTCTTCGGCAACCTTTAACTTTTTGCAAGAGATAAATTCTTCTTGAACTGGGATTTTTGAATTGGATATTGAGAGCGTCAGAGCTTTGCAAGAGATAGTTTCCTCTTAAACCGGATTTGAACCAGATACTAAGGGCTTCAGCGCTGTGTGGGAGACGGGATTTCCCTTAAACTAGATTTTAAACCGGCATTCTTCATTTTGAACCAGAAATTTTCTGACAGCCTTTAAACTTCCATCAATATGGTAGTAGCCTCCGAGACCGGGTTATCTTTCCCTCCAACATCCTGGGGTTCTTGAATTCACTGAAAACTGGCAACATTTGTTGATTCGTATCATTGTAGCCCCCGAGTCTCAAGGCGACTCGAGGAGTTGGCTTGAGATTCTCCATATTTGACCGCGTTATAAACCGGCATAAGTTGTATATCATTGGTGTTGATAGCACGATGTGAATCCACAGAAAGTTGAGGTGACTGCGGCGGGTTATAAATGATCCCATATGAGTCGTGTCAGCAACTCGGGCAATGGTTCCTTCCAACCGGCTATTTGAAGTTAACCAAATTGTAGTGAACGCGACTTGTGTGCCTGCCCATTGGGCCACCCAATGCAGACGACGGTTGATAGTATATGATAATTTGCTCCAAAGTTATTGGAAGAAAACCGGGATACCCAAGCAGTGACTGGCTTTATACTCAATAAACAGCTCATGCAGACAGGTGCGGCCCGGTGTGTTGATGTAGACCGGATCGCAAGAGACGGATGGTAAAGACGTCCACCGTATCAGAGGCGGCAAGAGCAGATGAGTCGGTCACGGAGTTATAAGCCAGTACGGACGGACGAGTCAAACACAGGCGCAGTCCCGGCAAGCTGATATAAACCGGGCCATAAGGGCGGCGTCTTGCATGCGTCCATTCACAGTGTAATGTGACACGGACGAACACCGGGAAGGACGTTGCCAGCGCATGCTCCATACCCATGGTATAAACCACGTTTATAATGAATAATTGTCCTGCATATCAAAATATACAGTCCAGAGTAATTGTTCTTTTGACAAAAAATAATATGTGTCAAAAATAGACTTAGATAGATGTCACCTGATATGTTAGGCCGGAAATTATCCGCCATGGAGTTGATGGTCACTACGGTGAAGCTAAAATCAACCACGGATGAGTCACCCGCAAGAGCAGACAGATAAGTCGCCCGCAACGTTTTAAGACGGCACGGACGGGCGAGTTAATTGCAGACGTGGTAAATCACGTGGACGGACGAGTCAGCCGCGTCGTGTTGATGTAGACCGGACCGCAGGCGGCGGTTTGCACACGTCTGTTGAGCAATTTGACATAGTGCGGATGTAGACGCGACCTCCAATGATGGTGCGCAAGGACCGGATCATATTTTGGCCATGAGTTAATCGACCTGCGTATACAATAGCATACCTCGAAAAAAAATCTTTTGATGATATTTAGTTACACCAAGTAAGAGTTTTAGAAAAATCGCACCTGATTGTTTTTTGTTCGGCAAGTCATTAGAACCTCTTTTTTTATCTCTGCTCCAGGTGCAAACGCCTTACCGTGCATACTTGCACCATTCTTCAATTGGCACTAGCCTTGCTAGTATTTTACATTGGCTCAGGTCTTCATGTTGGGAAGATTGACTCAACCTTAGTCATATCACGTATCTACTCAAAGCTGTAGAAGCGGCTCTGTGATGGCACAAGGTAGCCGAAGACGCACTAGAAGGCGGATCAACGAGTGGTGAGGCCTCACAAGCAGTGGCGGAGGCAGCCGGTGACTTGGCCCAAGGCCGGGGCGGCTCAAGGGTGGCCAGACCCGGCGCGGAGAATTGGCAGCCGGCCGGAACAATAAGCCGGTGAGCGTGGAAGCGGCCCAGCAGAACGGGGCGCACGGGGCAAGCGGCGGCGAGTCGGCAGAGCTCCGACGCGGTGAGGAGGTGTTGAAACATCTGACACTTCATTTGCGGCAGAGCGGAGCAAAGGCGAGACTGCTCGCGTCGGGGCGGCTCAACTTGATAGAGGAGGAGAGGCGGCCGACGAGGTAAGGTCGTTGAGGTGGCGGCTCGCAATAGGGTCGGAGGCGACTCAGGGTGTCGTAAGGGCGACTTGGAGGCGAGGACACTGCGGCGCTCGCTCGAAGGCAGCGGCTGATGGGAATAAGCCATGCTCAGGTCCGTGGTGACCCGCGAGTGTACGCGTACGTGCCAGGTCTGTGGCGACCGGGCGTGCGCAGGTGTGTGCGTGAGTGCATGTTCGTTAGAGATAGTCACGGGATAGGGGTAGACGCTAGCGATCCATGCGGGTTCCAGCCGCGCCCAGCGCGTAGGAGCGCGTCGTGAGCGCAGGCGGCGCATACGGATCGTGGGGCGTGTACGTGCGCATCGTGGGTGTGTGAGCAGCGCGTGTATAAGGTCTCCCTCGTCCTGTGTAACTTGGAGTGGTGCCTGGGAACGAGTTCGTGCTCGTGGTAGTGGCGTTCGAGCGCCGAAAACCTCCTGTGCCCACCTGTGTCTTCTTCTTCCCTTCTTCTTCTACCTCGGTCCGCTGCAGAACAAGAGAGCTGCGGAGAGGTAGGCGAGAGCTAGGGCTAGACGGCAACAACAATTGGTATCAGAGCATCGGGTTCGGAGGAGCTCGCCGGCGATGGCGCACGTCCCGTGTGGCGGCGGAGGACGGTGATGCCGAGCGTGCGGAGAGCGCGGCGGCCGCGGCGGACCTGCGCGATGGCGCAGAGGCTGCGGTGGCGCGGCGTGCCTCGGCGGAGGGAAGGCCAAGCTCCGGGACACGCCGGATCAGCCGCGTTGGTCGCGTCGGAGCGCGATCATGGCGCGAGCTGGAGACGAGGGGAGCGTGGCGAATGAGGCGCGGCGGCGAGCCGGGCGCGACCGGTGCGTGTTATGGGTGCGCACCGGACGCGTCGGGCGCGTCGGGACCGCGGGCGTGGACCGCGTCGAGGCGCTGGACCTGATTGCGCAGATCGCGTACGTGCGCGACGGGAGCGCGGGCCGGGAGCATGGCGACATGGGGAGTGCGCGCGAAGGGCACGGCGGTCGCGGAGACGAGGAGGTCGCGAGGGACCTGCGTGGTGGCGCAGAGGTCGCGACGGCTCGGCGCGACAATCGTGAAAGGTGCGCGGCACGGAGACGCGGCGTGGCGGCCCACGGGACTGCGGGCTGCTGCAGCGGGAGCGAGCGGAGGCTTGTGACAGAGACGCTGCGGAGGCGTACATGGCGATGTGACGACGACAACGACGGAAGCTGCACCAACTCCGGCGACGGCAGATCATGGCTTAGGGCGTGAATGATGGGAATAAGCCATGCTCAGGTCCGTGGTGACCCGTGAGTGTACGCGTACGTGCCAGGTCTGTGGCGACCGGGCGTGCGCAGGTGTGTGCGTGAATGCATGTTCGTTAGAGATAGTCACGGGATAGGGGTAGACGCTAGCGATCCATGCGGGTTCCAGCTGCGCCCAGCGTGTAGGAGCGCGTTGTGAGTGTAGGCGGCGCATGCGGATCATGGGGCATGTATGTGCGCATCGTGGGTGTGTGAGCAGCGCGTGTATAAGGTCTCCCTCGGCCTGTGTAACTTGGAGTGGTGCCTGGGAACGAGTTCGTGCTCGTGGTAGTGGCGTTCGAGCGCCGGAAACCTCCTGTGTCCACCTGTGTCTTCTTCTTCCCTTCTTCTTCTACCTTGGTCCGCTGCAGAACAAGAGAGCTGCGGAGAGGTAGGCGAGAGCTAGAGCTAGACGGCAACAACAGCGGCTCGCAGCAAATTGGAAACGGTCGTTTGACCGTAGCAGCAGGAGATTGACCGGCTCAGGGCCGCCAGGGGAGGACGCAGGCGAGGCTCGGTGGTGACTTGGAGGTAGCAGCTCGGTTCCGGAGGCGGCTGCTGTCGAGGTGAGGTAGAGCAAAGCCAGCGGCGGCTCACCGGGCTCTGCCTGCCGGCGGCGAGGTGCGGTTGCATCGAAGAGGCGCTGGCGGTGCGGGGCATGACAGAGCAACAGCCGAAGGTCGGGCCGTAGGGGCGGAGACCACTGTCCAGTTCCGAGTCGTTGACTCCCTTTTCTTTCTTTTTTAATCTAAATCATGGTAGCATCGGACTGCAGTTGTATATAGAAAGAATTCCTTATTTAACACTATTTTAAAGTTAAATTCCCTATTTAACACTGCCAAAATATTTCTACCCTATCTATCATCGACTCTAAATTTCATTTTCAATATAACACTTTCGTCAATTTCTTGAGCTAACAGTGTTAAATGCTGCTTGAAATGACAATACTACCCTTGGCACTAGTATATCACCAAAATTTTCATTCTATTTTCCCCGATGCCTCTGCTAACTTTAGAACGCTAAAAGAAATCATCGAAGGGCTGCACATGTACGTGCAAAAGCTAGCTGCTTCATTGATTTTGCTGCGGAATAGTGCACGCACGTTTAGCCGTATGTGACGCACGTACATGTGAAAAGCTAGCTTGCTGGATCGATCAACTCCGCTCTCTCGGCGAAACGAACGCAAACACGACGTGCTGCCACTGGCTCCAGCAGGTGCGGCACAGTCTGCTAACTCCAACTTGCATACGGATTACAGAACACTTCTTGTCGTCGTGCCCACGTACCACCAGAGCCTGGCCTATCAGCCTATCAGGTAAGTTTAGGAAAATTAGTTTTAGCACAACCTTTTGGCCACACTGACTCATGTTCCCACCTTTAAATATGACACGGAAATATAGGGGCAGATTGGCTAGATGTTTGAGGGCAAGATTGTCATTTCATACATCACTTAACACCGTTAGCTCAAATATTGTACATAAGTGTTATATTGGGAACAAAATTTAGAGTTGATGTCATAGAGGGAAGAAATATTTTTCCAGTGTTAAATAGGGCATCCAATTTTAAAACAGTGTTAAATAAGGAATTCTCTCTTGTATATAAGGATTTGTAGATCAACTAGTCCATCATGCGGAGCGAGTAGTACTGGTTGAAATAGCACACTGGAGTTTCACATAGATCTTGCTTCAAGGGTCAGATGGATGAGTTTGACCTCGGTCTCCACGCAGGACAAAGCGATGGCTGGTTGAACACTTGCCGTCGGCTGATACTGGTTATGATCCTTGCACTAATTCATCTTCGACACGGCTTCAACAATTTTTTTAAACCTGTATACAAACGACAGAGGTGTCGAATCAATCTCGGCGACTTTGAAGCCGCGTACAACACGCCTTCCTAATTCTCATCTCAAACTTGGAACGTGCCAGCTCCATAATTAGCTACGATTATGATCTCAAAAGATGAAATTTTTGTCTCTGCCGCAAGGTTATCCTACGCGATTATACTCTGAAACTTCTTCATCCGGTCAATCGCGAGCTCCTCGATCTCTGAAGAATTCCCTCCGAGAACTCAACACCACCGTGCGCGAGCCCCACGGTGGGCGCCTGTCGTGGAATTGTTACGGCAGATGTCCTCGTTGAAAGGACTTAGTCGTGAGGCCAACGCATCTATGTGGTATGTTGAGAGGGGTTGAGTGAGACGAGAGGCGCGAGGTTTTACCCAGGTCCGGCCCCTCACGGTGGAGGTAAAAGCCTACATCCTACTTCATTGATATTGATCATGGTGATCACAATTACAGGGGTGCTCATCTCAAGAGCTATTGATTTGTCTGTCTAAACCTAACTTGTGAAACCTTATGAAACTTATCCCTTTTTGGGGAGCCCTGCCCCTCCTTATATAAGTTGAAGGAACAGGTTATATGTGGAGTCCTATTAGGATTAGTACTAGTCTACCTTCTAATACAAACCGGATACAAGTCCGGGTCTTAACTCCTTGTAAGGTAAATATTCTTCACGCCTTTCCTCTTAAACCGGCTCACCATTAATATAAACCGGCCTTCTGGGCCTTAGGCCTTGTCATCCATTTGTCCCGCCCACCGGGTTACTAGTGAGTCATAATGTTCAGGCAGGTTGCTTGTAAACCATCTGGTCAAGGCGGGTCGCCAGTGAATCGCCAAGTGTCAACCGGGTCTTAATTAAACCGCCAAGTCCGGCCGGATCATATTTCCAGCCGGGTCATACCGCGGGATATATCTCCGACAGGATGCGTAATCCACCCGAGTGCCCTGGGAAGCGCAGAACTCCCTGAATTCTTTTGAGTCAAAATTTGAACCGTTGCCTGTGATGATGCTGTGTGGAACTCCATATCTGAATACCAACTCCTTTACAAAACTGATGGTTGTACTCGAGTCTAAGTTCTTGATAGGCTTTGCCTCAATCCATTTGGTGAACTTGTCGACTGCCACAAGCAGATGAGTGAAGCCGCTCCTGCCAGTCCTTAGAGGTCCAACCATATCCAAAACCCACACGATGAACGACCAGGAGAGTGGAATGGTTTTCAACGCAGATGCGGGCTTGTGGGACTTGTTTGCGTAGAATTGACAACCCTCACACTTCTCAACGATTTCCTTTGCTGCTTCATTGGACCGTGGCGAGTAGAATCCTGCTTGGTATGCTTTGGCCACGATGGCCCGAGATGACACATGGTGACCATAGGTCCTCGAGTGGATCTCATCCAATATCAGTCGACACTCTTCTGGAGAGATACATCGCCGAGCCATGCCAGTAACACTTTCTCTGTAAAGATGTCCACCTATCACTGTGAAGGCCTTGGACCTACGGACAATTTGGCGCGCTTCAACTTCATCTTCTGGAAGCTCCTGCGTGAGCAGATATGCAATATATGGCACAGTCCAGTCGGGGGTGATTACCAAAATCTCCATAACTAGATCCATAACTGCTGGCACCTCAACTTTAGTCAGGTTGGTAGGACTTATTGGTTGGGGAGGTTCTTCAGTAAAGGGATCTTCTTGTACTGATGGGGTATGGAGATGCTCCAAAAACACATTACTGGGGATAGGCTTCCAAGTGGAACCTATTTTTGCCAGGTCACCAGCGGCTTGGTTCTTGATTCGGGGAATATGGTGGAGCTCTAATCCTTCAAACTTCTTTTCCAACTTCCTCCTGCATTGCAGTATCAGATCATGGCAGGGTTCCTGACATCCCACTCCTTCATCACCTGATTAACTACCAAATCCGAGTCGCCGTAGACCATCAGGCAATGGACGCGGAGTGAGATGGCCACACACAACCCATAAAGGAGTGCTTCGTACTCAGCTTCATTATTGGAGGAATCAAAGTGAATCTAGAGGACATAACTGAGTTTATCACCTATTGGGGACACCAGGACCACTCTGGCACCAAAACCATTTAACATCTTAGATCCATCAAAGAACATGGTCCAATGTTCCGAGTCAACTTGAGTTGGCTTTTGCTGCTCAATCCACTCGGCCAAGAAATCCACGATTGCTTGAGACTTGGTCGCCTTCTTTGCCTTGAACTTGATATCCAAAGGAAGAAGTTCAATTTCCCACTTAGCCACTCGGCCTGTTGCATCTCGATTGTTCAAGATTTCAGACATTGGAGCGTCACTGACGACTGAAACCGAGTGATCTTGGAAGTAATGTGCAACTTTCTTCGCAGTCAAATAAATTCCATAGACAAGCTTCTGGTAATGCGGATACCTTTGCTTGGAAGGAGTGAAGACTTCAGAGATGTAATACACTGGGTGTTGAACTTTATAGACCTTCCCTTCTTCTTCTCGCTCCACTGTGAGCATTGTGTTGACAACTTGACCAGTGGCTACAATATATAACAGTAGAGGCTCTTTGCATATAGGAGTAGCAAGCACCGGCTGGGTGGAAAGCAGGGCTTTGAGCTCCACAAATGCTGCTTCAGCTTCAGGAGTCCACTCAAATGTATCAGATTTTTTCACCAGTCGGTAAAGAGGCAATGCCTTTTCCCCGAGGAGAGAGATGAATCGACTTAATGCAGCAAGACAACTTGTAAACTTCTGAACATCATGCACACGCACATGGCGTTTCATTCGAAGAATTGCACCAATATTTTCAAGGTTTGTATCTATAACTCATTCAGAAACGAGAAAACTGAGCAACTTTCCTCCGAGGACTCCAAATGTGCACTTGGATGGATT
The DNA here is from genome assembly GCF_056163025.1 of Triticum urartu. Classification (NCBI taxonomy): domain Eukaryota; kingdom Viridiplantae; phylum Streptophyta; class Magnoliopsida; order Poales; family Poaceae; genus Triticum; species Triticum urartu. The sequence goes on from NC_141876.1 coordinate 147,062,724, forward strand.
CAGCTTGATGTCATATCTTCTCAGATTGGCAAATGTTTTATGAAGGTCAAACATCAGGTCGGAACTCTTGCGTGACTTAACCACGATGTCATCCATATATGCTTCCACATTCTGACTGATCTGAGTGAGCAGGCACTTCTGGATCATGCGCATGAATGTAGCGCCAGCATTCTTCAGACCGAAAGGCATGGTGACATAGAAAAAACACACAAACAGGGTGATGAAGGCCGTTTTTATTTCATCGGGCCCATATAGTAGGATCTGATGGTACCTGGAATATGCATCCAGAAAAGACAAACGCTCACACCCCGTAGTCAAGTCAACTATCTGATCGATGTAGGGGAGAGGAAAATGATCTTTTGGCCAGGCCCGATTGATATGCTTAAAGTCAATACACATACGAAGCGAATTATCCTTCTTGGGGACCATGACAACGTTGGCGAGCCACTCGGAGTGGTATATCTCACGGATGAACTTAGGTGCCAAGAACCGAGCTACCTCCTCGCCAATCGCCTTCCTATTTTCCGCAGTGGACCGACGGAGATGCTCTTTGATAGGTTTTGCCTTTGAGTGGACACGCAAACGGTGCTCAGCCAGCCCCCTGGGTACACCTAGCATGTCTGATGGTTTCCATGCAAAAATGTCCCAGTTCTCACGGAGGAACTGGATGAGCGCGACTTCCTATTTGTTGTCGAGTGTCATCGATATGTGGGTCGGAGCAGCCTTGGGGTCTTCCGGGTGAATGTGAACTGGCTTCGTCTCACGGCCGACTGAAATGCAGATTCTGAAGCAGGCTTCTTGGCTCTCAACAATTCACTCGGATCGACATTTTTCTTGTACTCTTCTAGCTCTACCATCGACATTTTCTCATCAACAATCTTGGAACCCTTCTGGAGGCACACCTTTGGCTCCGGGCATCTTCAACTTAAGATACACGTAGCATGGACGGGCTATGAAGCGAGCATATGCGGGCCTGCCCAGAATCGCATGATAAGCATTGTGAATATCCACTACCTCAAACGTCAACTTCCCCTTGAGGAAATTCTTGGAATCACCAAAAACCACATCAAGAGCAATCTGCCCGAGTGACTTTGCTTTCTTCCCTGGAATGACTCTGTGGAACTGCATGTTAATTTCACTGAGTTGGGACATCGGAATGCCCATCCCCCGGAGGGTCTCAGCATACAGAATGTTCAAACCACTGCCACCATCCATGAGTACTTTAATCAGTCAGGTGCCCCCAATGACTGGGTCGACCACCAAAGCTTGCCGCCCGGGGGTAGCAATGTGATTCGGGTGATCGGACTGGTCGAATGTAATGAGAGTTTTCGACCACTTTAGGTATGTCGTAGTTGCCGTAGCAACCATGTTCACTTCTCTGTTTATAACTTTCAATCGACTTTTGCTCTCAACATCAGCAAAAATCACCAGGGTAGCATTGACCTTCGGGTAACCATCGTCCTTTTCTTCATCTTTGTCCTTATCAGAGTCCTTTTTCACTGGGCTAACCCTCTCGAAACTGCTGAATCAAGAGTCTGCACTGTCGAGTGGTATGCTTGGGTAGAATCAAGTTACCCTCTTCATCCTTCTTTGTGTGAATGTGACACGACAAATCTAGGACGTCCTGGCCAGACTAATCCTTCAACTTTTTGGGCACCCATGGCCCCTTGGGTTTTCCTTTAAATTTTGCTTGGGTATTCACCACTGCTGCTTCGGCCTGTCCAGCGGCTTCGGCCTTGCGTTTCTGTCTCCGACTGGGGTTTCCACCCCGGTGTCTTGGTCGTATGTATTCCCCTTGCCATTGCAGAGTTGGTCTTCCTCTTCGCCATTCGTGTACCGAGTGGCTATCTCCATGTGATGGCCCCGGAGCGACCGAATTTCAATGTGATCTCTCTGTATCGTACGCCTTCCTTGAAAGCGCAGATGGCTTGGTGCTCTGAAACACTCTCCATCAGATGATGAAGTGTAGTTCACCACTGGATGTAATCCCTCAAAGTTTCATTCGGTTTCTGGACACAATGTTGCAACTCAGACAGCCAGCGGGGCGCTTGCATGTGCCTTCGAATGTCTTGATGAACACTTGGGCCAAATCTTCCCAACATAATATGCTTCCACGAGCCAACTGATTCAGCCAAGCTCTGGCCGAACCTTCAAGCATCAAGGAGAGGTGCTTCATGGCTACGTCATCGTTGCCTCCACCAATCTGCACCGCCACTCGGTAATCTACCAACCATGTGTCTGTCTTCGACTCTCCAGTAAACTTGCTCACTCCCGCAGCCAATCTGAAGTTGGGCGGGATCTCGGCTGCTCGGATGGCTCTGCTGAAACATTCGGGCCCAGAGACGAACGCCCTGCTTCCACTCGGACGATCTCTGTCTGGCCCTTCTCTGTTAGCTCTGCCTCTGTCAACCAGGCCCTATACGAGGACTAAGCTCGCATTGAACCCAGGCTCTCTTGGGTCGACTGGAACTCTCCGCTCATCACCGTACGGGCGCCTATCATCATACCGATGGGGCGCGTACAAACTTCCCCTCGGAGGGGGCGTAGGCACTCGACGGTGGTCATCACGGTGGTATCGAGGATCAAACTGCCCGTGGCCTCGACCAAGGTACTAGTCTTGGCGATAACCACGATCTTCACACCACGGAGGCGACCTTGGGCTGTGTGCTGACTAAACTATGTCCACCACGACAGACATTCTGTGAATCCTATTGCGCAACTGAGAAACAGCTGAGTTCTGTTCCCCGGCTGCCCTGAACAGTGCTCGAATCTGCTGCAACCCTCTACCAGCCTCAGAATGGGACGGCTAAATCGAATCTGCAATACGTGCATCCGCTACAACATTATGGATCGGGGTACGGTATACCTGACACTCTTCTCGAGGCCCAGTCGAAAACAATTGTCATTGCCATCGACTAGAACTTGGAATTTGCCGGCGGGCATGGTCATCGAGTGCTTGCTGAAGATTCTCCAGGCCCGTACGCTCAGCCAGGGTGGCTAAGCGTGCAACCTCCAAAGCCCGAGCCTCGGAGGTCTCCCCAATGATGGGGGTCTGAAGAGCTTGAACGTTTCTGCGATGTAGCTCCTCCCTCTGCTCTGAAGTGAGGGCTTGAGGGTAATACTCATCGTGGTCGTGTGACGGGCCACTTCTGTCGCCGCCGCCATGACGGAATCCGGGCGGACTGCGCTGGGAGTCGACCACGAAGACTTCCGCCGTGGGATTGTTGCTCTTGCACTCAGAAAGCGTGTCCGAATGGCCAGTCGGCTGATCAAACAACCCATAGAGGGATTCATTGGGTTCAATCGCCATGATTTATGGGGTGGTCGACTGACGAGCCACCGCATGCTTCACCCACTGCTGGAGCCGCGAATGATCGGATCGCTTGCGGCAGCAGACAGCGGGAGCGAAGAGACCACGGGAGCCGACCGATACTGAGTCGACGGCTGCCGCGGGAGGACGCTGTAGGCACTCGCGCGAAAGTGTGTCGTCTCGCGAACGGGGAGAGCCTCGACGTCGAGGGGGGCTTCACGAAGCCAGGCGGAGTCATCGGCGATGAAGGTTAGTGTGCCGAGACGGATCTCGCAACCCAAGGCCAAACCACCACCGGAAACCATGTTGATGAAGATCGAAGATTGCAACCTCACCGGAAGTCGCTCAGACGCCTGCCCCTCGGTGAGCGCCAACTGTCATGGGAACGAGTCTGACAGTAGAAGTAGGGGGTACGTAGGATAGGGCAGTGTCCTAGCTACGGCGAGGTTGTACGCACAAATTTACTAGTTCAGACCCCTCTCGAAGGAGGTAACAGCCCTACGTCTCGGTGCCGCGGAGGCTTGTCGATTGGAGTGTTGAATAGTTACAGGGGGTGCGAACCCTTGTGCCAGAGGGGAGGGGTGGCTTATATAGAGTGCGCCGTCCCCTCACAGGGCTCAGTTATACATGGGTTCAATGAGAGTTAAGTCCTGAATGTTACTAGTAACGCCCATATTAAATGGTCTTTATGACGACGGAGTGAATGCCTGACCGTTGCCATCCTAGGGTGACTTTAGATATTTTGTACTTCGAGTGGGTTCTTGTACGGTCGAGTGAGTAGCCATTGTCGAGTGGAATTGGGATATCCGAGTGGATTGCACTTCGTGAGAATTTCAGTCGGTATCTCCTATTGAACCTTGTAGGCCTTGAACTCTTGTGTAGTGTCCTTGGGTAGGGCGTCTAGGTCAGGCCTAAGACCCTACCCTAGGTACATGTCATCGTAATCAGCCTAACATTGTATCCTGTGGTCAGAAAGTCCTTGTGTTAAGGTTCAGTTTGACCAAAGTTTTAGAGAAGAAGCTACCATCATACTAGCCTTGCTTGCACTTGGAATCTTAGAGCCGAACCATTTCCCGAACAAAACTTCTGCCAGTTTCCAGCGGAGACAATGCCACTAAATCAAGGAAGAAACACGAACCCCTATCGAACGATCTGTTGCATCAGGGAAACACCAAGGGGTGAAAATGAGGCACACCAACGCCGCTTGCACAAAAATGTCCGAGGAACATTTCCCTGACCCCCAACGCGTACTAGGGCAATGTTTCATTGATACCTCTGACTGCCCACAACACGACCATTATAAGGGGCAGGAAAGGGAGGGCCATCTTGATGCCAACATCATGACACATAGTGCACCAGTCCAGATCTGAAGGACGCCATTACATACCCTCTCCCAAAGATCCGATACTAATAGAAGCAAGATCCATCGCTTCGAAGGGAGATCTAGAGGACACCTATTCGCGGCCGCCATCACCACAGCTGGAGCTAAAACTATACATAGTCAAAACCCTTACTAAGAATCCCTAAACTACTTGATGCACGCAGGACAAGGTCCTAGGTTTTCCCTTCCTCCCGCCGCCGCGAGAGCAACCCATGGAGGTAAGGGAACCTGAATGATGTTGGTGATCGAGTCGCCTTCTCCCTCTCTCTAGATCCATTCTTGGTGGCTAGGGTTTAAGGGCATCTACAACCACAATGGAAAATTTTGGCTCCTCAAACACTCGCAGATGCGTCCGGCCAATGTCCGCTTTGAACCCCGATTTATCCATGGACAGAGCTATGCCCCCACTTTCCCTCAATATGGGTCACACACAAATAATTGATGGAGAGAGAGAGAGAAGGAAGCAAGAATAAAGAAATAGAAAACATGGTCCGTAGTGGGCCAAATACTATGTGACACACTATCCGAACACGACCCGACATCCCTATATCATTTTCATATATGGGTTGGATATAGAGATATATAGATAACCTAGACATATTGTTAGCGTATGTATTTTGTATCACCTCTTGTATGTAATTTATGTGACCAAGTCACCCACGCCTGGCATGCGTGCCACCATTATAGGGGCATTTGGCAACTCCACACTCTCCATATATGTTGTACTCTGTAACACCCGTGATCTATCAATGAGAATAGTTTCCAACTTGGTATCAGATATCCAGTCCCATGGCCGAGCCCGACTCCTCTTCCTCCGCGGCTCCCCGCTCCGGCACCTCACCGCCAATGCTCTCCTTCACGGCGCCCGCCGCCCACACCGCCTCGGCCACCTCCACGGCCTCCTCGCCGCCGTTCGCCTTTGGGACCAGCCCATCTCCCTCTCTGGGCACCACCGGCTCTTCCGGATCTCAGTTCGCCCCCCCTGTTCACCTCCGCTCCGCCGGCTCCTGCGCCACCGCCGGCATCTCGCCACCCCATCTTCTCCAACCACATCACGCATCACATCAAATTTCTCCTCAACCCGGCCGACCACAACTACCACAAGTGGAAGTCCTTCTTCCTCATGGTGATGATCCGCTACAGCGTCCTCTTACTCATCGAGCACCCGCTTCCCCCAACGCCGATGCCTCCTACCACGAGCTTGATGACCACGTCACTCTTTGGATCTACGCCACTCTCGCGGACCCCATGGTCGACCACATTGTCGGCGCCACCACCACCTATGCCCTCTGGAAGAAGATCCGCGACTTCTTCCTCGCCAATCGCGATGCTCGGTACATGATTCTCAACCGGCAATATCGCAATCTCAAGCAAGGTGATCTCCTGTGGCCGAATATGCGCACCGTATGAAGCTCCTCACCGATCGCCTCGCGGACATCGACCACGCCGTCACCGAGACCGACCTCACCACTCAGTTTCTCCATGGCCTTGACAAGTGCCTCGACACCATCCACGTCGTCCTCGGGGACCAGGGCCTCCCGTTCGACACCGTCCTTTCACGGGTGGTTCTAGCCGAGGAGTCTCAGGCGCAGCACGCCGCCGAAGAGAGCGCTTCGGCCTTCGCTCTTTCTGGCGGTGACCGCGGCCCAGCCAGAGGCTCTGGCTCCGGCTCGCGCGGCTCTGGCGATCGCCCCCCGAGCGGCTCCTCCTCCGACCGGCCTCCCTCTGATCGTGCCTCGGCTCCTCCCGCCCAGCCGCACTCTGATCGCGGTCGCGGTGATCGTGGTCGCGGACGTGGCCGAGGACACAGTCGTGGACGTGGCGACTACTCTGCGCGCGGTCACCAAGCGCCCTTGCCGGCGCCCTTCACCGGGTACTTCGCCCCGTATGGCATGGCGCTCCCGTCGCCGCGCCCTGGTTGGGTTCCTCCCAACGCCGTTGGCGTCCTCAGCCCCCGTCCGGGTGCCCATGCTCAGGCCTACAACATGTACCCGCTGACGCCTCCATCCCCGTACTACCCACCTCAGCAGCCATCGTGGGAGCACCTCGCCATGCTGAACGTCGCCTACAGCAACTCCGGCTTCCCCCACAAGCCCGCCCCGAGTGGTACATGGACATTGGCGCCTCCTCGCACGTGACCGGCACCCAAGGTAACTTGACCATGTCTCGTTCTTCATTAAAGCGTGTTCCTTCTTCTATTCTTGTCGGCAATGGGCAACAGCTTCCGGTCACCGCCACTGGATCCACCACCCTCACCCCTCACGATTTTTGCCACACTGACATTCTTATTTCCCCTACTGTTGTCACTAGCCTTATTTCCGTTCGCAAATTCACTACTGACAACTCATGCTCTGTTGAATTTTCCCCCTGTGGTTTTCTTGTGAAGGATCTACGCACTCGGAGAATTCTCATGATCTCTGCTAGCACCGGCGATCTCTACCCCTTCACCGGCACCACTCCATCCAGGGCGTCGACATTCCTCACCACCTCATCGGATGTGTGGCATCGGCGCCTTGGTCACCCCGACGCTCATAGTTTTTCCTCCCTCCCTCATGATTTTCTCACTGGTTGTAATAAAGAACCACATACTCCATGTAGCGCTTGTCAATTAGGTCGCCAGCCACGTCTTCCCTTTCCTTCTTCTACTAGCAAAACGTTTTCTCCTTTCGACTTAATTCATTGTGATCTATGGACGTCCCTAGTTGTAAGCTTTTCAGGCTATCAATATTATCTTGTCGTGTTGGATGATTACACACATTACTCTTGGACTTTTCCCCTCCGCCACAAGTCCGACACCTCCACCGTCCTCCAACGCTTCTTTGCCTTCGTGCAAACACAATTTCACGTGCTCATCAAAAGCATGCAATGCGATAATGGTGGTGAGTTCATCAACACCTCCCTCCGTTCATTTTTCTCCTCCCATGGCATTGCTTACCGCTTCTCCTGCCCCCATACCTCTCCCCAAAACGGCAATGCCGAGCGCCTCATTCGCACGACGAACGACATCATCCGCACACTACTTATCCAAGCCAATCTCACCCCTCCATTTTGGGTAGAAGCCCTCCACACGGCCACCTACTTGCTCAACCGGCGCCCTTCTCATGCCATTGCTTCTCACATTCCCTACTTTCTTCTCCACGGCATCCACCCGACCTACGACCATCTCTGCGTTTTTGGGTGTTTATGCTACCCCAACTTGTATGCCACCTCCGCTCACAAGCTAGCTCCCCGCTCCACTCGGTGCATATTCTTAGGTTATCCCCTAGAACACAAAGGATACAGGTGCTACGACCTTGCATCACACCGCGTCATCGTACATCGCCACGTCGTTTTTGACGAAACCACGTTGCCGTATTAGCCTGCCACATCTTGGCACGAGAAGCCCCCCTCCATAGAAGATCCCCATGCAGATCCTTCCATCCCGCTGCCCTCCTTGGATCTCGTGCCGATCCCACCGGCCAATCCTCCCCCGCCTCTAGATCCGTGTGCGATCCCACCCACCGGGCCGCACCGCATCCCACCTCCACCCCCTGGCTCAGCGCCTCTCCCCGATTCGCCCGACGCCACTAGCCCGTCGCTTTCCCCGGGCCCGGCCGATTCGCCCGCAGCCACCAGCCTGTAACTTTCCCCCGGCCCAGGCTCGCCTCCCGCACCTACCTCCCACGCGGCTCGCTCGCACTCGCCCCCCACCTCATCCGGTGGACCCTTCTCGCCCCCCGCGCCTGTCTCCCGCACGGTCGTGTCTGCCTCATCTGCTGCCCACGAATCCGCCTTGGATCCAATGTCCTGCACTGTGCCAGTGCCCAGCGAATCCACCTCTTCCTCCGTGCCGACCACTCCCACCCAGCCACGTCTGCCCCGCCACGCCATACCCATACAGCCACCCCACAATGCACACCGCATGTCCACTCGAGCCAAAACCGGCTATCTCATGCCTAAACGCCTTTTCCTCGCGGACATCACTACTCCTTCCATCTCACCCATCCCATCCACATACAAGTCTGCACTCAAAGACCCCCATTGGCGACAAGCCATGCTAGAAGAGTACAATGCTTTAATGAACAACTTTACTTGGTCTTTGGTGCCTAAGCCTGCAGGTGTCAACGTGGTCACGGGCAAGTGGATTTTTCGTCACAAGTTCCACTCGGACGGCTCTTTGGCTCGCTACAAGGCACGATGGGTTGTTCGCGGTTTCACTCAGCAAGAGGGTGTTGATTATGGCGAGACCTTCAGCCCGGTTGTCAAACCGGCCACCATTCGAGTGGTTCTGAGCCTCGCTACTTCCCACTCCTGGCCTATTCATCAGCTCGATGTGAAGAATGCCTTCCTTCATGGCGATCTTCATGAGATGGTGTATTGCTCTCAACCTGCGGGATTTGTCGACTCCTCTCGGCCGGACCACGTTTGCCACCTTCGCAAGTCTCTCTACGGCCTCAAACAGGCCCCCACACTTGGTTCCTTCGGTTCCAAGCGTATCTTCTCTCCCTCGGGTTTCGTGCCACCAAGAGTGACTCCTCACTCTTTGTTCTTCACCATGGCGCCTCCATTGCATACTTTGTTGGTCTATGTCGATGATATCATTCTCATGGCAAACACTCCCACCACACTCCATTCCGTCATTAACTCGCTCAAACGCGAGTTCTCCATGACCGATCTCGGTGCTCTCCATCATTTTTTGGGCATCAATGTCACCCCCAACACGTCCGGTCTCTTCCTATGCCAACAACAGTATACTCTCGAGATTTTGGAACGGGCCAACATGCTTAACTGCAAGCCCGTTTCAATGCCCGTCGACACAAGCTCCAAACTCTCCTCTCATGATGGCCAGCCTCTCTCTAACCCCACACTATACTGCAGCCTTGCCGGCGCCCTCCAATATCTCACTCTCACGCGTCCAGATATTTCCTATGCCGTTCAACAGGCATGCCTCTTCATGCATGACCCTCGCGACACTCATATGCAGCTCGTGAAGCGGATCCTTCGCTACCTCCGGGGTACCTCTCACTACGGACTTCAGTTATACAAGTCCTCCACCACAGATCTCATCTCTTACACTGATGTTGATTGGGCGGGGTGCCCGGACACACGAAAGTCCACTTCTGGGTTTTGTGTGTTCCTCGGCTCCAACCTCGTCTCCTGGTCCTCCAAGAGGCAAGCCACCACCTCCCGCTCCAGTGCCGAAGCGGAATATCGAGGTGTTGCAAATTGTGTCGCCGGGTCCTGTTGGCTGCGCCAGCTTCTCTTTGAGCTTAAACACCCGCCCACCCGAGCCACCATTGTATATTGTGATAACATCAGTGCTTCCTATCTCGCTTGTAACCCCGTTCAGCATCAGCGCACCAAGCATATCGAGATCGACTTGCACTTCGTTCGTGACAGAGTGGCTCTTGACGAGGCTCGCGTTCTTCATGTTCCATCGAGCTCGCAGTTTGCCGATGTTTTCACCAAGGGGTTACCATCACAGGTGTTTTTTGATTTTCGCTCCAGCCTGAACATCCTCCCAAATGGAGTTCCGGCTGAGGAGGGTGTTAGCGTATGTATTTTGTATCACCTCTTGTATGTAATTTATGTGACCGAGTCAGCCACGCCTGGCCTGCGTGCCACCATTATAGGGGCGTTTGGCAACTCCACACTCTCCATATATGTTGTACTCTGTAACACCTGTGATCAATCAACGAGAATAGTTTCCAACTCATATAAGGACAGCAGCAGTGATTAGACTGTTCCCTTGGATGTCCGAGGACCGTTTGAGAGGACCGGTTGTAGATGTACTGGTAGCTGCGACACTGCCGACTTTGCAGAACATTAACTCCAAATGATATTATTCGACACTGCCGAGTTTGCAGAACATTAACTCCAAATGAATCTGTACACGTATCCATAGAAATCAAGGGTTATCGTGCGAGCAAAACAAAGAAAGAATGAACACGTACATAGCATGTGAATGTGATCGATCCATGAATTAAGTGAACACTATATCTGTCTTGAAAAATGCCATGAAGAGAGTCGATGATCAGGCCATCATCATGACTTGGAACTCATCGAACGAGAGGGCACCGTCGCCGTCGAGGTCAAATCTGCAGATCATTGCCGTGCACTCGTCCACGCCCAGTTCGTGAGAGCCCAGCCTGCTCAGCGTCCGCCTCAGGCTCGCCGGCGTAATCATCGTCGTCGTCGTGGCTTCCGTGGATGATGATGCGTACATCCCGAACGCCTCCCTCAGACAGCGTTGCCTCACGTCAACGTCGTCCTCTTCGTGGGCACCGGCGGCTAGCCTCGAGAACTCTTCTTGGCTCAGCAGCCCGTCGCCGTCGGCGTCCACCGCGGCCAGGATCACTGCCGCCTCCTCCTCCGATACGTCCTCGCCCAGGGTCGCCGCCATGCCGCACCGCAGGTCGGACGCGGACACCTTGCCGTCGCCGTCCTTGTCGAAGGCGGCGAACACCGACGGCACCACCATGGCCACCATGATCGAGTGAGTATTCGTCGGTCTTGCTTCCTTTTCACTGAGTTTTGCAGCTGACTAGCTAGCTAGTTGGGATCTGGCAGCTTGATTTGTGTGCCTTGAAGCGGTTGATGATGATATGGAGCGCGAGGCGGGGTATATATATAGTACGCACGCGAACATAAATCAACATGAAGCATGAATTTGCTTAGCTAGACAGCTGAGTTTCCGTGTCATTCTTCTACAGCACATAGATGCGTGTTTTTGTACTCCGTACGCGTATAATTGCCTTGACCAAATTTATGATCGACGATGGAGATAATGCGTTAGCAAGGACACCTTAATTTCCTTGTCATTTTTGTAGTACTTCACGCGTACACCATGATGATAGATCATGGAGTATCGTGGGGTCGTGCGTCGGCCTCTAAATTCCCAGGAAAATATATTAATAACCCAGGGTCAAATGCTTGCTCATGTGTCGAAAAAAAGAAAGAAGAACACAGCATGGATACGTAGACCATAATGGTGTTCAACATGTGGATTGATCGATATGAGGTGGTATTGGTAACGAGGCTTGGCAACGCGGACATCAACAGTCGGCACTGCCGTGGGCGCTATCACCATTGACGCACGAAGTGATGGCGAAAATGCTACGCCTACGTAATTCATCTACAAAATCCTATGTAACCTGCCTAATTAATTCTATCGGCCCTTGATTTTTACGGGTGTGGGCCCCTCCCACCCCCTTCAATCCAATCCCAAGTCTACAGGTTTGCTATCACGTAATAAAAATTGTACTTTAAGTTGGTCTAGCATTACTCGTGCACGGCGTGTGGCAGCGGTATGTAGCTCCCTAGAGCTTAATTGCATGTCAACTGCCTAATAATTTCGGCCAACAGGAACTGGATTCAGATAGAAGAAAAAGAGGCCTCATCACCGCGTCACCTACCCTAGCGGCACGGAGGAACCCTAGCCGCCGCCGATGCCACTAGGCCCTCCCCCCTCCTCTCATCTTGTCGCGTCATCACTCGAGGGCTACCGGCAAAGCCCGAGCAGGCGCCAGGGAAGGTGGGGGCGAGGCGTTTCTCGCGGGCGGCTTGCGGGGAGGCTTGCCTGGTGATGCGAGGGCGGCAACGGTGTGCGACTCTGAAGAGAGTGGCGCGAGCGGATGTCAGGCGCAGAGGTGCGGTCGCGTGGTCCTGCGCTAGGATGCGATGGGGCGCGTTCATGGTGGCGGCAACCATTGGGTGAGAGTGTGGCCCAGATCTGGCGGTGTTGTGACGGCTGGCGGCGCGATGGCTCCTCTCGTCGGCGTGGTACTTGGGGTTGTTGCGAGGGCGCTGATCGGGCCTGGTCCGACATTTGGTGGCGTTACTCCGAACGTGCGATATACGAACGGCGACTTGAGGTGGAGGGCATGGATGTGCAGCCGTGACGGCGATTTTTCTGTCTGGGTCGACGGTCTCTGGGGGTGAGACATCGGTGATCGTGATTCCATTAGTAGGTACACGGGCTGACAACATCGACCCACCACGTTCTAATATGGGGGTTCACTGTTCAGGCGTGCATGTGATGACAATATCCTGCGCTACTAGGTGATTGTTGTGACGCCCTCGATTCAATTCTACACTAATCATACACGCAAATGTGTACGATCAAGATCAAGGACTCACGAGAAGATATCACAACACAACTCTAGACACAAATTAAAATAAATACAAGCTTTATATTACAAGCCAGTGGCCTTGAGGGCTCGAATACATAAACTCGAAAGCACAAGAGTCAGCGGAAACAACAATATCTGAGTACAGACATGAGTTAAACAAATTTGCCTTAAGAAGGCTAGCACAAAAGCAACAATGATCGAAAAGGCAAGGCCTCCTGCCTGGGAGCCTCCTAACTACTCCTAGTCGTCGGCGGTCTTCACGTAGTAGTAGGCATCCTTCGGGCAGTAGTAGTCATCGGCGGCGGCGTCTGGCTCCTGGGATCCGTCTTCTGGTCGCAACAATTGGGTATGGGGGAAAAGAAGTAGCAAAGCAACCGTGAGTACTCATCCAAAATACTCGCAAGACTTACATCAGATCTAAACTAAGTATGCATCTGTATCAAAGGAATGGGTTGTATCTGTGGACTAAACTGCAGAATGCCAGAAGGGAAGGGGAAAGTCCTAACCTATCGAAGACTAGCATCTTCAAGCATCTTACAGCATATAGAAGAGTACAGATCAACATAATGTAAAGTAGTAGTGTTATCAACCTCGGCCAGAGATCCTTTCTCGACTCCCTGCGAGAGAGCAATCCCAGAGCCATACTATCCATTCATCAAATCCATTTCTCATATCCATCCATTTCTCATCACAAGTATTCAGTTCTAGTTGTATCGATCGGGATACAACTCCAAGTGTCTGTTATCGTAGGACAGGCTATCGATAGATGTTTTCTTCTCTGCAGGGGTGCACCAACTTACCCACCACGCTCGATTAACTCCGGCTGGACACACTTTCCTGGGTCATGCCCGGCCTCGGCCTAACAATACGCCGCAACCCGACCTAGGATTAATAGAGAGGCCAGCACGCCGGACTAAACCTATGCCCCCAGGGGTCATGGGCCATCTCCCCGGGAACTCCTGCACGTTGCGCGGCCGGCCGGTGAGCAGACCTAGCTACCTCCTTCAACAAGGCAGGAGCTTACGCAGTTCAACCCGGCGCGCGCCACTCAGTCGCTGACGTCTATTAAGCTTCGGCTGATGTATACGACGCAGAACGCCCATACTATGCCCACGTGATGGTTAGTGCTATCAGGCCAGAGGCCCCTCGGATCAAATATCCAAATCGTAGTGGACTAGGAGCACGCAGTAACGAGCAGAGACTCACGATCGATGTGACCCCGTCGCCCCGTCTCGAGTACTTGCGGCAAGGGCTAAGAATGCCCGGCCACGCCTCGTAAGTATCTCGCGGGCACCTTCCAGGTCAACCCGACTCCACATCACTCGCTATTAAGCTCGCGCGGGTACCCCTCAGGGCCGACCCGTCTTTAGTAACATGGCTAAGTGCAAAGTCATAGTAACCATAGTAACTATGTGTCTAACACCAAGGGGAAAACCTGAGGAATCACCCCCGGTGAAATCCACTCGATGTTATCATCAAGGTGAACGTAAGAGGATCCACCCTCGAGGTTCACACTTGAGGGGTTGCACGACAGAGCCGTAACGGAACTGGTTAAGGAGGAAATCACCCTCGATGACCACGATCATATAGCTACACTATAGAGGTCTCATCAGGAGTGATGTAAGAGGTTCCACCCTCGGCACTCGATGGAAACTCTACAGAGTCATACAACTAAGGGGGTGATGTGCGGTGTCGGGGCCTGGACGTCGATCACGTTGATCGAGTCATCGAACATAAAGCGAGGCAACTGGGGCAAGGTGGGGTCACTGATGGATTACTAACCAACCTATACTAAGCAGTTTAGGATAAGCAGCTAAGGTATGAAAGCAGGTAACAACAACAGGCTATGCATCAGAGTAGGATCATACAGAAAGCAGTAGCAGTTCTAATGCAAGCATGAGAGGGAAAGAAATGGGCGATATCGGGATGATCAAAGGGGAGGCTTGCCTGGTTGCTCAGACAAGAAGGAGGGGTCGTCGGTGACGTAGTCGATCACAACGGCATCGGCAGCCGCCACGGGGTCTACCGAAGAGAAGAGGGGGGAGAAACAGTAAATACATAGCAAGCAAGTGTATAACAGGACAACAGGCATAGCTAGACGTGTTCTAACGCGGTCCTAGACGTTATAGGTGAAGGGAGAATTCAACCGGGAAGGTGTTCCCGATTCCGGACCTGTGTCAGACAGATGACCGGAGGGGGAAAGTTCCATATTTAGCATGCTAGGGGCATGTGACAGATGAACGGACCGCATATTTGGATTCGTTGGATTTTTTTGAGCAACTTTCATATAGAAAACTTTTTCATCTGACTTACGGATTATTTTCTATGAATTTTCAAAGATTTAAACAATATTCTAAAATTATTTTAATCCACAAATAAACAGAAAATACTAAATGTACCCAACCATGTGCTAGCTACAGAGGCTGACTGGTGGGGTCTAGGGGGGTCGAGTCAGCAGTTGACCAATCAATAGTTTGACTGGTCAACAGGGTCAAACGGGGCCACATGTCATAGACTGGGTCAACCCAGTCAACAGTTTGACTGGTCAAACTGGACAGGGACCTGTAAGTGTCACATGTATTTAGGAGGCTTTATTTAACTTAATTTCTCTAATTAGTTGGTGGGCCCACATGTAAAAGTCACAGGGGGTAATTAAACTGTTACCTAATTAAACTAACTTAATGGCCTTGGGCCCACGGGCCAGTGGTAGAGGGAGGGTTGGTGTGGTTAGTTTAGTGGGGGGTGTTATCCCCATTAAACGAACAGGGCACTATTAGGAAAAGGCATGCTAGTGGCGCACCGAATTTGCCTTCTAATGGCGCACTACCGGTGCGTCACTGGCATCACGCCATTAGAATTAAATTCTAATGGCGCACCACCGGTGCGCCATTAGTATCTGGTGTTCTAATGGCGCACCACGTAGTGCGCCATTAGTATAGCCTGCAGTGCGCCATTAGAATGCCTCCCAGGGGGCCATTTGTACCCATGTGCTTTGGCATTCTAATGGCGCACCAGCAGTTAATGCGCCATTAGTGTGATGATCACAGTGCGCCATTAGTGTCTTGTGTGGTGCGCCATTAGTATGAATATTAGGTTTTATTTTTTTTTACTTTTCTGATTTTTGCACAGGTTACAAAATATATTATTGGACAGAATATAGACAACAGCACACAGCAACATCAGATTCATCGAATACAATAGAAGATTAGTCTCCGAATACAATTCATCATATTAGTCTCCGAATTCAAAAGACCGAACAAACATAAAACATTACAAGTCTCGAGACCGCGAGTATCGAGTTTGTCGGAAGTAATACTAATCCTAACAAGTCCTACTAATCATCATCATACAACTTCTACTCGTTATTCATAACAAGTCATACGATCATCATCTTGATAGTCTTCGAACCAACCCTACTTAATTGTTCTTAGCACATGATCATCAGTATTAGGCAGGACCTAAATACCCTATTTAAGCTAAAATAGCATAAAACAATATAGACCTTGACTCTCCATTATGGAGAATGGAGAACATCCTGTCTCCAATTCTTGTGCTTCGCTTCCTTTTGCTTCCAAGAAGCTCCTTACGATTGTCCATACATTTTTTTCATCCTTTGATTTTCATGTCTCCACTTCTTTTAGAAATCTCGTATGGACAGTTGAGATTCGTAGGACGACCTGGCTGTATGTTCAAAACATTAACACTGCCTTTCAGATACATCATATGAGGCACACAATTCTCTGGAATTATCTGTTGAAAACATAGTAATAACTTCATAGTTAGCAATGATGTACTAGTTTTAGAAGTATGCAAAAGATGCACGGATGTCGTAATAGTAAAAATTCTTACCAGGGTATCTCCATGGTAGTTACCGTAGTTGAACACATGCACTAGTGGCACGTATTTACCATAATATTGAGGAGTTTGGTTGTAGATATTGTAATTCTCAATGTCAGTACAAAATCCGACCAAATGATTTTTCTCCTTGTAAGTTGTTAATTCAGAGCCATCGGTGTAGTGGGTTTTGTCTACCATCTCCCGCACATTCTTTGAACAATAAAAATAAGCTGTCAATGGAAATAAGCTGTCAACTATTTTGAAATAAACAATATAAATTAGCTAATAACTATGTTTGAGAAACTCACATAGCGGTAGAACTGGAGGCGTATCAACAAGGACCCAAATGTCCATATTGTCTTGGTTGATATCAGGATTACCAAGATCCATGGTGATAAGCATACCCTCATCAAAACCATACATCTTGCAAAATGCTTCCCAATTTTTGCAACCAAAATGGGTTACGCTCTCAGAATTATATAGATTTACTTCAAAGTCCACATCGTGATGAGTCCTTAGGTGAATTTTCTTTGTTTCAAAATTTTCATGGTCTTCAAAATCCATCCCCTCCAAGACATAGCGTCTTGCATGGCATGGGATAAGCTATACTCGAATTGTAAAAGATGAAAATTACACGTTGAAATAGTTGAAGTCATGCTTAATTATGAAAATAACACTTTTCATCGTTGTGTACCGTTTCAACTTCGAAGGTCTCCTCGAGCTTAATGCTGAAGCGCCGATCATCGTCCAGGTGAGGCATGTCGCACAGACCTCGATCTTCGTGGCACCAGTCGCACTCCACCGGGAGACTTTCGTCGTCCGATGATGATGACGACATATCCTACGTTCATAATTCAAAACTACATCATTTAGGGTTTGTCGACACCGAGGCACCCTAAAAGCCTAAGCTTTCATCATTTAGGTTTTGTCGACGCCGAGGCACCCTAAAAGCCTAAGCGTACATCATTTAGGTTCTCATCGACACCGAGGCACCCTAGGTTGGGCCTAATCACTTGGCACTAATCACTTGGCTCTATTGCCACCTATGTTGGGTTTATCATCTAGGGTTTATCGATGCTAACGAGAATTCTAAGTTGGGCCTAATCACTTGGCTCTATTGCCACCTATGGTTTAATGCAGCAAGAATGGCGGGGCAGTTGATCCTACTTAATTAAGTACTAAGATACCCCGGCCCATGCATTAGTAGCAAGTACCCCATATGTCCGATTTTTAGCAAAGTCATGCTAAAATTCACGGAAAATTTCAGCATGACCTTTGCTGAAAATAAGACATATGGAGTACCCGAATTTTCCGGAACGGAAGTTAATCGACATTCTGGCAAACTCAAGGGCCTCTTGGGGTACCTGCAAAATCATCACGACACGATGGTCGGAGACAAAACCCAGCAAACTAGCACCACAATGTGCCTCTACTTTCATATGGATGAAAAGGCCACAGACCATATGGTCCTCTGCTTTCATATGGACAAAAATCAGCTCAACTTATGTGAGCTACCATTCCAGATCTAATAGGTCACCCAACAAAAAATCATGAATAGTTTTAGCTGAAAAAAATCATGGATTGTTGTTAACTGAAAATTAGTGAAAGAAACTGTTGCTGATCATGGATTACTGTTAATTAAAAATAGAGCATATGGCTTGTCTTATCATGTTCACTAAGTCCACAAAAATGAATAGGTTCAGTAAACTTGAAGTACTCAACACTAAACATGGTTCAGAGCTCACTACACTACACTACATCATGCAATGGTTCAGACCTCACTACACTAGAACAAGCTCACTACACTACACTACACTACACATGATTAAACTCTGAACATAAACAAACACCAGCAATGCAATATGTAAACTACCTCTGCTTCTAGGCAACAAGAGTTATCATCAATGCTTTTGAGTTTATTAAGTACCTTCAGTTCTGAGTTTTAAATGTCAAAAGAGCTTCACAGAATCTTGAATCCTTCAAATCACTCTTAACAGTTCTGCATTGCACAAAGGCAGCAATGAGCCAATGATATCAGTAGCAATAATAGGTGCTTACATTCTCATAACGTCAGTATTATTTAACCAAAATTCAACCTACAGAGTTCTAGTACAGTGAGTAACTCCCAATTCTTTTAATAGAAGCACAATTAACAACACAACTAGGGAGTCTAGGACAATGCCACCAAATAGAATTTGAAGGAAAAACGTTCTTCCAGAACCTTCAAGCCACAATCATACATAGAGTGGCTAATCATATAAGCTATATTTAAATAAACATCAACTAAACTTGATGACAAGAAAAACTACAATCACATTGATACAAACTAGAGCATATAGCAATAGTAAATTGCTGCTCCATATAGAAATAGTAATGCACCTAATCAACATTGTAGAGCATCCTGTTACAAACTTGTTTTGATCCTACAAATTAATGGGGAGGAAGAACTAGGGAGGGAGGGAATGGTAATGGTTCAGAGAAGAACAATAGTAATGCTCCATATAGCAATAGTAATGCTCCATATGTTCTGATCCATATAGCAAGAAGAACTAGGGAGGGAGGGAATGGGGAGGAAGGGTGGAGAGGGAGGAAGGAGGAGAGGTACCTGGGCGGGCGTGGCCAGTCGCCGGAGGGGTCGGGGTCGGCGGCGGCGTCGAAGGGGTGGCTCGAGGGCGTCCGAGCTCGTCCGGGTCCTCGTAGTCGAAGAGGAAGACAACGGCGGTCCTCCTGGGTGCCTCGGTTGGTCGTGGGGAGGCCGGCGGCCACGTGCTTCGCGGGTCGGGGGCGCGGGGGCGGCGGCACGGGGGAGCGGGGGCGGCGGCGCGGGGGAGCCGGAGCGGGTATGGCGAGGGATGGAAGGGGATCTGGCGAGGGAGAGGGAAGGAGGTATCGGGCGAAGGGCCGGGTATCCAGCTATAGAGGGGGGAATGTTAGTAATGGCGCACCGTCGAGGGGTGCGCCATAAAAACACTCATAGCAATGGCGCACCATTCTCTGTTGCGCCATTAGTAACTTTTTTTCTGATAGCAATGGCGCACCCTCCTCTGGTGCGCCATTAGTAACTTCTTTTTTTCATTATTTCTTGTTGCATCTAATAATTTGTTTTTTATCAAACTTGTTATTTTCATGAGGACTAGGACAAAATATATCATCAAATTTGTTTTTTATATCATCAAATTTGTTTTTTATTTTTAATTGAAAATATCATCAAATTTGTTATTTGAAAATATTATCAAAAAGCGGGGCAGGGTGCGGGGTGTCGGCGGCCGCGGTGGAGCGGGCCGGGGGAGGGTGCAGGCGGTCGGCGGCGACGATGGAGCGGGGAAGGGTGCGGGGGGTCGGCGGCGGCGGTGGAGCGGGGGAGGGTGCGGTGGGTCGTCGGTGGCGGTGGAGCGGTGGAGGGTGCGGGGGGTCGGCGGCGGCGGCGTGGGTTAGGGCAGCGGGGGGAATTAGCTAGGGGGCGAGGGAGAGGGATGAAGGGGCGAGAGGGAGGGAATTAGCTAGGGGAAATCTTACTAATGGCACACCGGCCAGAGGTGCGCCATAAGTAATTTTTTTTGTTGCATGTAATAATTTTTTAGAAAATGAATATGAATATGCAACAGTAATATTTTTTTATAAAAACAGTAATAATTGTTGTTTAACAACAATTGTAGCCTACACTTTATTATTATTATTTTTTAAAAAATGAAGAGGGGAGAGGAGGCGCGGGTGGGATCGAGATCGAGATGGAGGGGGATCGAGATCGAGTGTCCTCATGAATATTCAATATTTTATCATATTAAATATGAAAAAATATCATCAAATTTGAAAAAATATTCATGAATTCAAAAAGTGCCCATGAAATTTAAAAATATTCATGATATCAAAAAGTGCCCATGATATTTAAAAATATTCATGATATCAAAATATATACTAATGGCGCACTTTTACAGGGTGCGCCATTAGTAGTTTTGCAAAAAAAAGAATAAAAAAATTCAGTACTGACGCACTCCTTGTCTGGTGCGCCATTACTAGTTAGAACTAGTAATGGCGCACCAGTCATAGGATGCGCCATTAGTATGTATGTAAAAATAATAATAATAATAATTTATCACTAGTGGCGCACCTGTTTTCTGGTGCGTCATTAGTATATAGTAGTGGCGCACTACTTCCCTGGTGCGCCATTAGTGTCAATCCTATCTATAGTCCTTTTCCTAGTAGTGGGGGGCCGGACCAGGCAGAGGCCAGCGGCCTCGCCGGTTGGGCTCGCACGGGCAGCCACGGCGCGGCCGGCCAGACTAGTGGGAGGGCCGGCGACGACGGCTTGAGGCGGTGGCTGCGGTGGAGCGGGCGTGCGCGCTGGGCGGCGTTCAAGCAGCAGCAGTGGTGGCGGGCGCGAGGCGGCAGGCGAGGTAGGAGGAGGCGCGCGCGGCCACAGCCAGAGGCCATGCGGGCGACCGGCCGGTCGAGCGAGAGGTAGGTGCGGCGGGTGGCGACAGGCAGAGGTGGGCGCTGCAGCGGCGCGAGCCAGTGGCGGAGCAGCAGAGGAGCCACGGCGGCGGCGGCGCAGCAACAGCAGAGAGCAGTACATGAGGCGGCAACAACAGGAGAAAGGCGAGCGGGGTGAGGCTGCGTGCAGCCGGGCGCGGGCGGGCTCACGGCTAGCACGCACAGGCGGGCGCACGCGCGTGCACAAAGCGCGTCAGCGGAGCCCAGGGGCGCAGGCTACGGTGAGAGCGAGCTCTGGTGGGTTCGGCTGCGGTGACGTACGACAACTACGGCGACGGATTCGACGATGGGAATGCGGGAATCGATGTAGGAGCTCACATTGGTGCGGTTGGAGAGGTCAGTGAGGTCGAGGGAGCACCGGAGGCGGCGAATTGAGCGGCGTGGTCTGGCGGGGCAGAGGTTGAAGACGGCGTCGAGGAGCTTGATGCGTGCGTCAACGTGGGGGCCTCCCAGCCTCGATCCGGCATCGTAGAGGACGAAGACGAACACAATGGAGCTCCTGGAGTAGGTCCTAGCCGTCGGGGACCTCGGTGGCCGTGTGATTGGCGGCGTCCATGGCGACGATGGTGCGTGCGGTGGCTGTACCGAGGGGATCGAGCGGGGGGGGGAAATGGGGCTAGGGTTTGACAGGGAGAGAGAGGAGGGGCTTGGGGTGCTCTTATCCATCCCCTCAACCGCGGGATGAACGACAACGGCGGCATCGGCGGCCATGGCGGGGTGGATGGTTGCCATGCCATCCCCCAGTGTACAGAGGAAAAGGATGAGGGGGACTGGGCTGGGCCTTGCACTGTGGTCTTACGGCCCAGTCCACAGTGGGGGGCCTTTTAGTTTCCTAATATCTTTTCTGTTTTAAACTTCCACCGTCGTTTTCTATTTCTAGCTACAGCTTGGTATTTATTTGAGTGAGCAAACGAATTTTGTTATAGACGAAACTTGGCACATAAATACAGTACGATAACATAGGGCCACACACAAAGTTTCTTGTGGTTCGCGAAAAGTAAGGATATATGTTGGAATTTAAACGACCAAATTAAATGTTGTTGGTCCACCGAAATATTGCCATGGCCAAAATAGAAATCCAATTTTAGTTGATTTCTTCATGACAATTACTTGGCGAATACTTGCAACCTATCGAACATTTTTATTTGACAGATTAAAGAAATAAGAATTTGGCTTGTATTTCAAAAGGAAATTTGGATTTGATTTTTCTCAAGTGGCAATGTGGCTTACTCAAACTTGATGACATGGCATCATTAGTGTGAGGTTACTGTAGTTGAACTACCGGGGTGTTACAATTGCCATGACGGAACAAGGGATCTTAGATCTTCAGATCCAGCGACAACGACGAGTGTTTTGCCGACTAATTTTGCCGCCATGGACGAGAAGGACGGACCATGAGGATGGTATGGGATTGTCGGAGCGTCCCGAATTGGAATTTGGCTGTGCCGGTGACATTCCTCCCTAGTCTCAGTCGCAATATGCGACCACGGCCTTCATTGTTGGAGTCTTTGGTGGTGACTGACTCTTGTCAAAAATCAATTGTCTAGTTGTGCGAGTAGGGTATTTACTTGCGTGACATCTCACGTCAATACAATGTTATGCACGTAGCAGCTGCGATCGCAGGAAGTGATGGCGAAAACATATCTTGACTTTGATTTGGTGGTACTTCTCAAGTAACAGTCTCGAAGTCGGGGGTGAAAACCCGAGGTTTGACCCTATTTGGTTATATCTGGTAATGGTGATGTTTCTTCTGTCATTACCTTGTTGGAGGCATTACTCTGATTTGCTCAGACTTGATTTTAGTGCAAAAACCAATGATGTAGCCTTCGGTGGTTGGATATGACAACTACGGTGCTTGAGCGTCGTTCCCCTTCCTGAATGCGTTATTGTTGGAGAACTCTTCTCATGGTACTTTTGATGTCAAGAGGTAGTTGATGTGAATAAGGTCGCTACTGTGGCTTGTTGGTCATTGTTTTGATCGCTTCAGAGTTGATTTGTTGTGTGTGTGTGTGCACGCGCATTGGTGTAAGCATGCATCCTAACTAAGGAAAGTTCGTGTGTATTCATTGTATTTGTATCTTTACAGTTTCTAAGCTCCCAAGAAATGGAGATCTGTGGTTTAACTGGGGATGTGGGACTAGCATGTCATTGAGTGAAAGGGGTGTACTTACCGCCTAGGCCCCAAGCTTTATTTACACATGTCCTCTATACATCCATGGGACACTGCTGTCATTTTATATTATGCACATCTTGTTGGCCTCAGGCGCACGTACATAGCCAATATCATGTGCTAGGCCCATACTGCTTTAGTGCAACATTTCATGTATTCCAATTAGTATTTGATGAAAAATAGAGTTTACCCAGTGACAAAATCTAAAAGGATATATCCTAATGACAACCTCTAAAAAACATATTATCCCAATGACAGAATGGAAGCTCGGGATTCTGAGCTCAGTGTCAGCTCGAGCACCAAAATGCTTTACTCATATATCCGGTGCAATACAATCTTTATATGAGAATAAGATGTTTTTCAATAGAAAATTGACTGTACATATTTACTCTATACGATCCAAATAAAACATATCAGCTTATAGTGAATAGATAGAATATTATATTATTTTCTTGATGGACCGGATACTTTTATTTCGTCAATATGTCACAGTTTCTATCTGCCGATTAATGTTCAATCTATTATCTTTACTTTTACTCTTGCTAAATATGAAAATGTTAAGACGCCACCTTATTACATGACTTCGACGATACCATCTCCGTCGTAGTTTATTGGTCTTCTTCGTATTTTGTATCAAAATTTGATAGTGGATTTAACTGATAAAATGTTAATGCATGCCATCAAAAAATTGTATTGTTGGATTCGTATTTGAACATAGTTTTCAATGACACTATTTTTTGTGACATACATTAATATTTTGTTAATTAAATCCATTGTCAAAAATCTACACAAAATACTAAGGGGAACAATAAATCAGGACGAAAGTAGTATACGATGAAACACATACATGTTCTGTCTACCAACGACACACAACAAAAGAAAAATATCAAATTGGTTTTACAATAATAATGAAAAACGGTGCGGCAAGGCGCGCATTACCATCTAGTACCCTTGATGCTCCACTTTGAGTTAATAAAATCCTCTCTTTGTTAAAAAGGAACTAGACTCGCTAACCGCCATGTCGTCTAAGCCTAGGTGACACATGCGTCGCCACTAGCCCCATCACTTGCCCCCCATTGCTGCCGGTGGCCATCTCCTGACAAAGCTCGTGTGGTGATGCTGGAGGCAGGTCTTCTGTTGTGGCACGGATGCAAAGGCTGACGACTAGTGACACGGCACACTCTCTTGTTGCCTATGACATGATGACAACGGAGGTGGTGTTGTGATTCTAAGCCTGACAGTAATGTAGGGGGGTAGGTATGGAGAGGCAAGGTCTTAGCTATGGAGTAGTTGTAAGCACACGAGGTTTACGAGTTCAGGCTCTTCTCGGAGGAAGTAATAGCCCTACGTCCCGGAGCCCGGAGGCGGTCGACTGGATTATGCGTGTATGAATTTCAGGGGTGCGAACCCTTTACACTAAGGAGGGGGGTGGCTTATATAGAGTTCGCCCGACCCCTCCGGCCCTCAGTTGTGCAGGGTTTTAAATACACCTAATAAAGTGCTATGATGACCATAAAAGCTACTTAATAACCGACCGTTAGCGTGCGGAGTGCCTTTAGGTCTCCTGGCCGTCGAGTGGTTGGATCTTGGTCGAGTGATTGCTTCTTGGTCGAGTGTCTTCGAGTCTGTCGAGTGGAACACCTCCAAGTCGATTGAAAGGTGATTTGTTCTAGAGATGTCCTTGGGTAGGGCAGTTGGGACAGGTCCATGACCCTACCCTAGGTACATAGCTTCATCATTAGCCCCCGAATGGATCGAGGTTTGAGTGGGGAAGGAGTTGAGAACTTCTCCGACTCATTTTTCATGCCATGAGCATATCTCGTTTCGGATCAATGAACCTGAGTGGTGATAGCAACTTCCTTTTCAGTCGCCTTGATCCATTCTTAGTTTCTTGTCGAATGAGTTTCTTTACTTGAAAGGCTCTGAGTGACGGCATGGAGGAGATCTTCCGTTTGACAAGTTGTTCTACTGCCCGCAGATTTCGCGGGATTCGGATTTTGGGAAGCGCGCGGGACGGGGGAGGCCGCAGTAATCGGATGGGATAGGGCGGAGCCGCCTCGATCTCCGCGCCACCTTTTTCGCCACGTATCGCGCGCGCGATTGTTACGGGATTTGACAGGACCGCCCGGGCCTACCAGTCAGCCACTCGGAAGCGACCTGATATAAGGCGTCGGACAGGGGTTTCTTGAACAATGCGTTTCCATTCCCTCTTCTCCTCTTCAAGCTTCTTCGTCGCGCTCGCTCTCGCCCCAGCACTGCCGCTCCGTACGCGTCTCGTCGGCGACGATGGGGAAGGAGAAGACGGCGGCTCTAGAGCGGGCGAAGAAGGCGACGACAAAGGCGAAGGGGAAGGCGACCGGTCGGGGTGGATCTTCCTCGCGAGCTGGCCTACCGAAGGGCTGGATCCAGGGCGACTGGATCCGCTCGGCGATCCGCCAAGAAGACCTCGACGACCTAGCCGAAGGAGGGCTGATCCCCAATGGATCGGTGCGGCTTCCGGGGAAGGAGTCCGAGCTGCAACCTCGGGAGGGTGAGCGCGTTCTCCTTGCCACCCACGTCGACCGTGGATTTTCCTTGCCTCCTCACCCTTTCTTTCGGGGATTTCTGAATTTTTTTGGGGCACAACTCCACCACTTCACTCCCAACACAATCGTGTATCTCGCTGCTTTCGTGTCTTTGTGCGAGAATTTCTTGGGTTGCCGGCCTCACTGGGGTCTTTTCAAGCACATTTTCACCTGTCGTTCTCAAACGGTGAAAAAGGCCAATCCGAGTGACAAGAGAACACAAGTGATTCAGATGTGTGGGGGTCTTGGTGTTCAGATGAGAGGGAAAAGTTCCTTTCCAGCCATGATTCTTCCCGACTCGGTTCGCAGATGGCAGTCGACCTGGTTTTACTGCAAAGACCAGTCGACGCCAGGCCAATCGACTGGCCTCCCTCCTTTTACCATGGACCGAGTGAGGAAACCCTCCTCCTTGAAGGTGCTCCCGGAGGAGAAGGCGCGGGTTAGGGTGCTAGTCGAACGAGTGGTCCAGCTTATCCGTGACGGGGTCACCGGTATGGATCTCTTGGAGGTTTTCCTTCAGCGGCGCATCCAACCTCTTCAAGCCCGAGACCATCTGATGTGGATGTATTCGGGTCTTGACGACTCCACTCGGATTCACCCGGAGGAGGTCGATGACGACACACTGGAGAAGTGGCTGTCGGGCATGACCGGAAACAAGGACAACCCCAGGGGAGCCAGGAGAGTTCCTCCATTCAACCAGTCCCATGTACCAGAGAAGGTCCGATTCTGAGCTTTTGATTGTAATCTGAATTCACTCACGCAGCTGCCTATACTGCGTCAACTGACTTTGTTCTCCCAGCTTTCTTTCAGGCCCTTATCGAAATGTATTCAATGCCCAACCGAGAGCAAGAGCAGGACCCAAAAGGAGAGGCGAGCGGCGACGACAGTGGCGAATGGGATTCTGACGGTGAAGGGAACGAAGAAAGCGACGACTCAAGTGACGAAGAAGAAGTCGAGTCGCCTCCTCGCAGGGAGAGGCGGTCCAAGCTTGACCAAGAACGACCGAGCGCTCGTGAAAAGGCGATTGCTCAGGCTGGTCAGTCTTCAAAGCGTCCTCGGACCTCTTCGCCAACTCCAACTGAAAAAGCGTCAAAGCATCCCAAAGTTGTAGAGCCGAAGCCTCGGAAGGCGTTGCCGAAGATTAAGATTGACATCCCCGTCGCTTCTGCGTGAGTGTCTCTCTTTGTATTCACTCGACGCCCCGTGTTGTTTGTTTTTCTTGATTTAACCGGACGAACTTTGGAACTGGCATCGCTGCTACTTCCGGGACCTCAGCTTACAGGGACGATGATGAGGTAATGGAGGATGCGGTCACTTCCAATCTGGGTATGATTTCTGCCATTATATCTTTATTTGGTCGACTCAACTGCAATGTGTACCATTGGGTGATGTGATTTTGGCGATTGAACTTTGAACAGCTCCTAACATTATTGACCTCCCCGATGATGATGATGAAGAGCCCGAGAGGCCTTTGACGAGGAAAAATAGGCAAGCTCCTGCAAGCAAGGTGCCACAGTCGACGCCGAGGGCGGAACCAGTTGTTCAGGACGCTGGTGATGCCAATCGGGGTTCTGTTACCTTCGCCGTGCCATTGTCAAGTGCCTTGCCTTCTTCGTCGACTGCTTAGGCCCCTGTCGACCCACCTTTAGTTTTTGCGACCCATCATGTCCCAGAGGACGAAGTGAATGCTGCCAAGGAAGCCATACGCCAGGCGGGCATTATGATGGAGAAGATGAAGATGGTGCGGGACGCCAGTCAGGCCGCCTACGACGCCAGCTCGGCTCTCCAAAGCAACGTTCAGGTTAGTTGGTCGCCGCTTGTTCTGTTAGGATATGCTATCTGAAGACTCTCTTTCCGAAAATCTTTGCATCTGTACACCCACTGGGTGCGTCGATTGAATTTTTGAACTAGTGGGGGCACGCTGAGTGTACCCACTGGGTGTAGTCCCCGAGACTACGGTGGACTGCTGGCAGTCGGCTGTAGTCTTTGTATTTTGATTCTTTCGCTCGATGTGGTCTGGCCGCGTCGAGTGTAAACCGAACTGGTAGTTTGTCTCTTCTGCTCGGTCTGGGCGAGTGGGATCAGAACCGGTGGGAGCATGCCAAGTGCACCCACTGGGTGTAGTCCCCGAGACCGTGGTCGACTGCTGGCAGTCGACTGTGGTCTGAGTTCTATGGTCTAAGTTCTTCTTTCTCCCCCCCTTTTTTTACTCCCTGCACTCGACTCCAGCGGGCCGATCAAGTGGGATCATAACCGGTGGGGGCACGCAAAGTGCACCCAATGGGTTTAGTCCCCGAGACTATGGTGGACTGCGGGTAGTCGACCGTAGTATTAGTATTTATTGTCTTTGTAACCTCCCTGATTGCAGAAATCTTGTGATCTTGGAGCTCGCTTTGCTGACTTGGAGAAACGGCAGATCCAGCTGAACCTTGACTTGGAATTGGCCAAGACAGAGCTGCAAAAGGCCAAGGACGACGCCAATGGTAAGACGAGCTTGTCGACTGGTTTGTCTTAGGCTTGAGTACCCTTCTGCTCTTTCTGAATCAAGCACCATTTCTTTGCAGAAAAACTGAGAGAAGCTCTGGCGAAGAAGGATCAGGATTTGGCTGCTGCTCAAAAGGAAGCTGACGACAGAACCGCTCTGGCTGAACAGAAACTGGCTTCGGTCGGCCAGTTGGAAGAAGAGAACACCAAGATGAAATCTGCTCTGAACGAAGCCAACAAGGAGTGCACGCGCTTGAAGAAGGACAATCTCAACCTGTACGAGAAGATGGAAGGCATCGCTCGTAGGAGGGACGATCTGGAGAGCTATCTGAGGAGCCTTGCCAAGAAGTTGTTCATCAAGCTTGAAGGCACACATTTTGTTCCGACTGATGTTTTTGTCGACTCAGCGTACGAAAATTGACTTATCCCTGGACCGTGAATGCAGAGCTTTGCCAGAACTTCGAGGAGGAGACTGGGCGGATTGAGCCAGGTTTGGACCCAATCAATTCTCCCGTGAAAGATGAAACTGCCATGAATCTGCTCTGACTGGAATACCGCATTGACGGTGTTGTGGACTACTTGGCTCGACTAAAGGTCGCCATGTCACGGATCGACCCGGCACTTTGGCCAGAGGCCACGCTCCAGAATGATCTTGAGTCCCTGATGACTTGACTTAACGAGATCCCTGATCGAGTGCAGGAGTGGAAGAAATCTTTTGTCCGGTGCGGTGCTGATGTGGCTCTGTCTTTGGTTCGTGTCCACTGCAAGGAGGTGCGACAAGATAAGCTAGCAGCAATCAAGGTCGCCAACACCCAGAAGCATGACTTCCGATCTTTTATGGAGACTTTCATCGCCGCATCCACTCGGATCGCCGACGGCGTCGACCTGGACGAGTTCGTCAAGCCTGCCAGTCCTCCTCCTGCGGAGTGAACAAACTTTTGTGCCCCACCTTAAATTTGCCTCGGAATGTGAGTGGTTTTTGTAACCGTTAAACTCTTTCGGGCCGAATGCCCGAGCACTTCAATCTGTGGTCCGGAACCTTTAGGATTTATCTGAACTTGGTTTATCGTTGAATATCTTCATGAATCCTCCGTTGAGTGGAACTCGTTCTTCACTCGAGACAACTTTTGTATTTGTGGCGCAGCTCCGAAGGAGAAGGTAGCAGTTGACCTGCACCTCGTCGTCCTTGCGGGTCGGCAATGGAGAGCACGTTGTATTTGTGGCGAAGCTCCCAAGGAGAAGGTGGTAGTCGACCTGCACCTCGTCGTCCTTGCGGATAGGGATGGAGCGCGTGTTGTATTTGTGGCGCAACTCCGAAGGAGAAGGTTGCAGTCGACCTGCACCTCGTCATCCTGCAGAGTGGGATGGAGCGCACGTTGTATTTGTGGCGAAGCTCCCTAGGAGAAGGTGGCAGTCGACCTGCACCTCGTCATCCTTGAGGATTGAGATGTGTTTCGTACTTAGGCGAGTACTGGACTGCAGCTAAGCCCCCGAGTGGGAGGCTGGCTCACCACTCGGTAGGATTTTCAAATACTTAGGCGAGTACTGGACTGCAGCTAAGCCCCCGAGTGGGAGGGTCGCTCACCACTCGGTAGGATTTTCAAATACTTAGGCGAGTACTGGACTGCAGCTAAGCCCCCGAGTGGGAGGGTCGCTCACCACTCGGTAGGATTTTCAAATACTTAGGCGACTACTGGACTGCAGCTAAGCCCCCGAGTGGGAGGCTGGCTCACCACTCGGTAGGATTTTCAAATACTTAGGCGAGTGCTGGACTGCAGCTAAGCCCCCAAGTGGGAGGGTCGCTCACCACTCGGTAGGATTTTCAAATACTTAGGCGAGTACTGGACTGCAGCTAAGCCCCCGAGTGGGAGGCTGGCTCACCACTCGGTAGGATTTTCAAATACTTAGGCGAGTGCTGGACTGCAACTAAGCCCCCGAGTGGGAGGGTCGCTCACCACTCGGTAGGATTTTTAAATACTTAGGTGAGTACTGGACTGCAGCTAAGCCCCCGAGTGGGAGGGTCGCTCACCACTCGGTAGGATTTTCAAATACTTAGGCGAGTACTGGACTGCAGCTAAGCCCCCGAGTGGGAGGCTGGCTCACCACTCGGTAGGATTTTCAAATACTTAGGCGAGTGCTGGACTGCAGCTAAGCCCCCGAGTGGGAGGGTCGCTCACCACTCGGTAGGATTTTTCAAATACTTAGGCGAGTACTGGACTGCAGCTAAGCCCCCGAGTGGGAGGCTAGCTCACCACTCGGTAGGATTTTCAAATACTTAGGCGAAACGGGTTCGCAGCTAAGCCCCCGAGTGGGAGGCTGGCTCACCACTCAGTAGGATTTTCAAATACTTAGGCGAAACGGGTTCGCAGCTAAGCCCCCGAGTGGAAAGCTGGCTCACCACTCGGTAGGAAATTATTTTTACAAACTTAGGCGAAACGGATTCGCAGCTAAGCCACCCGCTGGGGGATTTCCCACGCAAACAAAACAATAACAATCACTGGGAAAATTATAACGCTCTTGTCTTTGATAAATAAACTACAGAAGTTTTTCTTATTACATCTCATCCGAGTGAGAATTCAAGTATAAAAGGGGCGGAGCAGCTCCGCATTCCAGGCTCGTGGCTCATCAATCTGGCGATCGACATTATAAAGATGGTACGCTCCATTTTGGAGGACTCTGGTGACTATGAAGGGACCTTCCCAAGTAGGAGCGAGTTTGTGTGGTTTCTGTTGATCCACTCGGAGGACCAAGTCTCCTTCTTGGAAGGCTCGACTCTTCACATTTCTGGCATGGAATCGACGCAAGTCTTGCTGATAGATGGTCGATCGGATCATGGCCATTTCTCTTTCTTCTTCCAGGAGGTCGACTGCGTCCTGCCGGGCTTGTTCTGCTTCATCTTCAGAGTAGAGCTCGACTCGGGGTGCGTTGTGAAGCAGGTCACTCGGCAAAACTGCTTCGACCCCGTAGACCAGAAAGAATTGGGTTCTTCCGGTCGATCGGTTCGGGGTTGTCCTCAATCCCCAAAGAACTGATGGAAGCTTGTCGACCCATGCACCTGCTGCGTGCTTGAGATCGCGCATCAATCGAGGTTTCAGTCCTTTGAGAATTAAGCCGTTTGCTCTTTCCGCTTGTCCATTCGACTGGGGGTGAGCGATCGAAGCGTAGTCGACTCGTGTGCCCTGAGAGGCGCAAAAGGCCCTGAATTTGTCGGAATCAAAGTTTGACCCATTGTCAGCGATGATGTTGTGCGGAACTCCATATCTGAATATCAACTCTCTGATGAAACTGATAGCAGTGCAAGCATCAAGATTCTTGATAGGCTTAGCTTCAATCCACTTGGTGAACTTGTCGACTGCTACTAGCACATGAGTGAAGCCGCTCCTGCCCGTTCTCAGTGGTCCAACCATGTCCAGCCCCCAAACAGCGAAGGGCCAGACGAGCGGAATGGTTTTCAGGGCTGACGCGGGCTTGTGCGACATATTGGAGTAATACTGACATCCTTCACATTTGTCGACTATCTCTTTCGCCATTTCATTCGCTCTTGGCCAGTAGAATCCCGCTCGGTATGCTTTAGCCACAATGGTCCGAGAGGACGCATGATGACCACAGGTCCCCGTGTGGATATCATCAAGGATCATCTGACCTTCTTCTGGTGTTATACACTTCTGACTGACTCCAGTCGCGCTTTCTCTATACAACTGTCCTTTTATGACTGTAAAGGCCTTGGATCGACGGGCTATCTGTCGAGCCTCTTCTTCGTCCTCTGGGAGTTCTTTCCTTAGGATGTACGTGATGTACAGTATTGTCCAGTCGGGAGTGATGACCAAGACTTCCATGATCAGGTCGACCACAGCTGGAACTTCAACTTCAGTCGGATCCGTGGCACTTTTTGGCTGCGGGGCCTATTCAGTGAAGGGATCCTCCTGAACTAATGGTGTGTGGATGTGTTCCAAAAACACATTGCTGGGAATGGCTTCTCTTTTGGAACCTATTTTTGCCAAATCATCAGCTGCTTGATTTTTCAGTCGGGGTATGTGATGAAGTTCTAACCCCTCGAATTTCTTCTCCAGCTTTCTCATTGCATTGCAATAACCAGTCATGGCTGGACTTCTGACGTCCCACTCCTTCATCACCTGATTAACCACCAAATCTGAGTTGCCATAGACCATGAGGCGACGGACGCCGAGTGAAATGGCCATGCGCAACCCATATAAAAGTGCTTCATATTCTGCCTCGTTATTGGAGGAATCAAAGTGGATTTGAAGGACATATCTGAGCTTATCTCCTCGGGGGGAGACCAATACTACCCCGGCACCGGAACCATTCAACATTTTGGAACCATTGAAGAACATGGTCCAATGCTCCGAGTGAACCTGAGTCGGCAGTTGCTGTTCAATCCACTCGGCGACGAAATCTGCTATTGCCTGGGACTTGATAGCTTTCTTTGCCTCAAACTTGATATCTAGAGGAAGGAGTTCAATCTCCCATTTTGCCACTCGACCAGTTGCATCTCTGTTGTGCAGGATCTCTGACAATGGAGTGTCGCTGACGACTGTAATGGAATGATCAGAGAAGTAGTGAGCAACCTTCTTTGTGGTCATATAAATCCCATATACAAGCTTCTGATAATGAGGATATCTTTGCTTCGACGGGGTCAAAACTTTAGAAATATAATATACTGGGCGCTGAACTTTGAAGGCTTTTCCTTCTTCCCGCTCGACCGTAAGTACCGTACTGACGACTTGTCCCGTGGCTGCGATGTAAAGCAGCAAAGGCTCTTTGTTGATTGGGGCAGCAAGCACCGGCTGGGTGGAGAGCAGAGCTTTGAGCTCTGCAAACGCTGCATCAGCTTCAGGAGTCCACTCGAACTTGTCTGACTTCTTCATCAATCGGTAAAGAGGCAATGCCTTTTCACCGAGACGAGAGATGAACCGACTTAAAGCGGCCAAGCAACCAGTAAGCTCCTGGACGTCGTGCACTCGCACAGGACTTTTCATTCGGAGTATAGTACCGACTTTTTCCGGATTGGCGTCGATTCCCCGTTCGGAAACGAGGAAACCGAGTAACTTTCCGCCAGGAACTCCGAATGTGCACTTTGATGGATTAAGCTTGATATCATACCTTCTGAGGTTGGCAAAGGTTTCAGCAAGGTCAGTCAGCAGGTCGGAACCCTCCCGTGACTTGAGCACAATATCATCCATGTATGCTTCCACATTCCGACTGATTTGAGTGAGCAAACACTTCTAAATCATCCTCATGAATGTGGCTCCGACATTCTTGAGGCCGAATGGCATGGTAACATAACAGAAGCACCCGAACGGAGTGATGAAAGCTGTTTTGATCTCGTCAGGCCCATACAGATGGATCTGATGGTACCCGGAATAGGCGTCTAAAAAAGACAGTCGCTCACATCCCGCAGTCGAGTTGACTATCTGGTCAATGCAGGGGAGAGGAAAATGATCTTTCAGGCAGGCCCGATTGATATGTTTAAAGTCAATGCACATGCGAAGTGACTTGTCCTTCTTGGGGACCATGACAATGTTGGTGAGCCACTCGGAGTGGTAGATCTCTCAGATGAACTCCACTGCTAAGAGCCGAGCCACCTCCTCACCAATAGCCTTTCTCTTCTGGACGGCGGACCGTCGGAGATGTTCTTTGACAGGTTTTACTTTTGAGTCGACTCATAGGCGGTGCTCAGCCAGTCCCCTGGGAACACCCGGCATGTCAGAAGGCTTCCATGCGAAAATGTCCAATTCTCACGGAGGAACTGGATGAGCGCTTCTTCCTATTTGGAGTCGAGTGTTGTTGAGATATGAGTCAGAGCAGCACTGGGATCGGTCGGGTGAATGTGAGCCGGCTTCGTTTCGCCAGACGATTGAAAAGCCGATTCTGTAGCAGGCTTCTTGGCTCGCAACAAATCACCCGGGTCTGCAGTCTTCTGGTATTCCTGCAGCTCCACCACTGCCATCTGAGCATCAGCGATCTTTGAACCTTTCTGAAAACACTCTTCTGCTTTCTTCCGATTGCCCATAACAGTGATCACACCTTTGGGACCAGGCATCTTCAATTTGAGATACACATAACATGGTCGAGCCATGAAGCGTGCATAAGCCGGCCTGCCCACAATAGCGTGATAAGCACTCTGGAAATCTACAACTTCGAACGTCAACTTTTCTTTGCGGTAATTCTTGGAATCACCGAAAACCACATCAAGAGCAATCTGGCCGAGTGACTAAGCCTTCTTCCCAGGAATGACTCCATGGAAACTCATGTTGCTGGTACTGAGTCTGGACATCGGAATGCCCATCCCTTTCAGCGTCTCAGCATACAGTATGTTCAAACCACTGCCGCCATCCATCAAGACTTTGGTCAGTCGAGTGCCTTCGACAACTGGGTCGACCACCAAAGCTTGCCTCCCAGGGGTGGCAATGTGCGTTGGGTGATCGGACTGGTCGAATGTGATGGCAGTCTGAGACCACTTCAGATAACTGGGTGTTGCCGGAGCAACCATATTCACCTCACGGTTGATAACTTTCAGTCGACTTTTGCTTTCAACATCAGCAAAAATCATCAGGGTGGAATTGACCTGGGGGTATCCATCATCACTGTCTTCCTTGTCCTCAACTTTGTCCGACTCCTTTTCCTTATCTTTGGGCTGCTTGCCCTGGAACTGCTGGATCAAGAGCCGACACTGTCGAGTGGTATGTTTCGGGTAAATGAACTTACCCTCTTCATCTTTCTTGGTGTGGATGTGACATGGCAAATCCAACACATCATTTTCATCTTGGTCTTTAACTTTCTTGGGGTTCCAAGGTCCTTTGGGTTTCCCCTTAAATTTTCCTTGAGTTACAGCCAAGGCTTCCCCAGGAGCAGCTGGCTCGGCTTTCCGCTTCTGTTTCCGATTGGAATTTCCTCCGGTTTCTTGAGCGACTGACTTGAGCTTGCCACTCCTGAGTCGATCCTCATCTTCACCATTAGCGTACTTGGTGGCAATCTCCATCATCCGATTCAGAGACATATCTCCGGTTCGACCGAATTTTAGATTCAGTTCTCTGTACTTGACGCCTTCTTTGAAGGCACAGACTGCTTGGTGGTCAGGCACATTCTCTACCGTGTGATGTAACGTGATCCATCTCTGGATGTAATCCCTCAAAGTTTTATTCGGCTTCTGCACGCAAGACCGCAGTTCCGTCAGCCCTGCCGGTCGCTTGCATGTTCCTTCAAATGTGGTGACAAACACTCGGGCGAGATCTTCCCAAGTGTAAATGCTGCTGGGTGCTAACTGATTCAGCCACGCTCTGGCCGAGCCCTCCAACATGAGAGGCAGGTGCTTCATAGCCACTTCATCATTGCCACCGCCAATCTGGACGGCCACTCGGTAGTCTTCAAGCAAAGTATCGGGCTTGGACTCACCAGTGAACTTACTGACTCCAGTCGCCAACCTGAAGTTGGGAGGAATCACAGCGGCCCTGATGGCTCTACTAAAGCACTCTGGCCCCGAAACATGTACTCTGCTGCTGGTAGGTGCATCTCTGTCGTGACCTTCTCGGTGAGCTCTGTTCCTGTCGACCAAACCTTGAACGAGAATGGATCTCGCATCAAAGCCTGGTTCCCTGGGGTCGACTGGAATCCTTCGCCCAACACTATGAGGGGGCCTGTCATCTTGCTGTCGAGGCACATACGACCCGCTCCTCGGGGGAGGGGTGGGCACTCGACGTCGATCGTCACGATCGAATCAGTGATCATACTGCTCACGGTTCCCGTACTGATTACGCTGGTCCCCACGTCCCTCACGCCTCGGGGGCGATCTTGGGCTATGAGCCGACTGGACTATGTCTGCAGCAACGGATCTGCTATGAATCTTGTTCCGCGACTGAGAAACAGCGGAATTCTGGTCTCCTGCTGCCCGGAGTAACGCTCTGATCTGCAGCAAGCCTCTGCCAGCCTCCGACTGGGAAGGCTAAATCGACTCTGCTATACGGGCTGCAGCTGCTAAATTCTGAATCGGAGTTCGATATACTTGCGGGGGCAGAAAGAGCTGACGTCGACTGGATTCTGGAACCCGTTGTCGCGCACGCTCGTCGAGTGCTCGCTGGAGGTTCTCCAGTCGAGTGCGCTCGGCCAAGTTTGCCAGGCGCGCGTCCTCCAAGGCACGAGCCTCGGGGGTTTCTCCAACGATAGGAGTGTGCAGTGCATCCATGTTCCGGCGACGAAGTTCTTCTCTCTGCAGCGACGTGAGAGGCTCGGGGAGATATTCCTCATGGGGACGCGATGGGTCGCCTCCACCTGCGCCTCCGTCGGTGCGGGGAAAACCGAGAGGACTGGGCGGTCCATCGACCATCAGAACCTCCGCCGCCGGATCACTACTGTCGCACTTGGATGCGGTCTCTACGGAGCCAATCGACAGGTCGAACAGGCCGTAGAGGGATTCGTCGGGCTCGATCGCCGCGACTTGAGGGGTGGCCGACTGGCGTGCCACCGCGTGTCTCACCCACCGCTGAAGTCTCGACCGACCGGAGCGCTTGTGTCGGCGGGAAACAGGGAGGGAGGACAACACAGGAGCCGACCGATAGTGGGTCGACGGTTGCCGCAAGAGGACGCCGCGGACGCACGCGCGAAAGTGCGTTGCCCCGCGGACAGGAAGTGCGTCCACGTCGAGCGGAGCCTCCTGAAGCCAAGCGGAGTCGTCGGCGATGAACGTGAGCGCGCCGAGACGGATCTCGCGGCCCTCCACCAAAACTCCGCCAGAAACCATGATGATTTGGATCGGAAAAGATCGCAACTCCGCCAACAAATCGCTAAAACACCGGCCCCAAGGTGGGCGCCAACTGTCGTGGTTCTAAGCCTGATAGGAATGTAGGGGGGTAGGTATGGAGAGGCAAGGTCTTAGCTATGGAGTAGTTGTAAGCACACGAGGTTTACGAGTTCAGGCCCTTCTCGGAGGAAGTAATAGCCCTATGTCTCGGAGCCCGGAGGCGGTCGACTGGATTATGCGTGTATGAATTTCAGGGGTGCGAACCCTTTACACTGAGGAGGGGGGTGGCTTATATAGAGTTCGCCCGACCCCTCCGGCCCTTAGTTGTGCAGGGTTTTAAATACATTAAGGTCGGGCGTTACTGGTAACGCCCCTAATAAAGTGCTATGATGACCATAAAAGCTACTTAATAACCGATCGTTAGCGTGCGGAGTGTCTTTAGGTCTCCTAGCCGTCGAGTGGTTGGATCTTGGTCGAGTGATTGCTTCTTGGTCGAGTGTTTTCGAGTCTATCGAGTGGAACACCTCCAAGTCGATTGAAAGGTGATTTGTTCTAGAGATGTCCTTGGGTAGGGCAGTTGGGACAGGTCCATGACCCTACCCTAGGTACATAGCTTCATCAGGTGGTGCTTTTGTGGTGGAGGGTGCGGAGATAGCTGGCTCCATGTTTCTTGGGGTATTGCGGTCGTGGCAGTGCTAACTCGACGATAGGTGGAGCCATGGCTAAGATGTGGTGAGGTATGGGTTTGTGTGTGGTGGGGAGGGGGGCGCCAGATCTGGCTTACCCATGTTCGGCAATTTGCAACGGCAAGGTGGACCCACCACGACAGTGTGATGTTCATTAGTGAGGTCGATGGTTCCTAGAGACGGCGGCCTTCGGCGTTGGCAGACTGCGAAGGTTTAGTGTTGTTGGGTCGCTAGATCTAGTTAGTTTCTGACCAAATGTAGCTCGTTGGCGACTTGCTGTGCACTCTCACCTTCGTGCTTCGCCAAGGATGAGGTGTTAAGGTGGTCTCTGCGTGGGGACAACGCTTTCACAGCATAGGCGTGTGTCGTCCAATCGAGGTGTAGGATGATGATGTAGGGTAAAACCCTAGGCGGTGATCTTCTTCACACTTGGAGGTCGGGAAGGAGAAATCAAGAGCAAAACACAAAGAGAGAAACACTCAAGACAAGATCCAAGTCACACATCCACTAAATCCACATGTACATACAAAATTCAAGATCTAAATCTAATAAGAGGAAAGTAAAATATTAAGATAGTTCTTCCCGATCTCTAGGAGAGAGAGGCCTTGAATCCAATATGGATCTTCACTTAGAGGGGCCTTGAATCCTCTAGGGATCTTCTCCCATGGAGGTCTTGATCTCCATGGGAGAGGTAGGCAAGGAGCAAAGCTCTCTAGTTCATCTCATATGCTTTGCTAACCCTAGAAAGAGGAGGGGAAGGTCTATTTATAGTCTAGGGTGCAATGGAGAGGTAGGTGAGAAGATACAAGGGCACATGGCTGGTTTGCACATAGGCAAGGCCGGACATCTAGGCATTGTCCGGATGACCGGTTAGTCACCCCGATGGTCCGACAGGGTCGTTACAACAATCTTTAGGCCGGATGTCCAAGACATCGTATGAATGCCCGGGACATCGTACGGATGTTCGAGCTTATTCCGGTTGATCCGGGCGGGGTCTTGGATGATCCGGCTCCGGGCTTGGCCTTCAGGTGTCTTCAGGATGCGTAGCCGGATCGTCCGGACCACGATCTGGATCTCTGGGCAAGTGAAGGCTTGTCCCATTTTCTTCTTCTCCTTGGCGATATTTCACTCCATTGCTTGGACTTGCTCCTTAGCTTCTCCATGGCTAGTTCCTTGGTACCTAAGCACAAAAAGTGTCTCCATTTGAGGTAGTAGCCATGTCTCATGTGATTCAGAGGGAAGTTGAACAAGGATATAGTTAACATCGGTTTTTATAGCTCTTGCACGAGCTCTCGTCATCGGTCCACTTGGTGTCTTGGGTGATGATGGCATGTCCATGGGAATGACCGTAGGATGCTT
Source organism: Triticum urartu (assembly GCF_056163025.1). NCBI lineage: Eukaryota > Viridiplantae > Streptophyta > Magnoliopsida > Poales > Poaceae > Triticum > Triticum urartu. The sequence continues at coordinate 147,101,872 of NC_141876.1, forward strand.
CGCATCAGATGATGTTGGCCATCTAGTAACGGTGGAGATGCTCTAGGCGGAAGCTTGCTTGGCACTTGCCATCACACGATGGAGGCACCTACAGGTGTCATTGTCCTCCATGGAGGCGCCTCCATGGCGCATCTTTGACCGTTCCACCTTAGGATCTAGTTCTTTTGGCGAAAGACTAAGACCCGGCTCGGTCAAGCGACGACGTCGTCCTTGCAATGCCCCCCCCCCTGGATTGTAGTCTTGAAGACCGGTGATCTCGTTCGCACTCTTGAGGGTATGAACACTCACAATATGTGTGGTTGGTAGGTGCATGGTGGGTGACGCACGTGTTGATGTCAAAGCGGCTGCCTCACATCCACTCACATTATGACTCTTGTGACACTGATGATGGTGGCAAGTGGAGCGCGGTCACAACATGTCCTTCATCATTAGCCGCCTAGCATGTCCCTAAATGTATAGCGTCTCGGGGTGACATGGCGACAAATATGCCATGCAATGGGCAGTTCAGGGTCTATTGGTGCAAGGCACGCTTCTCCCTTCTACGAGCCTCGATTCTCAAATAAGAGCTGCCTAATTCTTGACACGCTCGATTGTTTGGCACGCTCTTGGTTGGTCGTCCGTCGTGAAGTCAGAGTCGCTTGTTTGGAGAGAAATAATGACAATGACAGTTTGCAGGCAACCTCGACGGAGTTATTAAACGCATTAACGTGCGCAGAAGGGGGGCGATCATGGGTGATAGACACGTCATCGAGGCATACTGTTCTGGGCTGCCCAATGGCCAATCTCGTTCGTGGAAGCAGATCCTGGTGTGGTGCGTGGCCAATTGGAAGGCTTGTGCGTGTGGGGCGTCTCGACTGGATGCTGGGTGTTGGTCTCTGAAGGTGGTCCCTGCTTCATTACCGGGCCTGATGTCAGTGAAAAATCAATTACGATGCAAAAAAGGGCTGCTGCTCGCGTATACACCAGATAGCACCTCCCCAAGGTAAATATCTTCACCACTAAGGAATCCCACGCACGCGACCTACCCCCCCCCCCCCCCCCCCCCCTCTCTCTCGTTTCCTCTCGCCTCGCATCACCTGCGGGAGAGGAGGCAGTCACACCAATTTCACCGCGCGTCGAGGGAGTAGGCGGTCGGAGGAGAAGGCGGCGGTTTTGATCTGTGATCTGCCTCGACCTGGGAGGTGGCGGCGGTTTCGATTTGTGATCTGCCACGGCGTGGGAGGCGGCAGATCGATCCGGTCGGATGCGCCCGCGCTGCTGCGCTGTACCTCCTCCCATTGGAGCAGATCGGCTGATGAGGCAGATTGGCCGCAGGTGGCGGATCCGTGGATATGAGGTATGTGGCACGGCATATTCGGTGGCGGCGGTGACGTACGAGATGGCAGCGGTTGCAGGCTTCTTCTGGGTTTTCTCTTTGATATCCATTTGTTGCCTTGCATTTTTTGATTCCTCGTCTGTTCTGGGTGTGAAGGTGTTGGAAATGCGGTTCAGAGTGACGAGATGAGGAAGCTCATGTGGCGCTGCTATCGGAAGGAACATCTACTCCGCTGGAATAACACCAACATAGGAAGAGGCTCTCCAATATGGTATATGCCTTTTCAGTTCACGCACATTTTTTTTAACTTTTCACCTAATGATAGTTCAGTAGTGAGAAGTAAATAATTATTCAGTACTGCAAATTTGGTTGATGACATGTTCTGAATGCTGGGTGAGATTGAGTGTGTCCAAGGCTGTCCTTTGTCCAAAATTTATAGGGCTTCATTTGAGTCGTGCCTTTCTTTGCACCATGCAGGTTCGGCCTAAATATAGCTTCTCCTTTGTCCAAAAATATCTTATATTTTGATACGGAGGGAGTACCATTCGATGAGCTCAATTAACCTCTCAGAGAAAACCCAATAGTTTGTTGTAACCATTGTATGAATTGCTGCGCCCTATTCTGAGTTTGTCATTCTCAGTATGCAAACGAATCCACAGAAGAGATCATATGTACCAACTAAAACCAACTAAAAATCACATCATATTTAGTAGCGTGCCTTGAAAAGCTTGTGAAACGCCACCTTCTTTGTTTCAAAAAAAAAAAGCTTGTGAAACGTTTCCTGGTAAGAAGACCTTTTCTTATTATTAGTGTAGTACTGGAGAAGAATAGGGAAAAGCTTGTGAAACGTTTCCAGGTAAGAAGACCCACAGTTGCACAAATCAACCGTCGTATACTGTTAGTTGGTTGCACACTGTAATGCTACAGTGTAGTACTTGCTCTGTGTTGGTGTACTTTCCCATTCACATCAGAGGAAAGCCAAACGCTTCTACTTTGCATTTGCCTATTGGCTATTAATAACATAGTATTAATGCACCATATGGTTTCAGTTCGTAAGGTCATTGTATTTGTTATGCTTCCTTTTGCAGATATTGAATCAACTGATACGAATACTGTGGCTGAAGCACTTGCAAGGTCCAAGAAGGGTTAGTAATTATATCGCTGCGTGCATCTTTCCTCACCCTAATTAGTTCCTTACCAGGAGATGAGTCCATGCATGCAGAGTATGTCTGGTTCCCAAAAACTCTTGTCACCAGCCACTATCTACGTATACGAGTGGTCTATATGATACCAAAATCTTAGCATCAATGTATCACTGCAATTTTCTGTGTCATCTGAATTTAGCTGCAGGAATTGTTGTATCTTTGCCTTTCTTCTTCATATTCTACTAGATCGGTGCTACTAACTGTTTGAGTATTTCTCAATTAGACTGATTGTGTTGTTGTAGTTCTCTGATTTTGGAAATTGGAAGACAAAAACAACTCTTCACCCTGAACTTTTTTTAATTGTACCATTGCTGTTGGAGATTTTGGTGCCCGGAAATAAAGATAATAGGATATGATGTACATACAACAACATCCATCCTCACTAACAGTGGTGGTACTGGTTGTGGCTGCACTGCAATTGCAAATGTATAATTCATTTATGTTTATCAGTGTAACTTGCACAGACCCTATGCAACATAAAATGAATACTGATTGACATTCTCATTGATTGCAGTCTGTCTACGAGTGGACAGTAAATCAACAACAAAGCATGATAAAGGCAAATGATATGTTTCTTCCTGGCCAGATGGCATTTATTTTACAATATGGTATCCTCTTTAAAATTTCTCGTGTTGGTGTCTTTGTGTACTTAATTATGTGATGGTGATGATTATATACATGTCATTTATAGGAATAGTGACCATGATGTGTACACTGTAATCTCTTTCCTGTTTTCCTTTATAGGAATGATCAGACTTCCTATAGTAGGCTTAATGAGAATTTCTTGTTTATCGAAGTGTTCAGTACTTTAATACAGTTCACTATACGCAATGTGCTGTTAATCATTTTTCTTGTTCCAACCAGGAGAATAGAGTTAACAGTGATATTCCAACATTTCTCTTCACAGGAGCAAAGTTGTTTGCCCTGTCCCAGAGGTACGGGAATAGTGACCATGTCGCTGTTTTTGTAAATGTGTTTTTCTGCTCAAGCGGTCATATTGTTTCTACAGGCAATGATCATTGTCAGCGTGGATGGCTCTGTCTGTACTTGACACGATTGCCAACATCATGTCATACCTTACACTTGGATCATCAGGGAAGGTCTTCAAGAAGAAGAAATGGAAGAGGTATACAAAAGGTATGTGCTTCAAAATGGAAGTGGTTTGTTCTATCAATCTATCATAGTAGAGGATGTTAAAGTGAGACCTAAGAATAGGACTACAGGAAAGCTTTCTTTATTAAGGCGTGAGAAAACATGCTAGAGTAAATTATTTAGATCATGGATAAATGTTGGACGAGTGTTTATATTCTTACAGACATCGAGAAGTCTGGCCTTTGTTTAGAAAGTTTAGTCATATTACAAAGCTAAAATTTATTATTATTTTCTTAGTCGAATTGACTTAGGAGTTGAAGATTGAACCATGTCAAGGGACCATGGCATTATCTTAGTTATCAGTTCTGAATCACCATGCCACAACATTATATAAATCAAATTTTTTTGTTTGGTGCCCCTGGTGATCCTGTTTGTTGTGGTTGTTGCTTCAGGTTTGCTCCTCCTCTCCTCTTTCGCTAGATTTTCCCAATATGATCATCACACACAATGAAGATATTTACAGCTACAGGAAGGTGCGATTGGCTATGTTGTTGTGCTCCCCCCCCCCCCCCCCCCCCCCCCCCGATTTATTTGATCGATTATTTCATTGCATTTTGCAGATCCAGGTTTAAATATAACACGCCCTACCATACAATAATGCTACTCTGTCTCTCCAGGATCACGCTAATTTGTTGATGAATAGATAAATTTCTATATCAAACACGTCATCTGCTGCTTGATGTTCTTGCCTTACTAATTAGTCTTTGATGAATACGTAAATTCCTATATCACGCCAATTGCTAATTAGTTGATAAATAGATAAATTCCTACTCCCTCCGTTCGGAAATACTCGTCATTGAAATGGATGTATCTAGATGTATTTTAGTTCTAGATACATCCATTTTGGTGACAAGTAATTCTGAACGGGGCGAGTATATCTAATATGCCATCTATACTGGTTGATATTGTTGTTGTACTAATTAGTATCTGATGTGCTTTCAAGTTCTGATGCAATTTAGAACATCCCTCTTTAAGCAAAAAATTGTTTGGCAGTAAAAAAAATGTAGCTCTGAATTTAGGAATCACTTGCCCTCACTAGCGTCTTGATGATTTGGCAAGATGTATAGCTACCTAATGTATATTACTTTCCCTTTTTACAACCTCAAAGCTGCTGATCATAATGTCTGGTTGATTAGAAGCAATAACACAAATTACTGATACACTTGCCTGGTAACATGACTTGATATTCTGATAGATGGTGTCGTCTGTCACACAACCTATACATACAGTTAGAATGCACTGACCTATTCTGCTGCTTACCATTTTTTGTGCACGTCTGATATTGTAGCATGTTCATTTGGATCAGTAAGATACACATTCACTCTTTCTCTGTAATATGTAATTTAGAGTGTGTTACTTTGGCTTTTCTAATTGTAATACAAAAGCATTATGACTTAATTGATTTCCATTTTACAAGATAACATTTTTTGCAGGATTCAAAGATGATTAGTACCTGCTTTTCATGGTTATTCAAGTCGAGTGCTGAGTGGATTCTATGCTAATCTTAATCAAATAGCCAGGACTAATTAGAGCGGTCCCTACCATGTAAATTGTAGTTCAAGGGATACTTAGTCACTACTATGTAAATTGTAGTTGAACAGATACTCCATTTGTAAATGTGCGCACATGTGCATCACTCCAGAATCACTGTTAATTTGCTATACATTCTTAGCCACTGACAGAAGTGCGCTGTCCCTGCAAGAAAGAAATCACGTTTGCACTGTACAAACACGTTAAGAAGTCCAATGGCAAGAAAAGTGCGCAGAGTCACACCTCAGGAGGCGCGCCCAGGGCGCGCCCCATCCACTAGTTCTCTATGACAATGTGTGTGGATCTTGTGGGTGGTCAGGTCGGTCGAATTCCTGTCTTACGGACGTGTTGTAACAAATTTCTCTGGTTTTCTGCTAATTTATCAAACAATTATATTCTTCATTTTAATAAAATGAATCAAATTTTAAAAGGCGTGACACCGAAAATTCTTTTTGCGTGTCAACTACCTTACAAGAAATTTACTTCGTTTTAAGGAACACAACATATACATATATGCTCACAACATGCACCACACTCTCACTCTTATGAATAAAAGCACGCAAACTCTACCTTTATTAGTACCTTGGAGCCACCGATTCAGCAGATCTTGAGATTGATAAAGTCGTCACATGTACCTCATAGTCGATAAGCATGTCATACCATTGAAAAATAGTACTGAAAAGTCTAAAATAAATTCAGAAAATATGCAAGCATTAGTGTCAGATCTACGACTTGATTTTCAATGGGCTGGTTCTGCTACAAAGAACCTAGGCTTAGCTCGCTTTTGTGTACACAAGGAATTTGGTGATTACCGCTTCTAGACAGTTTACTAATGACGCCGCAAGGGATGTCATGCATTGCGCGTCAGCCCATTAGACTTATGAATCGATCAATATCGTGTTTCTTACGTGATGAAAGTAAAGGCAAGGTCAAGGCCAGAATGGTGTGTGACAAGGCAACAACTATATATTAATAGATGAATACTAGGAAAAATACACAGGAGCTTCTGGTGCTACACGCACCCCCTATGTCAATATTAAATTCAAAAAATACCAGGAAACTTAAAAAACATTGGATTTTTGGGACATAAAACCTGGGTGCCCATTCTACTCCCATGTTTAGTTTCGTTAAGAATGGCATGCATGATATCCGTGGCGAAGAAAATACAGTCCGATCTACGATCCATCCAAATAGTTTTTCTACACATAGAAATTATTTGATTCATTTACTGAGAATACTACATATGCCATTTCTTCACGAAACTTCACATGGAAGTAGATCGGGCACCCAGGTTTGATATGAAAAAATTCTAGATTTTTTTTAAAAAAAATCAGGTATTTTTTTGAATCCTATATTCATATAGGGGGTTGGAGCACCCGAGAGCTTCAAATCCTCATCCATGAATACCAATATTAGAAAAAAGACTGTTCGGGTAAATGAAAATCACATACCCGCCCTTGGGATTCCTATATCTTCATCCCCCATATGACGATGATGCGTCGTATTTCACTCGCTAGATTTGCACGCCACTCCTGAAACAACAAAGTAGATGCACACATGCAACCGGAAGTCACCGATCTTTACTAGGCTGCATCCGCACCATCGAATCAGAAGGATCCAGATTTGCATGCTCCCAGCTCTTGTCCCTTTGCCTTCCAGCTCACCGCCGGTGCTACCTGCGAGCAACCACTCTCTTTCAATCTCCTAGATTCCGTAGCGGCGCCAAAGCGCACCACCCCGATAGCGAAGATGGTGAATAAAAATCCGCACTGAGAGCACCACCGGCGCCGCACCACCTTTAGTCAAAACCCTTAACTCCCAAATCCACTACCAACCTAGGAGGAGTCTGTCGCGCCGGGGCAAGATCCAGAGCAAATTTATTTGTTGAAACCCTAAACCTCAAATCCATCACTAACCTTGAAGGAGATCGCTGTGTTGGGGACAAATTCGAAGCAGACTTATTCACTATGACATAGGCAACGATGCTAGATGGTGAAATCCTGGATACTAGATCCTAAACCTATACTCCCCACGTTCACAAATATAATATGTTTCGAATATTTCAATATAAATTACATGGAGAATGAAATAAGTGAATAAACACACTAAAACATGTCCATATACATCTGATTACAAAAAATTAGAACATATTATATTTCTGAACAAAGGGAGTAATTACAAAAAAAAAATAGAACATACTATATTTCTGAACAAAGGGAGTAGTAAATGCTGGCCTGTAGGCAGGTCCGGTTACTCCCCCTTCCTCATCGATGGCTTATTTCCATGTTCTTTCCAGCAAGGATAATACTCCCTCCGTTCTTAAGTATAATTCTTTTTAGAGATTCCAACAAATGGCTACATATGAAACAAAATGAGTGAATCTATACTCTAAAATATATCCACATACATTTGTATATTGTAGTCCATTTAAAATATCTAACAAAACTTGTATTTAGGAACGAAGGGAGTATATTATTTTCATGTCATTTCTGTCAACTAAGATGATTGCTCTCATGCGGGATTCTCGTAATCTCACATGGATATGACGCGGCATTGTGCTATCTTCTCATTTCTATTCCCGACGGAACGTACACCTCATGTCGATTGATCATCATTATTTCATAGCCTACTTGACATGGTAGGTAGGTGGTTAAGTCAAATAATCCTATTGTTTGATCTATCTGTGAGTGACAAACGAGTGAAAACTAAAAAAAATATTTCTACCTCTATACATATGGTTAAATAAATTTCGTGAGGTGCTTTCATGAAATTATTTTTTTACTCCAATGTAATTATTTTTTCGGTCTTCGTCTGGGTCTTTCAAGTATGCGTGAGATATGTTTCAGAAGGTGGACCGAGATTCCATTTGACACGTGTTTGGAGTAACTAGTTCCCACTTAATTTGATGAGCATTTTACATGTGCTACGATACGGATGATATTAATGCATCACACATTGGTCACCTTCATGTTCATCTCTGCCGAGTCTTATCTACGTCCTGGTTTACTAGTTCCCTTGTATTTTAGGTTATATTCTAATCATATTTTTCACTATTAAAATATAAATTATATGTAGCAAAAATAATATTAATATTAATGACGAGGTGGGATCATTCTTTATGTCCTCTGCAAGAGTGAAGCAAGGGGATCCGATTTCCTCGCTTCTCTTCAACCTCGTCGTTGATGTGTTAGCAAGCACCATGGATAAAGTTAGGATGGCAGGTCACCTCTCCGGGGTAGTTGGTCACTTGATCCTTGGTGGAGGGGTCACCCACTTACAATATGCTGACAACAGCATGATTATGGTGGAGAAGTCAGACCTCGATATCGTGAATGTTAAATTCCCACGCTTCTGTTTTGAGGCTATGTTAGGACTAAAGATTAATTTTGATAAGATCGAGTGAGGTCAATGTCTTGGGATTTCTAGCGGAGGAACAACAACGGATTACAGAGAACCTAAACTGCAGATTGACCTCATTCCCTATAACATATTTGGGAACTGTTGGAAATATGCCCTAGAGGCAATAATAAATTGGTTATTATTATATTTCCTTGTTCATGATAATCGTTTATTATCCATGCTAGAATTGTATTGATAGGAAACTCAGATACATGTGTGGATACATAGACAACACCATGTCTCTAGTAAGCCTCTAGTTGACTAGCTCATTGATCAATAGATGGTTACGGTTTCCTGACCATGGACATTGGATGTCGTTGATAACGGGATCACATCATTAGGAGAATGATGTGATGGACAAGACCCAATCCTAAGCCTAGCACAAGATCATGTAGTTCGTATGCTAAAGCTTTTCTAATGTCAAGTATCATTTCCTTAGACCATGAGATTGTGCAACTCCCGGATACCGTAGGAGTGCTTTGGGTGTGCCAAACGTCACAATGTAACTGGGTGGCTATAAAGGTACACTACAGGTATCTCCGAAAGTGTCTGTTGGGTTGGCACGAATCGAGACTGGGATTTGTCACTCCGTGTAAACGGAGAGGTATCTCTGGGCCCACTCGGTAGGACATCATCATAATGTGCACAATGTGATCAAGGAGTTGATCACGGGATGATGTGTTACGGAACGAGTAAAGAGACTTGCCGGTAACGAGATTGAACAAGGTATCGGGATACCGACGATCGAATCTCGGGCAAGTATCGTACCGATAGACAAAGGGAATTGCATACGGGACTGTTTAAGTCCTTGACATCGTGGTTCATCCGATGAGATCATCGTGGAACATGTGGGAGCCAACATGGGTATCCAGATCCCGCTGTTGGTTATTGACCGGAGAACGTCTCGGTCATGTCTGCATGGTTCCCGAACCCGTAGGGTCTACACACTTAAGGTTCGATGACGCTAGGGTTATAAAGGAAGTTTGTATGTGGTTACCGAATGTTGTTCGGAGTCCCGGATGAGATCCCGGATGTCACGAGGAGTTCCGAAATGGTCCGGAGGTAAAGATTTATATATGAGAAGTCCTGTTTTGGTCACCGGAAAAGTTTCGGGTTTTATCGGTAACGTACCGGGACCACCGGGAGGGTCCCGGGGGTCCACCAAGTGGGGCCACCAGCCCCGGAGGCTTGCATGGGCCAAGAGTGGGAAGGGACCAGCCCCTGAATGGGCTGGTGCGCCTCCCACAAAGCCCAGGGCGCAGCTAGGAGGAGAAGGGGGAAACCCTAGGCGCAGATGGGCCTAAGGCCCACCCTAGGGCGCGCCCCCCTCTCCCCCTCTTGGCCGCCCCCTCCATCTAGGGCTGCCGCCCCTCTAGGGGTGGGAACCCTAGAGGGGGCGCACCCTCCTCCCCTCCTCCTATAAATAGTTGAGTTTTGGGGCTGCCCAATAGAAGACGATTTGATCTCTCCCTGGCGCAGCCCTACCTCTTCCCTCCTCATATCTCGCGGTGCTTGGCGAAGCTCTGCTGGATCACCACGCTCCTCCACCACCACCACGCCGTTGTGCTGCTGCTGGATGGAGTCTTCCTCAACCTCTCCCTCTCTCCTTGCTGGATCAAGGCATGGGAGACGTCACCGGGCTGTACGTGTGTTGAACATGGAGGTGCCGTCCGTTCGGCACTAGGATCATCGGTGATTTGGATCACGACGAGTACGACTCCATCAACCCCGTTCTCTTGAACGCTTCCGCTTAGCGATCTACAAGGGTATGTAGATGCACTCTCCTTCCCCTCGTTGCTGGTCTCTCCATGGATAGATCTTGGTGACACGTAGGAAAATTTTGAATTTCTGCTACGTTGCCCAACAGGAATGCCGATGGTTGACTCGAAGATATTGATGAGTGCCTTTGACCCTTTGGTGGGACGAGTAGCATCCTGGGCCGAGCCCTGGCGTAGGCGGTTTGCCTCCACAGGGAGAAAATCGGTCCTTATCAGTGCTAACCTAGCGAGCCTCCTCATGTACATGGGGTTGTATATATTGCCAGAGGGCATTCATAGCTCTTTCGATAAGGAGCTCGCTAGGTTCTTCTGGCAGGCAGCTAATGGACGCCAAAAGTATCACATGGTCAAGTGGGCGGACATATGTATGCCCAAGCACCGTGGTGGCCTCGGCATTATGGCTTCCCGCCGCATGAACGTCATGCTAATGCTGCGCTGGGTTTGGCGGATACTACATGGTGAGGGCGGCCTATGGTTACAGCTCATTCAGGAAAAATACTTTAGGGGTGAGCCTCTCAAGGTGTGCTCCCGCTTGGGAGGGTCACAGTTCTGGAGATCCATCCAAAGGATCAAGGAGGACATCCATCTAGGGATTCCATCTCCACAAGAAATGGGGATGGAACCCAATTTTTGCCGGACCCCTGGTTGGATAACGAGCCACTCAAAGTGAGTTTCGCTGACTTGTTCTCGATCTGTGCGGACCCGCTATTAATTATGTCCAGGGCCTTCCATTCTAGACAATGCAATATTCGGTTCCGTCGTACTTTTGGGCAGGCAGAGAGTGACAATTGGACTAGATTCCGAGCGGCCCTACCACTGGTGTTACCAGGCTATCGGACACCGTGTCTTGGCGGCTATCTCCGCGGCGGAGTTTTCGATGAGAATGACATACCATGCTTTATGCCAGTCAGCTGCCACCCCATGGCTTTCTCCCCTGTGGAAAGGCCCTTTGCTCTTGAAGATTAAGATCTTTGTGTAGCAGCTATTACGCGACCGCATCCTTTCGGAGACTGTGGTACTTAAGTGACATGGCCCAGGTGATGGCTTGTGCCCCTTATGCGTGATACCGGAGAATGGGACACATATCCTATTCTCCTGTACAGCGACGCAGGTCCTCTGGACGTTTGTTCGCGAGGCACTGGGGCCGATTGTGAGGCTCTGGACCTCGTGGAGTTCCTCCAGATCAAGGCCACAAACTATATGAGATATTCTCACTAATTCTGTCTTATCTTTACGGCGATGTTATGGACTTTTCTACAACATCGGCACCCACTCTTGAGGTAGCGTAACCGTGATCGTTTCGGCCTCATGATGGATGCGCTTCTGACTACAACGCGTCGACTGTCGTCTTCGTAGGGCCGCTTGGCGGCAGCCACTATGTGTTTTTTTTCTTATTATTTTTCTTATGTTTTTTGGGTATGATTATGTTGTTGCCCCAGCCGTCGTTCTTGATCAGAGATTCGAATGCTGGTTGTATGAACAGTTGCTTTATTTATAAAGCGGGGCAAAAGCCTATTTCAAGGAGATTGCATATATATTATCTTTTCATGTGGACAGCTACTACTATAACATACTCCTACTAGCGATCTGCGGGCAAAACAATGAATGAATGAACACATGATTGTACATACATATGTGATCGATGAATTAATTGAACATTATATCTGTCTAGAAAAATGCCAAGAAGAGAGTCGATGATCAGGCCATCATCATGACCCGGAACTCGTCGAACGAGAGTTTGCCGTCGCCATCGAGGTCGAACCTGCAGATCATTGCCCTGCACTCCTCCACGCCCAGCTCGTGCGACCCCAGTCTGCTCAGGGTCCGCCTCAGGCTCGCTGGCGTAATCATCGTCGTTGTCGTGTCTTCCGTGGAGGACGACGCGTACATCCCGAACGCCTCCCTCAGGCATCTTCGCCTCACGTCGTCCTCTTCATCGGCACCGGTGGCTAGCCTCGAGAACTCTTCTTGGTTTAGCAGCCCGTCACCGTCGGCATCCGCCGCCGCGAGGACCACGGCCGCCTCCTCCTCGGATATGTCCTCGCCCAAGGACGCCGCCATGCAGCAGCGCAGCTCGGACACGGACACCTTGCGGTCGCCGTCCTTGTCGAAGGCGGCGAACACCGACGGTACCACCATGATCGAGTGACTGTTCATCCACCTAGCAACCTTGTCACCAAATTTGCAGGTAGTCAACTAGCTGAGCTGGGAGCTGGGAGCTTGATTTGTGTGCCCTGATGCCGTTGATGGATAATATGGTGGGTGTATATATATATACGCGGCGAGCGAACACAAGACAACAGGTTGGCAGCGATGGAGAAGTGTGTCAGCAACGACGCCTTAGTTTCCGCGTCATTTTTGTGCAGCACACACATTTGGATCCTCCGTGTTTTGTACGCGTGCAGGTCCCTTGCAGAAGTTTATCATCGATCATGGAGGTGCTAGTATGGTGCATGCGTCGACCTCAATTCCTTGAGTCAATTAATTAAGCACCACGATATCATGTCCAAGGGTCAAATGCTCCCATGCAACACGAAACAACCCAACATTAATGACAGCACGTGGATGAATGGATATGAGATGGCGAATAATGAAGCTCGGCAACGCGGACGTCAACGGCCGGCCAGCACCGCCGCGATGTGAAACAGCAATCGACGGCGCCGACGCGCTGGGTGTGGTGTGCACGGCATGGCATAGCCACATGGTAGTAGCTATCTAGAGCTTAATTAAGGGAGAGAAAAATCAGGTTCTCAACTGCCTCGCAAGAAAACTACTGAACACTAATCAGTTACGAGTAGCATTTACAAAATTAATCAATATCGTTCGTCAGTCCATAGAATTCGATGGAGGAATCTGCTGTTCAAATCCCCTTTGTTTCCTCGTCTCTATGTTATGAAAAGACAAGGTCAAGGTCAAATGACGTGACAGAAGCACTAAGGCTAGTCATAGTGGGAGTAACTTAGGTACTAGTAACATAGCGCACTTCGAGAAATTTTTACTTATGTGACATGTAGTTAATGAGAAGTGGTAACATAATATGTTACTGTAACATAGCGCTTTCCAAGACAAGATGAGTCTACAAGCCATTAAATAAAGTCACATATGACACTACTAATATGTTACTTTGCACTATGAAGGTAGTAATTTAGACTAGTATCATATGCATGACACTAGTATAAGTTACTCCCCACTATGACCAGCCTAACTAGTCTTCTCTTCTTTCTTGGTGTTATTTCCGTGTCCTTTCTGGTTACGAAAGAAACTTACCAGTATTAGATTTCTGTGTCCACGTCTTATGTGAGAATGTGGGATTCTCATACAGTAATGCTAGAGCCACGAAGGGTTACGTAATTGTTTCACATACAGGCTGACTTGTAAGATTAGGATTGGAAGAGGGGGTGAAGGGCCCCGCCCCACTGAAAATCAGGGGGGCGATTAGAATTAGGATTTGGCAAGTTACGCAACCCTCCATAGGAGTTTACGTAGGTTTAGCATTTTCGATTCTCATATCACCGATCACACATGGATATATACATATACCAACTTACATATGCGGCATTTGTCCTGCGTGGTGGTGACGCCGTCATCGACAGGAGGTGTGTGGGCCAGTGGGCTTGCGGGCCGTCAGTGCTTATTCATCGGTGGCGTGGGGATGTGCTTGTCAAGTCTGCTTCGAGCGAAAGTTTGCCCGGCTCTCGCCGGCCGGCGGTGGCGGCGTCTACGGACGTCGTTTCCTTATTGAAGGCGTTGCCGTGGAGCTTCTTGGACACGCTTCATTCCTGAATCTGGTTCTTCGGACGAAAGTCTAGACCCATCTGGGTCGGGAAACGACCTCGTCCCCGCAGCGTTTCCCCCTTTGGGACGTTGCTTTGGAGACCGGTGATTCTTCTCCGCGCTTTTCTTGGGCTGGACGCGCTCAACATCATGGTTGGTAGGTTCCCAACAGGTGATGTGAGTGGTTGGCGTTGCGACTGTGCGGCGACGACGATGATGGTGTGTGGAGCTGGGTCGCGGCTTGACCTTCTAATGTCGACGGTTTCGTTTGCCAATGGGTGTGCATATGTTTGTTTCTCCATGTGACAGAGAAGTTGGACCTGCGTGTGGCGGGCCTATGCGTTAACAGTGACTCCATGAGGGTGGTTTCATTGGACGGCGCTCTTCGGAGGTTGAACTGGACCAAGTCGGTGCAAGGCTTGCAACTTTCTCCAGTGAAGCGCATCAGCAAAATCGAAGCTGCTTGTCCTCGACGTCTACAGTCGATTGTTTGGCTATGGCTGATGAGGTCCTCGTGTGTTGTTCGTTCAGAGGGGTCTTGATGGGTCGTTAACGGCGAAGTCGGAGTCACCTGCTCGAGGAGAGGTGATGACAATGACATTGTAGGCTACCTCGATGGTGTCCTCTTTTCAGCGGTGTTTGCGGTCTTGTTGGTGCCAGGGTGGCCGCTTGCCCTTCTGTGTGGGCTTGTCGTAACGGTTTTTGCTTGGATTTTTGTTAATTAACCGGGCAACTTTATTCTATCTTTTTAATGAATCAGGCTCTGACAGACCGCATTTCAAAAGAAATTGTCCTGTTCTCATTTCTCCTTTGGACGGGGACGCACATACCATGTGGATTTGAACGATAATGCTTGACGTGCAAAAGGATCATCGCCAGGGTTAGAGAGCGGTGCTAGTTCGTAAAAAGAAAGCTTCATCGCCGGGGTTAGAGGGCAGTGCTAGTTCGTCAAAAGAAAAAAAAAACGATTCATCGCCGGGGTTAGAGCGCTGGCCATGAATGGCGGCAACACGACACTTGAGGGGAGGGCGGGTAGACAAGGCGGTCACGGAAGTGCAGCCGGCCACAAATAGTGGAAACAGGCGGTTAGGCTGGCGGTTGAGGGCGGTTCAGATAAAGGTCGCGAGGAGGACGACCATGAACAATATTTTCAGAGAGACGAAGATCTGACGGTTGCTTTTTCATCCAACGGCTAGGAACAACTCGAGTGACTCGGATTCTAAATTTAAGTTCAGTCTACTGTCCCCTAGCCATTCCCAAAGTTTCACTGCCAAATGCTGGAGCCTTCACCAGTTGTCCCACTTTCACATGCTACAAGGCGGTTACCGGCCGGCCATGACGCCGCTGCCACCCCAAAATTAACCACACTTCGCCATTGCCCACAGCTATTTACCGCGTGTACTACCTACCTACATGCCTGAGAGGCTGAGACACGGACACGCATGCAATGCACCGGCACAAACAGCTCACGTCCATCACCATCCTGCGAGCTGGGCATGGCGGGCTGGCGGCTGCGCAGGACAGGAGACCAAAACTCAGGCGGCGGGCGGCGCGTCGAAGAGCACGCTCTCGATGTCGTCCTCGAAGCCCACGTCAGCCGGCAGCTCGCGCAAGTCGTCGTCAGACGGCCACCATCCGGGCGCGCCGCGGGGCGGGTACCTGGCCTCGAAGTCGGCGCGGTCCATGCAGAGCGCCTGCAGTACCTCGGCGATGGCGCAGTCGACGTCGTCCACGTCGTCCCGGAGCACTGGCCCGGGCTCGGGCTCTTCCTCCTTGGGCTCGACCTTGGGCAGCAGCAGTTGCCCTGCCGGTTCAGGGTCTGGGTCGACCTTGCAGAGGGGCGGCTGCAGCTGCTGGTCCACGTAGTAGGAATCGACGTCGAAGTTGGTGACCGCGGCGAGGCCCCGGAGTTGTATCGCCGCGAGGTCGTAGGCCCGGGCCGCCTCTTCCTGGGTAACTGCATGCAGATTCAGAGTGCCGTTTCTTGAGATGAGCCACAGAAACGTACTACTAGTAGAGCGAACTTGCAAGGACAGAACGATAGAGAACACACTGAATATCCCCAAGTAGAGGTATCTCTTGCCGCCGCCGCTGCCGCTGCCGCTACCGCAGCCTATCCTCGCCTCCCACCGGCCCTTCTTGTGATGCCTGCAGTGCCAATAAGTTACTTCATGTCAGCAAGATCACTCATGGCATGTCATTGCAGTGTCAATGTGGTTGATCTGATCGAGGATAATCTCTCCTCGAGGAAGGCGTGAGTGCATACATACTTTGCTACTCCCCTGTACTTGGAGGCGCCTCTGGTGAAGCCACTGCTGTCGCGCCTGAGTATGGCCACGTACTCCTCTCTGGTCACGCGTTGCATCCTCTCCAGCTCGTCCTTGTACGTGTCCACCTGCAGCAACGATCGCAGGGCAGTCCTCTCATGTCGAACAGAATTATAGCGGCCAGCTGAGTAGTACAGGTATTCGTATTGACTAGTACTGACATATGATATGACAAGACACAACTTACCGGGAAGTTAAGGAGGAGGCCGCCGCACTGTGCACCCCAGTACTTGAGCGCCGCGAGATCATAGGTGCGAGCTGCAGCCTCTTCGGTGTCATAAGCTCCTGCCAAGAAACAAGAGTAAGCAGTGATCTTAACGAAACCATGCGCCTTAAGCGGCGAGGGACAATGCAATCTAGATGTTGGTGTCAATCATGGCATTGAGAAGTATGTGAGCGTTTCTTTTCAAGAAGCGAAAGGATCTTTCTTGACTCACCCAAATAAACTAATAGTAGAAGCGGTGAGACATGGATGCGTATCACCACCAGTTCACCACACGTGTCCCGAGGCAGACGAACACAAGATTGCAACACAAATTAGTCAAAGACCAAGAACGTCAGCTAGCTAGCACATCAAAGAACATCGAAGTGGCAAGAATAAATTAAAGTGACGATCAAAATAGAGCAAAATGAGGTAGCTAGCTGGTCTGAAAGAAAGGGATTTGATCCAGCCAAGGCTGGGTGTCTCTCACCTTGCCTGCCTCTCCTGTTCTCAGCCGTGCTCCGGTAATGCCTGTCCCACAGGTGCACCTCGTACTTTCCCGAGGCGCAGTGCCTACACCACCACCAATGGCGCACATCTCGATCAGAAATCAAACACAAAGATCGCCACCCGGATGAAACCAAGAAGGGGAGAAAGAAGTGCATGCTCACCTGCTCACGCCTCTGTACACGGATGACCCCCTCGCCGGGACAACGACGGCGTCGCTCCTGGCCCTCTTCTTCTTCTTCTGGTTCGCCACCGCGCAGGGTAGCCCAATGCGGGAGCCCCCGGAGCAGGCGGACGCCGAGGAGGACCAAGTAGGCTTCTTGTTCGTCATGTTTGCTTTTGATTTTGATCGCTCCTCCGTCGTACTGCTCCACCTTGCGCCTCGAGGAAGGTTACTGCTAGTGGGAAGCGAAACAGACGCCGAGCACGCTTACACACAAGTGGTAGTGGAGCACTACTACTATAGTATAGCTCACATCACATTTTCTTTGGGAAGTGCGACGGGTTCCACTGCTTTGGTGAAAAGGACGAACCGGGGTTAAGAGCAGACACCGGGTGTCACTGGCCGAATATGGGAGGCTCTGGGTTGAACACATGGCGCGGCGTGGTGCCTTGCCATCGGAGGAGAGCAAAAAAAAAAAAAAAAAAATCAATGTTGGTAGGGGAGCTACCAAATCAATGAATTTGATTAGAAAGGGCATAGGCTAGTCATAGTGGAGTGTAACTTAGACTAGCAACATACATATTATTTTGTAGACTCATTATGCATTGAAAAACGCTATGTGATGGTAACATATTATGTTACTTTATTTGCCACTCTCCTCGTTAACTACTTGCCATATCACCGTTTTTGCTTACGTGACATCTACTCCCTCCTTTCCGGTTTATAAGGCTTATCTCAAAATTTTAGTTTTTTCATTTATAAGGCTCAATTTGGTTGTTCCCTATCACATGTTCGGACTTCAAAATGCATTAAATCATTGCATGCAAGTATTAAGAGAAAACTGACCAATGCATGCACTTTATGCATGCATGCATTGCAATTAATGCATTCGTAAACATAATTTTTTAAGGAAAATAAGAGCATTAATTAGGTGCTTTTGCAAACTACAAAATATTCCACCACTCATCATCTACCTTGATTGGTGAGATTTTTGAATTGAGCCTTATAAACCGGAAAGAAGGGAGTATGTTACTACCTATGTTACTCCCGCTATGACTAGCCTTATAAGAACACCCTCAAAGAGGAATGCATCACATAAAAAGATGAGTGCAAGAAAAGAAGAAATGAAAAAGGAGCTGCTGGAGTTTATCAAGGAAAACACCTAAACGATTGCCTAGCTAAACGGCCATGTGACGGAAGGTCCCCCACGCCGCCCCGGTAGGGCGACACGGGGGCGATCTCGCGCCGCCACCGCTAGGCTTCCCCGCGTCCTATCCATTCCTCGGCGCTGCAAGAGGCTGGCGCCGGGCAGGCCTTGAACACAGCCAAGGAAGGTGGCGGCAGGGAGTTTCTCGCGCTCGGGCAGGTGCCTGGTGAAGGAAATATGCCCTAGAGGCAATAATAAAGTTATTATTTATTTCCTTATTTCATGATAAATGTTTATTATTCATGCTAGAATTGTATTAACCGGAAACATAATACATGTGTGAGTACATAGACAAACAGAGTGTCACTAGTATGCCTCTACTTGACTAGCTCGTTAATCAAAGATGGTTATGTTTCCTAACCACGAACAAAGAGTTGTTATTTGATTAATGGGATCACATCATTAGTTGAATGATCTGATTGACATGACCCATTCCATTAGCTTAGCACCCGATCGTTTAGTATGTTGCTATAGCTTTCTTCATGACTTATACATGTTCCTATAACTATGAGATTATGCAACTCCCGTTTACCGGAGGAACACTTTGGGTGCTACCAAACGTCATAACGTAACTGAGTGATTATAAAGGAGTACTACAGGTGTCTCCAAAGGTAGATGTTGGGTTGGCGTATTTCAAGATTAGGATTTGTCACTCCGATTGTCGGAGAGATATCTCTGGGCCCTCTCGGTAATGCACATCACATAAGCCTTGCAAGCATTACAACTAATATGTTAGTTGTGAGATGATGTATTACGGAACGAGTAAAGAGACTTGCCGGTAACGAGATTGAACTAGGTATTGGATACCGACGATCGAATCTCGGGCAAGTAACATACCGATGACAAAGGGAACAACATATGTTGTTATGCGGTCTGACCGATAAAGATCTTCGTAGAATATGTAGGAGCCAATATGGGCATCCAGGCCCCGCTGTTGGTTATTGACCGGAGATTTGTCTCAGTCATGTCTACATTGTTCTCGAACCGTAGGGTCCGCACGCTTAACGTTACGATGACAGTTATTATGAGTTTATGCATTTTGATGTACCGAAGTTAGTTCGGAGTCCCGGATGTGATCACGGACATGACGAGGAGTCTCGAAATGGTCGAGAGATAAAGATTGATATATTGGAAGCCTATGTTTGGATATCAGAAGTGTTCCGGGTGAAATCGGGATTTTACCGGAGTACCGGGAGGTTACCGGAACCCCCCGGGAGCTATATGGGCCTTAGTGGAAAAGAGAAGGGGCAGCCCAAGATGGGCCGCGCGCCTCCCCCCTCCCCTAGTCCTATTAGGACAAGGAGAGGTGGCCGGCCCCCCTCTCTCCTTTCCCCCTCAGCGAATCCTATTCTAACTAGGATTCGGGGGGGGGGATCCTACTTCCGGTGGGAGTAGGACTCCCCTGGCGCGCCCTCCTTGGCCGGCCGCCCCCTCCCCCTTGGCTTCTTTATATACGGAGGCAGGGGGGCACCCCAGGACACACAAGTTGATCCTCGTGATCTTTCCTTAGCCGTGTGCGGTGCCCCCTGCCACAATATTGCACCTCGATCATATCGTTGTAGTGCTTAGGCGAAGCCCTGCGTCGGTAGAACATCATCATCGTCACCACGCCGTCGTGCTGATGGAACTCATCCCCGAAGCTTTGCTGGATCGGAGCCCGGGGAGCGTCATCGAGCTGTACGTGTGCTAAGAACTCGGAGGTGCCGGAGTAACGGTGCTTGGATCGGTCGGATCGGGAAGACGTACGACTACTTCCTCTACGTTGTGTTAACGCTTCCGTTGCGATCTACAAGGGTACGTAGATCATACTCTCCCCTCTCGTTGCTATGCATCACCATGATCTTGCGTGTGCGTAGGAAAATTTTGAAATTACTACGTTCCCCAACAGTGGTATCAGAGCCTAGGTTTTATGGTTTGATGTTATTTGCACGAGTAGAACACAAGTGAGTTGTGGGCGATATAAGTCATACTGCCTACCAGCATGTCATACTTCGGTTCGGCGGTATTGTTGGACGAGACGACCCGGACCAACATTACGCGTACGCTTACGCGAGACCGATTCTCCCGACGTGCTTTGCACATAGGTGGCTTGCGGGCGACAGTCTCTCCAACTTTAGTTGAACCGAGTGTGGCTACGCCCGGTCCTTGCGAAGGTTAAAACGGCATCAACTTGACAAACTATCGTTGTGGTTTTGATGCGTAGGTGAGATTGGTTCTTGCTTAAGCCCGTAGCAGCCACGTAAAACTTGCAACAACAAAGTAGAGGACGTCTAACTTGTTTTTGCATGGCATGTTGTGATGTGATATGGTCAAGACATGATGCTAAATTTTATTGTATGAGATGATCATGTTTTGTAACCGAGTTATCGGCAACTGGCAGGAGCCATATGGTTGTCGCTTTATTGTATGCAATGCAATCGCGATGTAATGCTTTACTTTATCACTAAGCGGTAGCGATAGTCGTGGAAGCATAAGATTGGCGAGACGACAACGATGCTACGATGGAGATCAAGGTGTCGCGCCGGTGACGATGGTGATCATGACGGTGCTTCGGAGATGGAGATCACAGGCACAAGATGATGATGGCCATATCATATCACTTATATTGATTGCATGTGATGTTTATCTTTTATGCATCTTATCTTGCTTTGATTGACGGTAGCATTATAAGATGATCTCTCACTAAAATTATCAAGAAGTGTTCTCCCTGAGTATGCACCGTTGCAAAAGTTCTTCGTGCTGAGACACCACGTGATGATCGGGTGTGATAGGCTCTACGTTCAAATACAACGGGTGCAAAACAGTTGCACACGCGGAATACTCAGGTTATACTTGACGAGCCAAGCATATACAGATATGGCCTCGGAACACGGAGACCGAAAGGTCAAGCGTGAATCATATAGTAGATATGATCAACATAGTAATGTTCACCGATGAAACTACTCCATCTCACATGATGATCGTACATGGTTTAGTTGATTTGGATCACGTGATCACTTAGAAGATTAGAGGGATGTCTATCTAAGTGGGAGTTCTTAAGTAATATGATTAATTGAACTTAAATTTATCATGAACTTAGTCCCTGATAGTATCTTGCTTGTTTATATTGATTGTAGATAGATGGCTCGTGCTATTGTTTCGTTGAATTTTAATGCGTTCCTTGAGAAAGCAAAGTTGAAAGATGATGGTAGCAATTACACGGACTGGGTCCGTAACTTGAGGATTATCCTCATTGCTGCACAGAAGAATTACGTCCTGGAAGCACCGCCGGGTGCCAGGCCTGCTGCTGGAGCAACACCAGATGTTATGAACGTCTGGCAGAGCAAAGCTGATGACTACTCGATAGTTCAGTGTGCCATGCTTTACGGCTTAGAATCGGGACTTCAACGACGTTTTGAACGTCATGGAGCATATGAGATGTTCCAGGAGTTGAAGTTAATATTTCAAGCAAATGCCCGGATTGAGAGATATGAAGTCTCCAATAAGTTCTATAGCTGCAAGATGGAGGAGAACAGTTCTGTCAGTGAGCATATACTCAAAATGTCTGGGTATAATAATCACTTGATTCAATTGGGAGTTAATCTTCCAGATGATTGCGTCATTGACAGAGTTCTCCAATCACTGCCACCAAGCTACAAGAGCTTCATGATGAACTATAATATGCAAGGGATGAATAAGACTATTCCCGAGCTCTTCGCAATGCTGAAAGCTGCGGAGGTAGAAATCAAAAAGGAGCATCAAGTGTTGATGGTCAACAAGACCACTAGTTTCAAGAAAAAGGGCAAAAGGAAGAAGAAGGGGAACTTCAAGAAGAACGGCAAGAAAGTTGCTGCTCAAGAGAAGAAACCCAAGTCTGGACCTAAGCCTGAAACTGAGTGCTTCTACTGCAAGCAGACTGGTCACTGGAAGCGGAACTGCCCCAAGTATTTGGCGGATAAGGATGGCAAGGTGAACAAAGGTATATGCGATATACATGTTATTGATGTGTACCTTACTAATGCTCGCAGTAGCACCTGGGTATTTGATACTGGTTCTGTTGTTAATATTTGCAACTCGAAACAGGGACTACGGATTAAGCGAAGATTAGCTAAGGACGAGGTGACGATGCGCGTGGGAAACGGTTCCAAAGTTGATGTGATCGCGTCGGCACGCTACCTCTACATCTACCTTCGGGATTAATATTAGACCTAAATAATTGTTATTTGGTGCCAGCGTTGAGCATGAACATTATATCTGGATCTTGTTTAATGCGAGAAGGTTATTCATTTAAATCAGAGAATAATGGTTGTTCTATTTATATGAGTAATATCTTTTATGGTCATGCGCCCTTGAAGAGTGGTTTATTCTTATTGAATCTCGAGAGTAGTGATACACATATTCATAATGTTGAAGCCAAAAGATGCAGAGTTGATAATGATGGTGCAACTTATTTGTGGCACTGCCGTTTAGGTCATATCGGTGTAAAGCGCATGAAGAAACTCCATACTGATGGACTTTTGGAACCACTTGATTATGAATCACTTGGTACTTGCGAACCGTGCCTCATGGGCAAGATGACTAAAACACCGTTCCCCGGTACTATGGAGAGAGCAACAGATTTGCTGGAAATCATACATACAAATGTATGTGGTCCGATGAATATTGAGGCTCGTGGCGGATATCGTTATTTTCTCACCTTCACAGATGATTTAAGCAGATATGGGTATATCTACTTAATGAAACATAAGTCTGAAACATTTGAAAAGTTCAAAGAATTTCAGAGTGAAGTGGAAAATCATCGTAACAAGAAAATAAAGTTTCTACGATCTGATCGTGGAGGAGAATATGTGAGTTACGAGTTTGGTGTACATTTGAAACAATGCGGAATAGTTTCGCAACTCACGCCACCCGGAACACCACAGGTAATGGTGTGTCCGAATGTCGTAATCGTACTTTACTGGATATGGTGCGATCTATGATGTCTCTTACTGATTTATCGCTATCGTTTTGGGGATACGCTCTAGAGACGGCCGCATTCACGTTAAATAGGGCACCATCAAAATCCGTTGAGACGACACCTTATGAACTGTGGTTTGGCAAGAAACCAAAGCTGTCGTTTCTGAAAGTTTGGGGCTGCGATGCTTATGTGAAAAAGCTTCAACCTGATAAGCTCGAACCCAAATCGGAGAAATGTGTCTTCATAGGATATCCAAAGGAAACTATTGGATACACCTTCTATCACAGATCCGAAGGCAAGACTTTTGTTGCTAAATTCGGAAACTTTCTGGAGAAGGAGTTTCTCTCGAAAGAAGTGAGTGGGAGGAAAGTAGAACTTGACGAGGTAACTGTACCTGCTCCCTTATTGGAAAGTAGTACATCACAGAAAGCTGTTTCAGTGACACCTACACCAACTAGTGAGGAAGCTAATGATGATGATCATGAAACTTTAGATCAAGATACTACTGAACCTTGTAGATCAACCAGAGTGAGATCCGCACCAGAGTGGTACGGTAATCCTGTTCTGGAAGTCATGCTACTAGATCATGATGAACCTACGAATTATGAAGAAGCGATGGTGAGCCCAGATTCCGCAAAATGGCTTGAAGCCATGAAATCTGAGATGGGATCCATGTATGAGAACAAAGTATGGACTTTGGTTGACTTGCCCGCTGATCGGCAAGCAATTGAGAATAAATGGATCTTCAAGAAGAAGACTGACGCTGACGGTAATATTACTGTCTACAAAGCTCGACTTGTCGCAAAAGGTTTTCGGCAAGTTCAAGGGATTGACTACGATGAGACCTTCTCACCCGTAGCGATGCTTAAGTCTGTCCGAATCATGTTAGCAATTGCCGCATTTTATGATTATGAAATTTGGCAGATGGATGTCAAAACTGCATTCCTGAATGGATTTCTGGAAAAAGAGTTGTATATGATGCAACCAGAAGGTTTTGTCGATCCAAAGGGAGCTAATAAAGTGTGCATGCTCCAGCGATCCATTTATGGACTGGTGCAAGCCTCTCGGAGTTGGAATAAACGCTTTGATAGTGTGATCAAAGCATTTGGTTTTATACAGACTTTTGGAGAAGCCTGTATTTACAAGAAAGTGAGTGGGAGCTCTGTAGCATTTCTGATATTATATGTGGATGACATATTAATAATTGGAAATGATATAGAATTTCTAGATAGCATAAAGGGATACTTGAACAAGAGTTTTTCAATGAAAGAGCTCGGTGAAGCTGCTTACATATTAGGCATTAATATCTATAGAGATAGATCAAGACGCTTAATTGGACTTTCACAAAGCACATACCTTGACAAGATTTTGAAAAAGTTCAAATGGATCAAGCAAAGAAAGGGTTCTTGCCTGTGTTACAAGGTGTGAAGTTGAGTAAGACTCAATGCCCGACCACTGCAGAAGATAGAGAGAAAATGAAAGATGTTCCCTATGCTTCAGCCATAGGCTCTATCATGTATGCAATGCTGTGTACCAGACCTGATGTGTGCCTTGCTATAAGTTTAGCAGGGAGGTACCAAAGTAATCCATGAGTGGATCACTGGACAGCGGTCAAGAATATCCTAAAGTACCTGAAAAGGACTAAGGATATGTTTCTCGTATATGGAGGTGACAAAGAGCTCATCGTAAACGTTTACGTTGATGCAAGCTGTGACACTGATCCGGACGATTCTAAATCGCAAACCGGATACGTGTTTACATTAAACGGTGGAGCTGTCAGTTGCTGCAGTTCTAAACAAAGCGTCGTAGCGGGATCTACATGTGAAGCGGAGTACATAGCTCCTTCAGAAGCAGCAAATGAAGGAGTCTGGATGAAGGAGTTCATAACCGATCTAGGTGTC
Organism: Triticum urartu; assembly: GCF_056163025.1. Lineage (NCBI taxonomy): Eukaryota > Viridiplantae > Streptophyta > Magnoliopsida > Poales > Poaceae > Triticum > Triticum urartu. The sequence continues at coordinate 147,127,268 of NC_141876.1, forward strand.
ATACCTAGTGCATCGGGTCCAATGAAAATCTTTTGTGACAATATTGGTGCAATTGCCTTGGCAAAGGAATCCAGATTTCACAAGAGAACCAAGCACATCAAGAGACGCTTCAATTCCATCCGGGATCTAGTCCAGGTGGGAGACATAGAGATTTGCAAGATACATACGGATCTGAATGTTGCAGACCCGTTGACTAAGCCTCTTCCACGAGCAAAACATGATCAACACCAAGACTCCATGGGTGTAAGAATCATTACTGTGTAATCTAGATTATTGACTCTAGTGCAAGTGGGAGACTGAAGGAAATATGCCCTAGAGGCAATAATAAAGTTATTATTTATTTCCTTATTTCATGATAAATGTTTATTATTCATGCTAGAATTGTATTAACCGGAAACATAATACATGTGTGAGTACATAGACAAACAGAGTGTCACTAGTATGCCTCTACTTGACTAGCTCGTTAATCAAAGATGGTTATGTTTCCTAACCATGAACAAAGAGTTGTTATTTGATTAATGGGATCACATCATTAGTTGAATGATCTGATTGACATGACCCATTCCATTAGCTTAGAACCCGATCGTTTAGTATGTTGCTATTGCTTTCTTCATGACTTATACATGTTCCTATAACTATGAGATTATGCAACTCCCGTTTACCGGAGGAACACTTTGGGTGCTACCAAACGTCACAACGTAACTGGGTGATTATAAAGGAGTACTACAGGTGTCTCCAAAGGTAGATGTTGGGTTGGCGTATTTCGAGATTAGGATTTGTCACTCCGATTGTCGGAGAGGTATCTCTGGGCCCTCTCGGTAATGCACATCACATAAGCCTTGCAAGCATTACAACTAATATGTTAGTTGTGAGATGATGTATTACGGAACGAGTAAAGAGACTTGCCGGTAACGAGATTGAACTAGGTATTGGATACCGACGATCGAATCTCGGGCAAGTAACATACCGATGACAAAGGGAACAACGTATGTTGTTATGCGGTCTGACCGATAAAGATCTTCGTAGAATATGTAGGAGCCAATATGGGCATCCAGGTCCTGCTGTTGGTTATTGACCGGAGATTTATCTTAGTCATGTCTACATTGTTCTCGAACCGTAGTGTCCGCACGCTTAATGTTACGATGACAGTTATTATGAGTTTATGCATTTTGATGTACCGAAGTTAGTTCGGAGTCCCAGATGTGATCACGGACATGACGAGGAGTCTCGAAATGGTCGAGACATAAAGATTGATATATTGGAAGCCTATGTTTGGATATCGGAAGTGTTCCAGGTGAAATCGGGATTTTACCGGAGTACCGGGAGGTTACCGGAACCCCCCTGGGAGCTATATGGGCCTTAGTGGGCTTTAGTGGAAAAGAGAAGGGGCAGCCCAAGATGGGCCGCGCGCCTCCCCCTCCCCTAGTCCTATTAGGACAAGGAGAGGTGGCCGGCCCCCCTCTCTCCTTTCCCCCTCAGCGAATCCTATTCCAACTAGGATTGGGGGGGGGGGGGAATCCTACTCCCGGTGGGAGTAGGACTCCCCTGGTGCGCCCTCCTTGGCCGGCCGCCCCGTCCCCCTTGGCTCCTTTATATACGGAGGCAGGGGGGCACCCCAGGACACACAAGTTGATCCTCGTGATCTTTCCTTAGCCGTGTGCGGTGCCCCCTGCCACCATATTGCACCTCGATCATATCGTTGTAGTGCTTAGGCGAAGCCCTGCGTCGGTAGAACATCATCATCGTCACCACACCGTCATGCTGACGGAACTCATCCCCGAAGCTTTGCTGGATCGGAGCCCGGGGAGCGTCATCGAGCTGTACGTGTGCTAAGAACTCGGAGGTGCCGGAGTAACGGTGCTTGGATCGGTCGGATCGGGAAGACGTACGACTACTTCCTCTACATTGTGTTAACGCTTCCGTTGCGATCTACAAGGGTATGTAGATCATACTCTCCCCTCTCGTTGCTATGCATCACCATGATCTTGCGTGTGCGTAGGAAAATTTTGAAATTACTACGTTTCCCAACACCTGGATCGGATCCGCCTGATCCGTCCGGCCGTTCGTAGGAGCTTGCCTCTACGTGGTCAGCTGGTGCGGTGATCTGGGGTAAGCCCATGATCAGACTTGGTTGTTCCGTCTGATCCTTCCGGCCATTCAGGACGCTGGCGGTTGGGCTCGCCCGGAGATGCCTGATCTGGATTGGGACGCCTTGTAGCCTTCGTCCTCTGCTAGGTGTGCTTCTTCGTATGGATCTGGGTCACAAGACTTGCCGATCCTCGATGCGGACGGAGCTGGAGATGAGGATTCAGATCGGGAGAAATCCCTAGTCGACCTTTCGGCCGTGGCGGCGGCGACGCTTGAGGATGCTGCTTTCTTCTTCATGGAGACGCTTGCCAGATCTGCTTCTACTTTCACCGCGTCATTTGTCTCCCGGGTGAAAGCCCTAACTGCGGTGGGTCGCGACGGCGCCTTCGGCGTCATTCCCTTCTTGAAGGCGCCGCCTTGGGAGTTGTGTGATTGTGGACGCCGTTGGGTGGGCGTTGGTAGCGATCTGGATTAGGAGGTGGAGCGGTGTTTCATCATACGCATCGACGCCGACGGATCTCGGCAGCGTGGCGCAGTGGAGACTCGACGTCCGATTTGGGTTGACGGGCTCGGGCAGGAGGAAGGCGCTGTCTGGCATCGCAGTGGCGTCGACGACATGCTTGGCAAGGTCGATGCATTAGTGTCTGCTCTGAAGATGGATCGATGAAAGATGGCGGCGGCCGCATCAGAGAGTGCGTCGGGACCGGTCTGTGCCCCACACCCGGCAAGTGACTTGGTTGGGGCCTCCGGCTATGTTAGGCTTTGGTGCGAAGTCTATTTGGTATTCAGCTCGGACTATTAGCACCCCTTCATCAAATGGATAGGAGTAGCGATAGATATTGCCGAGATGGTGGTTTCAGACTTATTGATGTATTACTTTGTAAGGTCTTTGTAAATAATTAATAAAGTGGTTGCATGCATCGCCCAGATGCAGAGGCCGGGGGTTAATCCTCCTTTAGAAAAAGACCTAAAGCACCGGAGACATACAAAACGCCGGAAGGCCAACATCCCACAACACGCCCGGCCGGGCACTCGAGCGCCTTCGCCGCTACCAGAGTACACATCAAAACCGTCTTATCACTCCGGGCTGCCACCAGCATATCCGCGAAACCTCGACAACATTAAAGAGGAACGATATGTCTGATAGAGCGGACATATGCCGCTTCGATCTCACGATATTGGCTGACTCAAATTTTCTAGAAAACTTTGTAGGGGGAGCATTTTCTCACTCAAGTTTTCTGGAAAACTTTGTAAGGGCATCTGATCCGCAAATTTGCTCCCGCGTCCATCTACAGACAGGGGAACCAGTGCGCAACACGGATGCGGGAGCCGACCATCCAACCTTATCTTATATATGTCCATCAGTAAAGGGTGACAGCGGGATGACCCCCGGTGTGCTTGAGGAAGAAAGGCAACAATTCAAAACATTGGGCCAGCCTAAGTCCATCAAACCGTCTGGCCCTCCAGCCGGCTCCTCCCGTTGGAGGCCGGCTCGGCAAGACGCCACGCCCGGGCTGGTTGTCCGCAGCCGGCAACCAGCGGGGTCAGCCTTGTCCAATCCGTCGTACGACAAGACCTCTCTCATGTTGTGGAGAGTGTGGCTACAATGCCACCGGTACCGCTGACTGGGGCGACCGACGTCAGCGCGGCCCGGCACTGTAGAGGCACAGTGCCAACCGCTCCGTGACGCGATAACCAACTGGCTATAATGACGAGCAGCTGGCAAGCCCCATTGTAGGCCAGAGATGCTGGCAACATGGGCCCACCCCTCTTTCTTTAACATTTTGTAACCTAGGAGGTTTGAGTATAAGACCTCCCAGGAGGACCCGAGGAGGGGGTCGGCTCATTTTAGACCCACACACACTCACGCGAAGTAGAGAGCAGGCTGGCACTCTCTTCCGCCTCACCCAAACAGCTCCAGTAGCAACCATGTACTATGTCTGATCTTCATAGTGATCTTGGCAGGATTAGGGGCGTTACCTCCCTCGGAGGGCCCTAAACCTAGGTACGTCTCCATGTCTCTCAGTGTTTGTACCTAATCTCACATCCAGACGCCATCGGCGCTCATCGGCCCTAAACACTCGAGATAAGTCATGCCATGCCATCTGCCGTGAGAACACCATAACAGTTGGAGCGTACCGTGGGGTCTGTGATGCCCGGATAATTAAGCTACAGTAACCCTCTACTAATGATGCCACGTCACCACGATTACCATTGTCAAGTCCCACGTTGATTCAAATCAATTCAAAATTCAAATTCAAACTCAAGTCAAACCATAAATGTTTTCAAATGTCGAAACTAAAATGTTCAAAATGTAGAAAATAAATCATATATGATTATGGTGGATAAAACACTTTTTTATAAAATATTTAGATGCATTAAATTAAGTAAAACAAGGGCTAAACAATTATTTAAATGCTTTTAAAATAATAAACAATTACAAACCATTTTATTTTAAGTGCTAAATTATTTGTGGCAGAGGCACATTTTGTAACACTAATTTAGGTGCCACTTTTGTATTTTATTAAAACTAAAATAACTAGATACTAAAGTGAAAAAGAAAAGAAAAAAATAAATAAAAGCAAAAAGTAAAAGAAACACTAAAAGAAAGGAAAGAAAACCCCCTTGTTTCCCTGGGCCTTAACCCACCCAGCGAGGCCTAGCCCACACCCCTGCTTTTCCTCTTCCCCTATTCACCCACGTCGCCCTGGACGCGCGAGGCACGTCCATAGCGCGGCGACCACACGCGTCGGCCATCCGTCGGCCTCCTCACGCGGATAAGCCCTCTCGGGCGAACTCTAGACATCTCCATTCCCCTCCCCTTGCGTCAGGTGCAAGCGGGGCGGGTCGCGGCTGCCCGCAGGACGCCAAAGCGGGAGCCAACTGGTTTAGCGGGCCAACGCGGCTGCCCGCCTCAAGCCGCATGATTATTAGCGGACGATGCGGCAGCCCGCATGTGACCGCAAAGACCCGCCAGGCACATGTACTGTACAGCTCCGTCCCAACGTTGTACAGTCACAAATTCATCACAAGACTACAAGAGTCACATGTATCACGGTAAGCTGCTTGTTTCAGCATTTCAAGACAGCAATGTGCGCACATCAGTGTACTCATTCAGCAAACTAGTAGTATGTACAACAGCAAGAGAACCCTTTGATTTCTTAAACATTATGCTCATTCAGTAAACTCAACGGTGTTAAAACATATTACTGCAAAAGGTAAGTGCCATGAATTACTACAGCTAAATTCAACAAGATAGCAAGAATTCAATTAACTACTATAGCTAAATCAGGAGACTCCTGATATGAAAGTGACTGATAATATACAAAAAGCTTCAGATGCTTCGTCACTTGTACAAAAAGCTTGATCTTCTGGGCTTAATACTGCTGCGGATGCCGGTGCCGAGGGTCTCCAAATATACTGAACGGAGGTTCTGCATATGAATAAGGTATACGATATTTAGCCAATGGATGAAATTAGAATACACTCGAGGGAAGAACAGGAAGTTGTCTCCAACCGCTATGTATCTCATCTTCTAAAAAAGAACTTCACTGCCAAACTAAACTCATAAGAAAGTTTGCAAGCTCTGACTTCAATTAAAATATGTATATAAGTTAGCTAGCTTTTGTGGAAATTAAATGCATTTTACTAGTTAACCTGCTGTTGTGATTATTCAAGGAAAAGAAACAAGCATGCAGAGTTTCAGGTCCTGAAACTGAAACAGAGCAAAAAAATGTAAACAGGGAAAAAACTGATGTTTATGTATCTCACCTTGACAAAAACTGATGTTCACTACCATTATACAGTTCCTGGAATAAAAAACTAAGATGTATTTCAAGATTAGGCTTACCTAATGTTGCAATCAATGAGCATCAACATCGCCATTTGTTCTATAAATAACATCATTTATTATCGTGCCAACATGATTAGTTCCTGTAATGAGAGAAAAAAATGTTAAAGATTTATCATCATAACACCAAAAAATGCTAAGTATCACTAAAACATAGTTTGTTACCACGAGGTCGCATCCAGTCTTGCAGACAGATTAATGCCTCTACAGTGGTAGGAAGCAATCTGGTCCTATAGTCACTGAGTATTCTTCCTCCAGTGGAGAAGGCCGACTCTGATGCTACACTAGAAGCAGGTGCAGCCAATACATCCTTTGCTATCCGAGATACTATGGGGTACTTGTGTGTATTATTGGACCACCAACATAGTATGTCGAAGCCATCTTCTTGCGGGCAAACATCATCTTTTAGGTAAATATCAAGTTCACTCAGCTTTGCTCGATTTTCTTGATTTTGCTTAACTTGTTTGTTCCATTGATCCCATGGGTTATCAATACTTGTACCAACATTGTTGGTTCCTTGATCATTTCTCATATTTGACTCACCCTCATGCATAGAATATTCAACAAATAAATCTTTGAATGTTCTCTTCACTTTAGCAAGATACCTTGTTGCATCACTTTCAAGTCCAGATTTTAAGCAGAAGTCTAAGAATTTAAACTTGTACCTGGGGTCGAGTATGACCGGAAGACAAATGGTCAAGAATGACAGCTTCCAATACTTCATGAACTTTTCTTGCATTGCTTCAACCATGGATTTGATGACAATATCCTTATGTTTGGTCTCTCTTTGCAATATTAGATGAATTTTCCAAAGTTCGTGGAAATACAAATGAGATGTTGGATATAATGTACCGGACACCACCATAGTTGCATCGAGGAAAACCTCTAACAAGCTGCAAACAGATTCTGCCATTTCCCATTCAACATTTGTGGGTTGACATGTAAATGTGGTGTCCTGCAACTTCATAGCGGCGAATGCTCTCCTATACTCCAGGGCTATTTTGATCATCAAATGCGTTGAATTTCACCGTGTAAGGACGTCCAGAGATAGGCTCTTTTTGCAAGCAATGCCTTCTTGTGCAACTATTTCCTTAAATTTCTGTTTCCGAGTGGGGGAGCTTCTAACGAACTTGATGCTTTCCCTGATATTATCCACGGCCTTGCAAGTAATCTCCAATCCATCTTGGACAATAAGGTTGATCACATGGGATGCACATCGACCATGTAAAAGATCTCCTTTACAAGGTAGCAGATTCTTTCCTAGCAAATTGGATTTGATGTAGCGCACACACGAGTTGTTATTTGATGCATTGTCTAGCATAACAGAGAATATCTTCTTTTGCAAACCCCAATGTTGTATGCATCCTAACATGATATTAAATAAATTTGTTCCATCGTGTGGTGTTTGTGCCTCGGAAAACCAAATCACTCTTTTCTGCAATTTCCAGTTCTCACTAACAAAATGGCATGTTATACACATATAGCTCTTGAGTTGACTTGAAGTCCACATGTCGGCGGTTAAAGAGACACGGGAGGTTAAGTTCTGCATAGCCTCTCGAAGCTTTGTCCTTTGTTCATCAAATAGAAGGAGGCAATCAAGTGTTATTGTCGTCCTAGACACCACCTCAAATGTTGGATTCAGACTATGCACGAATCGCCTAAACCCATCATATTCCACTATGGAGAATGGCAATTCATGAACGACAATCATCCTCATCAACTCCCAATGTGCTCTGTCGGGGTCATATTTCCATTTTTCTACACTGTTTGGATCAGGTTGTGGCATGGCTGATTTAACCGAGTCGATAAACTCATTGACCTTGGCTCTTTCCTCACAAACTAACAAATGCCTGATGCATTGACTAGTACCAGCTATTCTTGTGCAAATAAAAACTCTCTTGCAATATTTACAGTGTGCTTCCTTGATTTTGTTGCCATCATACACAGGATCATAATCATTCCAGATTTCAGATTTAAGTTTCCTTCTTTTTCTTTTATGTGAAAGACCTAAGGAATTTGAGATGAACAAATAACTTATGCCAAGACATTTGCGATATGCGCACAATTGACATTAAAACTTAACGTGTGTGCAGAATAGACATTAAAACTTACGAGGAATCTGAGGCAGTGTTGGCGATGATCGTTTCACACCTAATCTTGGAGATGCCTGAGATAACACGACATTAACCCCTGGGGATCCCACTATGGGCACCAGTAACGGTGACCTTAGCCTCTTCTTTGCGAGTCTTTGCTTTTCTCCTGAGTAACCTGTTTTCAATCATACAAATAATGCATAAGTAAGAGCACAATTTTCAATTAATTTGTATCTGGTTGCAAACAATACTGGGCCCAATTGCAAATAATATATAAGTTAACATTTGCATTTCCAATCTCTACATCTAGTAGTTCTTGAGCTCTCATGTATGTAAACATATGAACTATTCGAAAGAACTATCTCAGTTCACCCTCTCTCTGTCCAAGCTACTAATACAAACAGAGAGTAGATGAACCATCAAGATTAAAAGGCAAGGGAGCTACATGTACCTTGGTGAGGATCTTGGGTCATTGGGACAAGGGAACAAAGTGTTGCAGCTGCATCGACTTCATCAGCTGACACATGCCCTTTGTTCTTGGATGCATGCCCTTTGTTCTTGGAGGATAGGAAAGGGCGCGGCAAGGTTGCAGGAGCCCTTGCTGAAGCGGAAGGTGACGAAACAGCAGCTCCAATCAAGGAGGGAAGCGACGGAGAAACCACAGCTTCAGCATGTGAGGGAGGCAGTGGAGGGACAACATCTCCATCGAGGATTTCAGTAGGGCAGTCCCGATGTGGAGATGGCGCTGTCGACACCACCATGATTGCTCAATAAACAAGGAGTTCTTCTAACCGTATATTACAGGAACGCAAGGAACCTACACCCAGGCAAAACATACATGAGCACTGCATCATATACATCAACTTAATGAGAATACCAAAGATGATAACACTTTATATGGCTTGAAATTCTGTCAACAAAGGGACAGCAGCCTACAAATCGACCGCTCCAAGATTCGTGACATCAGGAAACCGTAGCAACGATGAATCCCCCGTAACTAATCAACTAGTGGACCAGTCGCTGGGCGAGGACGCAACCTTGAACCAGAGCAAGAAAGAGGAAGGGGAAGGGGGAGAAGCCCGTACCCGGCGAGGACGTCGAAGTTCCGCAGCAGGCCGTCAGGGCGTGCACACAAATTGGGAGGGGACTTGGCGGTGGCGCCGAAGGCGAGGGTGGCGGGGAGGTGGAGGGCGTCAGCGGTGAGGAGCAGGTCGTCGTCGAGGAGGTGGCAAAGGAGAAGCGTCAGGTGGGCGAAGCAGCAGCCGCCGCCGCCGCCATCGTGGGTAGGCACTAGGTTTTTTGTTCGAAGCTAGGTTAAGATTTATGCGGGATATGCGGGATTGCGGCAAGCCCGCTGGACTCAGCGGCGTGACCGCTTAGGCCCGTCACACACGAGGCGGTCAGCCCAACGGCATTTTGCGGGCTATTTTTGCGGGGCGGCGTGGCGGCCGAGCGGGATGTCCCGCGCCGCTTGCACCCTGACCCTTGCGCCCCCTTTTTCCCGACCCCCACCTCACCGGGCGGTCGTCGCCTTGTCATCGTCGTCCCCATGGCCAACTACATCCCCGCACCGCGCTACCACGTCCCGGAGCTCCCCCGACGCCGTCTTCGTATAGTGTGAGGAGAAATCGGGCTGAAGGGCCTCGCCTCACCGGGATCGACCCCGACTTCACCTGCTGCCATCGCCGCCGTTTTCGTCGATCTGCTTCACTCAGGCCTTCCCCAGCTTCACCGACTCGCCTGCGAGCACCGCGGTGAGCTTTACCCCGTTCCCGTAGTTCGTTTTGCCTCCCTGCGTGCCTGTCTACCGCTGCTGCTTCTTACTGATGTCGCCTGCATCCCGCGTGCCCCGCCCCGTTCGCCACTGTCGTGTTCCCGCCGTGCTCCCCCTAGCTATTGCCTGAAGCTGCAGCCCACCTCCACTGCCGCCTGCAGCGGCCCCACGCCGGCGCCCGCCTTCGTTGCCGCCTGTAGGGGCGCCGCTCCCTGTCGCCGTCCTGCGCCCGCGAGCACGAGCCCGCTGCCGCTTCCTCGCCGACCCCGCCCATCGAGTGCTGCGCTTGCCGTCGCGCATCGCGCCGCTGCCCTGTCCACCACGCCTCGCGTCCGCTCCGGCCAGCCCCGGGCACCCCCTGACCGCTCGTTCGCTGCTCGCGGCCACCCCCACGCTCGCTCCGCTCGCGCCTCGTCGATGCTCGCCGACACCGCCTCGGTCGAAGCCCCGCCCGCTGCGTCTCCCCTGGCCGCTCGCCCAACTCGTCGGCTGCCGGCCGCACCCGCCGTACCGGTCTTGCATCGCCCCTGCTTGCGGCTCCCCCTGGCGGCGCCACGCGAGTGTGCCTCCCGCGGCCGGGCCGCGCCCTCCCGCGCGGCTGCCGCCACTCGCGCCGCCCGCTTGCCTGGCTGGCCGCCCATGCGTGCCCTTAGTGGCCGCTGTCGCCCCCCCTGGTGCGTGCTCGCGCGTGAGCCCAGCCGCTAGAGCCGGCCCTGTGTAGTTAGGAGCTAACTCCTAATTAGGGTAGTAAATAACCCCCCACTAATTATTCGCTGACAGTAGCCCCACTTGCTAATTAGTCTAACCTAATCAATTAAATACATTGTTAAAATTATGTCCCACTGACAACCGGGGCCCACCACTAATTAGTTTATTTTAAACACACTGTTAAAATAGTGAGACACTGACAGTTGGACCCCACAGATCAGTTTGACCAGGTCAACTGTCAACCCAGTTGACTGTTGACCAGGCTGCTGATTGGGCAGTGGCCCACCTGTCATCCACTGAGGCTAGCTCAGAGTTGGGTGCACCTAGCATTTCATTTTTATTTTCGAATTAAATTAAATTCAGAAATGTTTAAAACTTTAGAAAATCATAATAAATAAACTGTAACTCGGATGGAAATGTTTTCTACATGAAAGTTGCTCAGAAAAATCCAACAAATCCGGATACGCGATCTGTTTCTCTGTCAAATGCCTCTAACTATATGAACATGAAACCTTCCCCCTCCGGTCATCTGTCTGACATAGGTCCGGTATCGAGAAAACATTTCCGGATGAATTCCTCCTTCACCTATATCATATAGCCATACGGTAGGTACGTTAGGTCACACCCGGCACATCATATTGCCATGTTATACTTTGTGATGCTATGTTTGCTTTATATTTATTGTTTCTTCCCCCTCTTCTCTTCAGTAGACCCCGAGACTGATGCTGCCCCTGTGATCGACTACGTTGACGATGACACTTCTTCCTTTTTGCAGAGCTTTCAGGCAAGCCCCCCCTTGATCACCAGATATCGCCTACTCTTTTCTATAGTGCTTGTATTAGAGTAGTGTAGCATGTTACTGCTTTCCGTTAATCCTATCCTGATGCATAGCCTGTCATTGTCGCTATAACTGTTGAGACCTTACCTGCAATCCTACATGCTTAGTATAGGCTGCTAGTACTACATCAGTGGCCCTACATTCTAGTTCGTCTGCTATGCTATACTATCGGGCCGTGATCACTCGGGAGGTGATCACGGGTATTTACTATACATATTACACATGATACATGTGGTGACTAAAGTCGGGTCGGCTCGTAGAGTACCCGTGGGTGATTCCGGTGTGGGGGCTGAAAGGACAGGTGGTTCCATCCCGGTAGTGGTGGGCCTAGGTTCCCGACGGCCCCTGACTGTTACTTTGTGGCGGAGCGACAGGGCAGGTTGAGGCCACCTAGGAGAGAGGTGGGCCTGGCCCTGGTCGGCGTTCGTGGTTACTTCAAAATAACACGCTTAATGGGATCTTGGTATTTGATCTGAGTCTGGCCACTGGCCTATACGCACTAACCAACTACGCGGGAACAGTTATGGGCACTCGATGTTGTGGTATCAGACGAAGCCTTCGTGATGTCAGCGACTGAGCGGCGCGCGCTGGGTTGGACTGGAACGCCTGCTCTTGTATAAGGGAGGCTAGGTCTGCTCACCGGCCGCGTATGCAACGTGCAGGTGTGCAATGGGCGATGGGCTCAGACTCCTGCGCCATAGGATTTAGACCGGCGTGCTGACCTCTCTGTTGTGCCTAGGTGGGGCTGCGACGTGTTGATCTTCCGAGGCTGGGCATTACCCAGGAAAGTGTGGCCGGACAAAGGGGATCAAGCGTGTTGGGAACTGTGGTGCACTCCTGCATGGAAGTTTATCTATTCGAATAGTCGTGTCCCTCGGTAAAAGGACGACCCAGAGTTGTCCCTTGATCTTATGACAACTAGAACCGGATACTTAATAAAACACACCCTTCCAAGTGCTAGATACAACCAGTAATCGCTCTCTCACAGGGCGACGAGGGGAGGATCATCGGGTAGGATTATGTTATGCGATAATACTTGTTGAACTTACCATCTACTCTCTTCTACATGCTGTAAGATGGAGGTTGCCAGAAGCGTAGTCTTTGGCAGGACTAGCTATCCCCTCTTATTCTAGCATTCTACAGTTCAGTCCACATATGCTACCATTTTCCATTTGATACCAATGCATACATATGTAGTGTAGCTCCTTGCTTGCGAGTACTTTGGATGAGTACTCACGGTTGCTTTGCTCCCCCTTTCTCCCCTTTCTATACCCGATTGTTGCGACCATACGATGGAGTCTAGGAGCCAGATGCCACCGTCGACGACGACTCTTACTACACTGGAGGTGCCTACTACTACGTGCAGGCCGCTGAGGACGACCAGGAGTAGTTTAGGAGGATTCCAGGCAGGAGGCCTGCGTCTCTTTCAATATGTATCCCAGTTTGTGCTAGCCATTTTATGGCAACTTGTTTAACTTATGTCTGTACTCAGATATTGTTGCTTCCGCTGACTCGTCTATGACTGAGCTCTTGTATTCGAGTCCTCGAGGCCCCTGGCTTGTAATATGATGCTTGTATGACTTATTTTATTTGTAGAGTTGTGTTGTGATATCTTCCCGTGAGTCCTTGATCTTGATCGTACACGTTTGCGTGTATGATTAGTGTACGGTCAAATCGGGGGCGCCACAGGGCCACACATGGCATTGGCCGGAATCACGTTCCCCATGAGACCCTTCACTCCCTCCAGCGAGCGCATTGTGCACGCCTTGGTCGGCAAGCTGGGTTTGTTTGTTTGCGCCGGCGACGGCGCAGCGCGCGATGCGGACGTCACCTTCCCTGCAGGCAACTCCGTCATCCCCTTCGGCGAGCTGCACATCTACATTGCGCTCGTTCCCGACGAGTACCCTAGTGAGGTGCTCACCTTCTCCAACCCGCCGCTGCGGCATCCCCGACGATGTCACAGACCTCTACATTCGCGTGGAGGTGCTGACCACAGCCTCCACCACAACACCGGCCGCATCAAGGATCCAGCTGCAACGGTCGCGGCCAACGTCGGTCGGGCGAACCCACTGCGCATGACGGTGCAGAACCTACGGACCCCAATGCGCCCATCGCCGACCCTGTCGCCACCGTGGTCAAGCTCGAGGAAACGCGCAAGCGCCTGGCCATGGAGCTCGCCGTCGCGTAGCGCCAGATGGAGTCCATGCAGTGGAGTACAACACGACCCACGACTTCACACCGGCTACCGACGGGTCCAGTCGGCTCGGGGGGGGGGTGCCATGTCGCGGCAAAGCCATCGACAAGATGTTGGGTGTGGCCCACATAAAGCACCCCCGTCAATAACATGAGGGTTACGAAGGTGGCCGCAGTGGAACCGAAACACTTGCAGCAGCAGCAGCAGTGTGTCTGCGATCTCATCGCCACTGTGAATCAGTAGCGGGCACAGTGGGACCCGGCTTGTTGGGGAATGCAGTAATTTCAAAATTCCTACACACACGCAAGATCCATCTAGGTGATGCATAGCAACGAGAGGCGAGAGTGTTGTCCACGTACCCTCGTAGACTATAAGCGGAAGCATTATGACAACACGGTTGATGTAGTCGTACGTCTTCACGATCCAATCGATCCTAGCACCGAAAGTACAACACCTCCACGATCTGCACACGTTCAGCTCGCTGACGTCCCACGAACTCTAGATCCAGCTAAGGTCGAGGGAGAGTTTCGTCAGCACGACGGCGTGATGACGGTGATGATGAAGTTACTGATGCAGGGCTTCGCCTAAGCTCTACAACGATATGACCGAGGTGGAAATCTGTGGAGGGGGGCACCGCACACGGCTAAAACAATCAACTTGTGTGACTATGGGGTGTCCCTCCCCCGTATATAAAGGAGAGGAGGAGGAGGCTGGCCGGCCCTAGAGGGTGCGCCAAGGGGGTGGAATCACTAGTAGAAAATGGGTCAAATGTGAAGCACATTAGTGCCGGTTTGATTTTGAGTCGGCACTAATGTGTGCATTAGTGCCGGTTCCAACGGCTAGCCGGCCGCTCTCATTAGTACCGGTTCGTGGCGAACCTTTAGCACCGGTTCACCACTCACTTTAGTACCGGTTTGTGGCAAGAACCGGTGCTAAAGGTTCTCCTACATAAACCCTTCGTCCACCAGCTCGTTCTGTTCTTCCCCTTTCCCCTCTCCTCTCTGTTCTTCCCCTCTTCCTCTCAAGCTCATCACACATTTTACCCAAAATTTGTCAAGATTTGAAGGCCCCCGTCCATTCAAATGATCACAAAGGTTAGCAACTTTGTCCTTTCATCTCTCATTGCTAGATTAGCTCTTGCAATGCTTTATACAGTGATTGATTTGTGAGTTTAGTAATTTGGGAGGAATTATATATATATGTGCTAGTATTTGATTTATATGCAATTTGAGGTAAAAAATAACACTTAGTTTGCATATGTAGGTGTGCTTTACTTAGTGCCTTCTAAATCTCCGTCGTAACCACCGTCGATCGCCCGCAACGTCCCATCGCCGGCACCACCTTGTGGTGAGCCTCTTGTTCATGAATGTTTTATATAAAAAATTGATGTTTGCGTGATTTGGATATATAGTTACTTGTATAATTATCTTACCCGTACGTTGTTTGTTATACATAGTGCCATGGTTTTGATATCCGTCCCCGTCGGCCCTCGTCCGGGTTATGATTCGGATGTGGTATATTCTCTTTTAAAACTATTTGTTGCATTTTGTGTTTATGAAAAATTATGCCCATCAAGTTGACATAGATATTTGTATGTAGGAGGTAGTTGAACCGGAAATTCCAACTGACCTATTGTCGAGAGGTTAAATTTAGTTGAAAGTGAAAATGAGGATTTGAAGGAAAAATTGAAAAAAATTGAGGGGAGAAGATGGAATTGGAGTTGCATGTTGCCGATGTCGTCGATGATCACAAGATTAAGATGGAGAAAATGCGCTTGAAGATTAGAAAGATTAGAAAATATGTCATTCATAGTGAGGCTTGGTATCATTATGTTGTTGGATCAATTGTTACCTTAGTTGCGATCTTGATCGCATTTGTTGTTGCATTTAAATTCTTTAGCTAGAGAGTTATTTGCTTGTTGTATTTAAGTGTTGTATGAACTTTATGTATGAACTTGTATTAATTTGGTCTTTTCAGTGTTGTGTTATGAAGATGAGCCGACAATGGATGTACGATGACCGATGCTCTTCTGAGTTCATTAATGGCGTGCAAACTTTTCTGCTTGCCGCTGAGGCAAACAAGCGGGCGGATGGTTTTATGCCTTGTCCATGTGCTGGCTGTAAGAATGATAACAATTACTCTAAGTCAAGAACCATTCACGTCCACCTGTTTAAGTCCGGTTTCATGCCCCACTATAATGTTTGGACCAAGCACGGAGAAAGAGGGGTTATGATGGAAGACAATGAAGAAGAAGAGGACAGCGACAACTATCCTGGCCATGATGGGTTCCCTGAATACGATGATACAACAATGGGGGAAGAAGCTGAGCCGGCAATGCGGGAAGAAGCTGAAGAAGAGGCATCAGATTAGCCCGCTGATGATCTAGGTCGGGCCATTGCCGATGCAAAGAGAAACTGCACAAGTGATTTGGAGAAGAAGAAGTTGCAGCGCATGTTAGAGGATCACAAGAAATTGTTGTACTCGAATTGCGAAGCTGACAAGAAAAAGTTGGGCACCATACTGGAATTGCTGCAATGGAAGGCAGAGAATGGTGTATCTGACAAGGGATTTGGAAAGTTGCTGGTAATGATAAAGAATATGCTTCCAAAGGACAACGAATTGCCCGAGAGTACGTACGAAGCAAAGAAGGCTGTCTGCCCTCTAGGTTTAGAGGTGCAGAAGATACATGCATGCCCTAATGACTGCATCCTCTACCGCGTTGATCAGTACGAGGATTTGAACGCTTGTCCGGTATGCGGTGCATTGCGCTATACACTACAAAAAAAATACACTTCTGTGATGATACGTGTTTGTCACAATAGGTCGCGTTTTTTGTCATGCATGTACATCCATGACGATTTTATGACAGAATCAAGATAGTCATACCTGTGCTGTCATAGAAGTGTTCCATGACATTACCAAAGTTATCATCACGGAAGTGTCCACTTCCATGACAATAAATCGTGCGTCACATAAGTGCTTTCGTCAAGGGTGACCGACACGTGGCATTCACCGTAACGGAACGCCGTTAAGTTATCGGGTCCGGTTTTGGATCCGATAGCCCGTTAACAGCCCGGACCAATGCGGATTTTCCACGTGTAAAATCATCATTGGCCGCAGGAAACACGTGTTGCCTCACCATCGGGACAGATGTCATTCACTCATTGGACAGGAGGTGCCTATGATAGGTCGACACATGGCACGACCCAACAGTGGCTCATTCTGGTGAAAAAGGTCGGTCCAGTAAAAATTAGCAGGCCGGCCCATATAAGGCCTACTTGTGTCAGGTTCATTTAAGCCCACGACCCATACGAGATGTGCCAATTCGGCCCGTCAACGGCCCGTTAAAGATTTGACACCATTGTAGCCCATCGTCTGTTCGAGCCCGTTAATAGCCCGCTATATATTTAGGCTCAATATCGGCCCGATGAGATTTCGGCCTGTTAACGGCCCATTTAATGAATGGGCCAATTTTCAGGATGTACATCTTTCGGCCTTTTAGCGACCCATTTAAATGTTGGGCTAATTTCCGGCCCGGTGTGTCTTTTAGCCTGTTGACGGCCCATAAATCTGATTGGCCATTTGTAGTCGGACTTGAGTTTTGGCCTTTTAGCGGCCCATTTAAGTGTTGGGACAATTTCTGGTCCAGTGTCACTTCCAGCCTGTTGACGGCCCATAAATTAGTTGGGCCATTTGTAGTCGGACCTGAGTTTTGGCCTTTTAGCAACCCATTTAAGTGTTGGGCCAATTCCCAGCCCTGTGTGCCTTTCGGCCTGTTAACGGACCATAAATGAGTTGGGCCATTTGTAGTCGGACCTTAGTTTTGGCCTTTTAACGGCCCATGCCCTTCATGGTCCATTACCAGCCCGGTTTCTCTTTCGGCCTGCTAAAGGCCCACAACACAGTTGGGCCGTTTACAATACGACCTGACTTTCGGCCTCTTAGCGGCCCATGCTCTTCATGGTCCAGTACAAACCCGCTGTCTCTTTCGTCCTACTAAAGGCCTACAGTATAGTTGGGCCATATGTAGCCCAAACTTAGTAACGGTCTATTAACGGCCCGTGAAATAAATTGGGGCCACCTGTTGCCCGCTTCGATGTCGTCCTGTTAACGACCCGGGAGGTAAGAGGGCCGGCCATTAACTTTCGGCCTAGTAATGGCCCATTAACTTAATGTGCCCACTAAACTTCGTTCATGTCTTTAGGCCAAATTAGATAATTTGAGCCCATTACGATGAGCAATTATGTTGGGGAACGTAGCAGAAATTCAAAATTTTCTACGCATCACCAAGATCAATCTATGGAGTAATTTAGCAACGAGGGGAAGGAGAGTGCATCTACATACCCTTGTAGATCGCTAAGCGGAAGCGTTCAAGTGAACGGGGTTGATGGAGTCGTACTCGTCGTGATCCAAATCACCGATGATCCTAGTGCCGAACGGACGACACCTCTGCGTTCAACACACGTACAGCCTGGTGACGTCTCCTACGCCTTGATCCAGCAAGGGGAGAAGGAGAGGTTGGGGAAGACTCCATCCAGCAGCAGCACGACGGCGTGGTGGTGGTGGAGGAGCGCGGTACTCCAGCAGGGCTTCGCCAAGCACTGCAAGAGACGAGGAGGGAGAGGGGTAGGGCTGCGCCAAGAAGGAGATGTTCTCATGTCTATGGCAGCCCAAAACCTCAAGTATATATAGGGGGAGGGGAGGGGCTGCGCCCCCACCTAGGTTTCCACCCCTAGGGGTGGCGGCTAGCCCTAGATCCCATCTAGGGGGCGACCAAGGGGGGAGAGAGGGGGGTGCACCACTAGGTGGGCCTTAGGCCCATCTGAGCCTAGGGTTTTCCCTTTTTCCCTTCTCTCTTCGTCTTGGGCCCTGGTGGGGGTGCGCACCAGCCCACCTGGGGCTGGTCCCCTCCCACACTTGGCCCATGCAGCCCTCCGGGGCTGGTGGCCCCACTTGGTGGACCACCGGGACCCTCCCGGTGGTCTCGGTACGTTACCGATAGCACCCGAAACTTTTCCAGTGACCAAAACAGGACTTCCCATATATAAATCTTTACCTCCGGACCATTCCGGAACTCCTCGTGATGTCCGGAATCTCATCCGGGACTCCGAACAACATTCGGTAACCACGTATATCTATTCCCTATAACCCTAGCATCATCGAACCTTAAGTGTGTAGACCCTACGGGTTCGGGAACCATGCAGACATGACCGAGACAACTCTCCGGTCAATAACCAACAGCGGGATCTGGATACCCATGTTGGCTCCCACATGTTCCACGACGATCTCATCGGATGAACCACGATGTCGAGGATTCAATCAATCCCGTATTCAATTCCCTTTGTCCATCGGTACGATACTTGCCCGAGATTCGATCGTGGGTATCCCGATACCTTGTTCAATCTCGTTACCGGCAAGTCTCTTTACTCGTTCCGTAACACATCATCCCGTGGTCAACTCCTTGATCACATTGTGCACATTGTGATGATGTCCTACCGAGTGGGCCCAGAGATACCTCTCCGTTTACACGGAGTGACAAATCCCAGTATCGATTCGTGCCAACCCAACAGACACTTTCGGAGATACCTGTAGTGTACCTTTATAGCCACCCAGTTACGTTGTGACGTTTGGCACACCCAAAGTACTCCTACGGTATCTGGGAGTTGCACAATCTCATGGTCTAAGGAAATGACACTTGACATTTAGAAAAGCTTTAGCATACGAACTACATGATCTTTGTGCTAGGCTTAGGATTGGGTCTTGTCCATCACATCATTCTCCTAATGATGTGATCCCGTTATCAACGACATCCAATGTCCATGATCAGGAAACCGTAACCATCTATTGATCAACGAGCTAGTCAACTAGAGGCTTACTAGGGACATGGTGTTGTCTATGCATCCACACATGTATGTGAGTTTCCTATCAATACAATTCTAGCATGGATAATAAACGATTATCATGAACAAGGAAATATAATAATAACTAATTTATTATTGCCTCTAGGGCATATTTCCAACAGTCTCCCACTTGCACTAGAGTCAATAATCCAATTCACATCGCTATGTGATTAACACTCAAGGTCACATCCCCATGTGACTAACACCCAAAGAGTTCTGGGTTTGATTATGTTATGGTTGTGAGAGAGGTTTCAGTCAACGGGTCTGCAACATTCAGATCCGTATGTACTTCGCAAATTTCTATGTCATCTTGTAGATGCAACTACTACGCTACATTTGGAGCCATTCCAAATTGTTGCTCCATTATACGTATCCGGTATCTCTACTCAGAGCTATTCGGATAGGTGTTAAGCTTGCATCGATGTAACTCTTTACGTCGAACTCTTTATCACCTCCATAACCGAGAAACATTTCCTTATTCCTCTAAGAATAATTTTGACCGCTATCTGGTGAACCAGTCCTAGATCACCTTTGTACCCTCTTTCCAGACATGTGGCAAGGCACACATCAGGTGCGGTACTCAGCATGGCATACCGTATAGAGCCTATGACAAAAGCATAGGGGACGACCTTCGTCCTTCCTCTTTCTTCTGCCGTGGTCAAGCTTTGAGTCTTACTCAACTTCACACCTTACAACTCAGGTAAGAACCCCTTCTTTGACTGATCTATTTTGAACTCCTTCAAAAACATGTCAACGTGTGCGTTCTTTGAAAGTATCATCAGGCGTCTTGATCTATTTCTATAGATCCTGATGCCCAATATGTA
Organism: Triticum urartu; assembly: GCF_056163025.1. NCBI lineage: Eukaryota > Viridiplantae > Streptophyta > Magnoliopsida > Poales > Poaceae > Triticum > Triticum urartu. The sequence continues at coordinate 147,147,537 of NC_141876.1, forward strand.
AGCAGCTTTATCCAGGTCTTCCTTTGAAAATCACTCTTCAAACAACCGTTTATGCTTTCCAGAAATTCTACATCATTTCGGATCAACAATATGTCATCCACATATACTTATCAGAAATGTTGTAGTGCTTCCACTCACTTTCTTGTAAATACAAGTTTCTAGTAAACATTGTATAAACCTAAAAGCTTTGATCACTCTATCAAAGCATGTATTCTGACTCCGAGATGCTTGCTCTAGTCCATAGAAGGATTGCTGGAGCTAGCATACCTTTTAGCATCCTTAGGATCGACAAAACCTTTTATTGTATCACATACAACTTTTCTTACGAAAACTGGTAAGAAAACTTGTTTTGACATCCATCTGTAAGATTTCATAATCAAAAAATACAGCTAATGCTAACATGATTCCAACGGACTTAAGCATCGCTACGGGTGAGAAATTCTCATAGTAGTCAACTCCTTGAACTTGTGAAAAGACTCTTTCCCACAAGTCGAGCTTCATAGACGGTAACATTACCGCCCACGTCTGTCTTCTTCTTAAAGATCCATTTATCTCAATGGCTTGCCGATCAACGGGCAAGTCCACCAAAGTCCATACTTTGTTCTGATACATGGATCCTATCTCGGATTTCATGGCTTCTAACCATTTGTCGGAATACGGGCCCACCATCGCTTCTCCATAGCTCGTAGGTTCATTGTTGTCTAACAACATGATATCTAAGGCAGGATTACCGTACCACTTAGGAGTAGTACATATCCTTGTCGACCTACGAGGTTTGATAGAAACTTGATCCGAAGCTTCATGATCACTATCATTAACTTCCTATTCAACAGAAGTAGGCGCCACAGAAAACATCTTTCTGTGTTGCGTCACTCTCTGGTTGAAGTGAAGGTTCGACAACCTCATCAAGTTCTATCTTCCTCCCACTCAATTCTTTCGAGAGAAACCCTTCTCGAGAAAGGACCCGTTCTTGGCGACAAACAATTTTCCCTCGGATCGGAGATAGAAGGTGTACCCAACTGTCACCTTTGGGTATCCTATGAAGATGTGTTTGTCCGCTTTGGGTTCGAGCTTCTCCGGCTGAAGCCTTAAGCATCGCAGCCCCAAACATTAAGAAGTGACAACTTTGGTTTCTTGCCAAACCAATGTTCACACGACGTCGTTTCAACGGACTTAAATGGTGTCCTATCTAAAGTGAATGCAGCTGTCTCTAACGCATAACCTCAAAATGAAAACGGTAGATTGGTAAGAGACATCATAGACCGCACCATATCTCATAGGGTTCGATTACGACGTCCGGACACACCATTACCTTGTGGTGTTCCAGGTGGCTTCAACTGTGAAACAATTCCACAATGTCTTAAGTGATTGCCAAACTCATAACTCAGAAAATCCCCTTTTGATCAGATCGTAGGAACATGATCTTATTTGTTATGATGATTCTTAACTTCACTCTGAAATCGCTTGAACTTTTCAAACGTTTTAGATTTGTGCTTCATTAAGTAAATATACCTATATCTACTCAAATCGTCAGTGAAGATGATAAAATAGCGATATCCACCGCACGCTTCAATTCTCATTGGATCACACGCATCAGCATGTATGATTTCGAACAAGTCACTTGCCCGTTTCATTGTACCTGAAAACGGGGTCTTAGTAATCCTGCCCATGAGGCATGGCTCGCATGTGTCAAGCGATTCAAAAGCAAGTGACTCCAAACATCCATCAATATGGAGTTTCTTCATGCATCTTACGCCAATATGACCTAAGCGGCAGTGCCACAAGAAAATGGTACTATCATTATTAACTCTACATCTTTTGGCGTGAACATGTGTATCACCACGACCGAGATTCAATGAACCATTCACATAGGGTGCATGACCATGAAAGGTATCATTCATGTAAACAGAATAACCATTATTCTCTAACTTAAATGAATGACTGTATTGTAATGAACATGATCAAATCATATTCATGCTCAACGTAGACACCTGATAACATTTATCTAGGTTCAATACTAATCTCGAAGGCAGATGGAGCGTGTGATGGTGATGTAGCGACCTGACCCGAATGGATCAAGTCTCTGTGCTTAAGTGTCATCCCTGGATCAGTATGCTGACACACACAGTACTCGAAGGATTTATAACAGAGGTAAATCACATGTATAAAGTAATGTAAATACTATTACCTCAATCCATATAGCGGAAGCAACAAGGTTGTGGATTCCCATCAACACCAATGGCAAAGTTGAGTGTAGAAATCGTAACCCTAATGTATCCCTTACTCGTCGTAAGAAACCTGCAACATGAGACGTTGCAGCCCGAAAACGGGTCAGTACATTGAATGTACTGGCAAATTCACACCATAGAGAATGTTGAATAAAGGCTATCACTACATGCATATTTGGCTGGTGGAAAAGCTCTATGGTTACAAGGTTTTTGCGAAAAGCCAATTTTTCCCTACTGCAAAGGAATAAATTATTTAACTATCATGGTGGTTGTTGAACATTGAGAATGGTTGACAGCATTCTCAATCCCAATTAAGTAACATCATTAAACCCAACAAAATTAATTTAAAGTAACATGATGAGATCAACAGGATAATCCAAGAACTAGATACTCAAGACGTCCATAACCGGGGACACGGCTAATCATGATTAGTTTGTACACTCTGTAGAGGTTTGCGCACTTTTCCCCACAAGACTCGATCGCCTCCGTTGGATTTCTGCACTACAGGATGTTTGAGAAACGGATGACCGAGACATAGTCTTTCAGAAGCGCTAGCACCTTACGTTGGATAGACCGGTACACCTACTTTCCCCTACATCTGCTAGTCCACCCTATAAGAGTTTGCACGACTTAATCAACTATGCAAGAGCCCATAATGGCTTGTGGCTGCACATGGAAGTTTCTAGTATGAATAATCTCATGATCCCTTTGAGCCTGGGTGGCGGTCCAAAAGAAAAACAGGCAAGTCCTGGAATACCCAGGTGCCTCAATCCACCCAGATGTGTATTTAAGTTGCCACCTTAAGTAAACCATTAATTAACAATCTCACATCTGTCATGGATACTCTCAAACCCAATCCACGTCTACTAGCATAGCATGACATAATAAGCAAATGTAGAAGTAACTCCCAAGGGTTTGATAATAAACAGGTAATAGGTACTACCTCAACTACTTCCCATCCCACAATTTAATTAGATCCTAATCATGCAATGTTTGAGGATTGATCTAATGCAATGAAAACTGGGTATGAAGGGGATATGATCAAAGTGTGAACTTGCCTGCAATGTTGATGAAGATGATTCTCACTCAAAACTCTTGATCGTTCTACTCGTCACACTCCGGTCAATCTATCGTAAGCAAGCAATAGTAACCACACATAAGCAATCACTCAAAAGATCAGAAAGAACGAAGAAGACGATTCAGAAAACATCAAAACCAAGCAAATAACTCTTGCAACATAAAACAATTTCTAACAGTACCAAAATTATATGAATTTGGCCTTATCAGAAAATTTAGGTAAAGAGCTTCAATTTGGAAAAAGAATCAACTAAATCGGAGCTACGAAACTCAAGTTATGATCAAACGAAGTTTGAATTCAATTCTGATCTAATTCAAATTTTAAACTTTTCAAAAACATGTTTGAGTTGGATTAATGGATAGAGGGAATCATAACGAAGAAGTGGGCGTTGGTTTCGTTGGATTTGGACAAACGGGTAAAACATAATGATTGTTTGAAGTTTAGCGACTAAACTGTAAAGAAAATCATCACAGATAAGTCCCTGGCCGGAATTAAAACAGAAAAAGAAAAAGACTAAATAGCGAACGTTCGCTGCAGAAGCCTATAAGACGAAAACCGTTCGCTACAAATCCTAAACTAGCGAATGTCCACTAATTAACCTAACTATTAAATAAAACTGGCTTTAGAAAAACCCAGAGAAAACCAAAATAAAATAAACCGGACCGGGCGGTTAATTACCGGTTCGGGCGGTTTTCGTCAAAAAGACAACCGGCGGCGGTTAGCAGATTGGCGGCGACGCCGGATCGAGCGGCAGCGAGTGGTGGCGCGGCAGCTGGCAGTGCGGCTGCGCAGCAGAGGACCGGCGGAGGCGGCGCGCAGCGCGGTGCGGGCTAGCGGCGATGCGGGCAGCGGTGGGCGGCGGCTTCACGCGGCGAGGAGCGGCGCTGTAGGCGGCGGGTCGAGTCGGCAGCGGCGAGCTCCGGCGGTGACCCCAGGCTAGATGTGCGGCGGCGGCAACGGAACGAGGAGAGGGAGAGAGCCGGGGCGGATTTATAGGAGGAGGGGCCTCGGGAGGCGTGCGGCAGGGGCAAAGGCGGCGCGAAGAGGCCGACTCGGCCACGGCGGTGACCGGCGAGTCGTGCGGCGGCGGGAGTCCTGCGGGAGCTCAGGGACGGCTCGGTTGGGCTGGCTTGGCCTGGCCCAGTTGGGTGCTGGGCCGGCCCAGTCGGCGGAAAAGATTTAAAAAGAACATTTTCCAGACAAATAAAATAATAAAAATGAAATAACTAAAAATATTATATAGGCATGTAATATACCAAAATTTGCAGAAAAAGATTTTCTACAACATGGACATTTTTAATATGCCAAATAAAATCCTCACAAAATCAGATAAATCAAAGAGTGCTACTGGTCTATTAAAATCCAACAAAAATCATTTTTTTAAAATACCAAAATGATTTCAAATTAATTTTTCTCCAATTTTCTATTGTAGGGAATCATGTTACCCTATTTTCCATGTATTTTGTTTTTGGAGAAAAATAATTTGAATAAACTCAACTAACTCCAAATTGAAAATAAATTCAAAAGAACTTTGAATTTAATTTCTTTGAAACTCCCAACTCATATTTCATATAATTTGAAGAAGTCATTTTATCTTCTCTCATTGAGTTGCATAAAGTTTCAGAATTGAAATATTTCCATGAAATTCAAATATTTTCAAATACCCCTTTCATTTAATTTAAATGGAAGAAGTCATGTCATCTTCTCTCTAGGGTTTTGTATTTGAAAAGAATTTGAATTCACGAAGATCAGAAAACAAATATGAAAGTTTGGGAAAGTCCTTTTATTCCCTCTCATTTAACTTTCGAATTCACTCACTTTCAGTCAATCAATCAAACAATCAATCAAATCTATCTATTTATTATAACATTTCAAAATTTAGAATTTTGGAATGTTACAAACCTACCACCCTTAAAATGAATCTCGTCCTCGAGATTCGGAGAGGCTAGAAATAAATAGGTTAGGTTTGGGGTCTTCTCAAAATCCATCGATCATCACAGGGGTCTGGGGTGCTACCACCCTTAGAAGCATGGTTATTGTTCCATCAAAACTCATATACTCCATCCTTATTCTTGACAGTGTCCGTCTTTTCAGATCATAAGAATAATTCCTTCTCTAGCTCTATCGGCAGCGGCATAACCTTTTCCTCAAAAAATTTCTGCCCTTTCCTCTTGGTAAGGTTATTCCGAGATTTGGGTCTTCTTAGCTGACGGGTCTGGCGCCAGTACTAAACAACTAATCGATAACTCATGGTGGTCAACCATTTATGGTTTCTCCTGCAGGAAATGGGTCTAGGTTGATCCTCACCGTATAACCTACGGTTGGCAACAACTGCCGTGTACAAGGGAAAAAATACTTATACCATTCTAAGGTTTAAACAGGGTTTTGATCGTCGTCTCTCTACTATAGGTAAGTCACTCAGATTTACCATCCCATATAGCAAGGCGAATAATAAGAGTAAGTCGGTATGGTGATCAATCCATCCCGCACCCAAATCATTACCTGATATATGGTTTAGCGAATCTCGCATTCTAACACTCAGTCATCCTCACAAGCATTGCAGAATTTCTCTTGTCAACGAACTGGGTTCAGAAAATCCATTGATTCTGCAAGCCAAACAAACATCTATCGTTCCTTCACAACTCTCAGGTTTTGCGTAACTCCTATAAGATCGTATGTCGATAAAATCATAACTTCTTCCAGGGTTTTTCCTTCAGCAAGAATGTGCTTGCTTCTTGGCAGGTCCTGGAGCCTGTGGGTTATGGCCCATCTCATCACTTGTAGTCCTTGAACTTATCATCGGGCAACTTATCATTATTCTAACTTCCAACTTCCTAGTATTCTTAAATCCATCCAATTGTATTGTCTTCATTCCTTCTATTGGCACCAAACTAGGACATGATTACTCAGATTCATCATGGAATTTCCATTGATCCATATTTCCAACATCATACCTCCTTTATATCCAATAGTAATTTATCTCTTCATCCACGTGGGATATCCCTCATATCGAGATAAAAACTTATACTTATGAAGTCCATATTCACTTCGTGGAACATCATTATCCTTTCCAGGGTCAAGCGTCCTTACACGGGAATATTGGCCATATCTGCATGGCACTTCTTCAACTGGGAAACGTGAAACACATCATGAACTCCTGACAGTCCTTCGGGTAACTCCAACTTGTTGGCCACTTCTCCCATACGCTCCAAAACTCGGTATGGTCCTACAAATCTCGGGGCTAACTTTCCCTTAACTCCAATCCATTTAACTCCTCGCATAGGGGACACACGAAGACATGCTCTGTCTCCACTTTCATAGACTATCTCCTTGCATTTTTGAGTCTGCATAACTCTTCTGCCTGGACCGAGCTACCTTCAGTCTATCTCGAATCATCTTAACCTTCTCTTCTGACTCTTTGATCACATTTGGTCCAAACAACTGACGGTCTCCAACTTCATCCCACATGCTCTTGGGGTATCACACATATCGAGACAAAAATCGTATTCATTTTGTCCGAAATCCACTCAGGGGAGTATCCTTATCTTTTCCAGGGTCAACGGTTCTTACAGGGTACTACCACCCTTAAAATGTACAAATCTTCCATAGACCATATTTCTCATATCCTCAGAATGGCCAAAATTCTTCTTCATAGGGTAACAACTTATAAAATCCATATCAGCACCAACGATGCTATCTTTATTCATTCTCCAATGATTGCAATCTCTCGCTTTTCCATTACATGTCTCCACTCAACACCTCAATAGAAAATAAAATGTTCTCACTTCTACTACTCCATTTCTTTTGTTGCAAACTCAACTATCTAGCACAAGTTTCCTTCTCCTTGGGGCATTCTCTGGCAAAGTGCCCTGCTCCATTACAACGAAAACGTATCACTTCTGACAAGTATCGAGGTTTCCTTTTTGGGCAACTGTTGAGGTAGTGCCCTGACTCCTTGCACCTATAACATGTGATATGACTTAGATCCTTCCTCGAATCCAATCTGCTTCTCTTCCTGGACCTTTCCATGCCAATCATGCCTTCTATTTCCTGTGGGTCATATTCTACTTCCTCTGTCGGGAATTCTACTAGATCCCCATTCATACAATTCTGGGAGATGTGTCCTTCTTCTCCACATGAATAGCATGACTTAGTATAGGGTTTACTCGGGTCTTCTTTAGATGTGTCCCCCATCTCTTCTTTCATCACACCTTCTTCTAAAATTTTCATGAGGGCTCCTTTCATTACTTCTTTCTTCTGTTGGATGGTTCGTTGTACCATGGGGTAAATGTGACACTGAGCAGGATAGTGGGTAGTCCCTTCACACAAGAAACAAGTAATCTGCCTAGTTGGGCATTCTTCAACTAGGTGACTTCCTTCACAATTTGGGCATTCATCTTTGTGTTCTTTATGGGTGTGTCCTATTTCTCCACAAATCTTGCATGCACAAGGTTTCTTCATATCCTTTCCATAAGGCTTTAACTTCTGGGACACAAGCCGAGACTTTGGCAGAGTCAACTTAAATTCTTTCCAAGTGGTTACTCCTTGCCATCCATTCATGGTTTGGTACATCCTCCACCAAGTAGCAGCACCTCTTTCAAAGCACTGAAGAGCATGCTGGGTCATATCATGTCCAACTATAGGGTTATTCTCCATGTGATCCTCCATGTTCTGAATCCATTGGTCCGTCTCCAATTGACTCATCGGTCCAGAAAATATAAGCTCATCTTCATTCATCCTCTATTGGGTCCATGTGGGTTTGGGGTAAGATAAGAGAGAGGGAGAGGGATACACACAATACAAACAAAAGTTTTGAAAAAACAGATTTTTGTTGTGGTTGCCGAAAAAACATCAAACAAATGACAGCTCACAATCGTCGCATCTAACGTAGGTATAGGACAGGGGTTTGGTCTTCTAAAGGTGAATAAATCTTCAAGGTCGTCTAACTCTACGAGTCTTGTTCATGTCTCCAATGGCTTCTTCCGGTCATACTTGTCTTTCTCAAGTCCTTTTGCCAGCTCATCTTTGCTGTAGCAAAGTCTCTCGTGACGTCCTTTAATATTTATGGAGTTGCATTCCAAACTTCTGGGTTTCAACATCCTTGGCATGAACCACGGTCCTACTATCCTTCAGTTCCTGACAGATCTGCTATATCTCAAAGTTTTGCTCCTCCAGCTTGGCTACTTTCAGCTTCTAGATCCTGAGTTCTCCACGAAATGCTCCTGGTCTTTCTCCGATACACCTTGATCTCGGGTATTGACAACTTCCATAGTCTGCCAAGTTCCATAAGGGTAGCCTTCCTAGGTCATACAAATCTGGGAATTCTTCAGAGCCTTCAAATTCTACTTGTCTTCGATCTTCAACCGTTGTAGTTTCCATTATTCAGATGCACGGAAAATACTCTTCATTCCGAAGTGGCCTTAGTTGTCTAATATCTCGTACTTCTTGGAGTGGTCTCATCAGTCGAATTCTTTGTGTGGTCAAAAGGGGAAAGGGGTATGGTCTCACTAAAGGGAATTTTTGAATAAGCTCAGAAGAGAAGAGAGGTAAAAGGTCTTTTTGAAAGGGAAAGTTGTAGAGAAAAATCTTTGCTATGAGCTTGCCAGTTTCTAAGGTCACGTCCTACAGTCAACATGTGCTCTGATACCATCTTGTAGCGACCTGACCCGAATGGATCAAGTCTCTGTGCTTAAGTGTCATCCCTGGATCGGTATGCTGACACACACAGTACTCGAAGGATTTATAACAGAGGTAAATCACATGTATAAAGTAACGTAAATACTATTACCTCAATCCATATAGCGGAAGCAACAAGGTTGTGGATTCCCATCAACACCAACGGCAAAGTTGAGTGTAGAAATCGTAACCCTAATGTATCCCTTACTCGTCGTAAGAAACCTGCAACATGAGACGTTGCAGCCCGAAAACGGGTCAGTACATTGAATGTACTGGCAAATTCACACCATAGAGAATGTTGAATAAAGGCTATCACTACATGCATATTTGGCTGGTGGAAAAGCTCTATGGTTACATGGTTTTTGCGAAAAGCCAATTTTTCCCTACTGCAAAGGAATAAATTATTTAACTATCATGGTGGTTGTTGAACATTGAGAATGGTTGACAGCATTCTCAATCCCAATTAAGTAACATCATTAAACCCAACAAAAGTAATTTAAAGTAACATGATGAGATCAACAGGATAATCCAAGAACTAGATACTCAAGACGTCCATAACCGGGGACACGGCTAATCATGATTAGTTTCTACACTCTGTAGAGGTTTGCGCACTTTTCCCCACAAGACTCGATCGCCTCCGTTGGATTTCTCGCACTACAGGATGTTTGAGAAACGGATGACCGAGACATAGTCTTTCAGAAGCGCTAGCACCTTACGTTGGATAGACCGGTACACCTACTTTCCCCTACATCTGCTAGTCTACCCTGTAAGAGTTTGCACGGCTTAATCAACTATGCAAGAGCCCATAATGGCTTGTGGCTGCACACGGAAGTTTCTAGTATGAATAATCTCATGATCCCTTTGAGCCTGGGTGGCGGTCCAAAAGAAAAACAGGCAAGTCCTGGAATACCCAGGTGCCTCAATCCACCCAGATGTGTATTTAAGTTGCCACCTTAAGTAAACCATTAATTAACAATCTCACATCTGTCATGGATACTCTCAAACCCAATCCACGTCTACTAGCATAGCATGGCATAATAAGCAAACGTAGAAGTAACTCCCAAGGGTTTGATAATAAACAGGTAATAGGTACTACCTCAACTACTTCCCATCCCAATATTTAATTAGATCCTAATCATGCAATGTTTGAGGATTGATCTAATGCAATGAAAAATGGGTATGAAGGGGATATGATCAAAGTGTGAACTTGCCTGCAATGTTGATGAAGATGATTCGCACTCAAAACTCTTGATCGTTCTACTCGTCACACTCCGGTCAATCTATCGTAAGCAAGCAATAGTAACCACACATAAGCAATCACTCAAAAGATCAGAAAGAACGAAGAAGACGATTCAGAAAACATCAAAACCAAGCAAATAACTCTTGCAACATAAAACAATTTCTAACAGTACCAAAATTATATGAATTTGGCCTTATCAGAAAATTTAGGTCAAGAGCTTCGATTTGCAAAAAGAATCAACTAAATCGGAGCTACGAAACTCAAGTTATGATCAAACGAAGTTTGAATTCAATTCTGATCTAATTCAAATTTTAAACTTTTCAAAAACATGTTTGAGTTGGATTAATGGATAGAGGGAATCATAACGAAGAAGTGGGCGTTAGTTTCGTTGGATTTGGACAAACGGGTAAAAAGTAATGATTGTTTGAATTTCAGGGACTAAACTGTAAAGAAAATCATCACAGGTAAGTCCCTGGCCGGAATTAAAACAGAAAAAGAAAAAGACTAAATAGCGAACGTTCGCTGCAGAAGCCTATAAGACGAAAACTGTTCTCTACAAATCCTAAACTAGCGAACGTCCACTAATTAACCTAACTATTAAATAAAACTGGCTTTAGAAAAACCCAGAGAAAACCAAAATAAAATAAACCGGACCGGGCGGTTAATTACCGGTTCGGGCGGTTTTCGTCGAAAAGACAACCGGCGGCGGTTAGCAGATCGGCGGCGACGCCGGATCGAGCGGCAGCGAGCGGTGGCGCGGCAGCTGGCAGCGCGGCGGCGCAGCAGAGGACCGGCGGAGGCGGCGCGCAGCGTGGTGCGGGCTAGCGGCGATGCGGGCAGCGGTGGGCGGCGGCTCCACGCGGCGAGGAGCGGCGCTGCAAGCGGCGGGTCGAGGCGGCAGCGGCGAGCTCCGGCAGTGACGCCGGGCTAGATGTGCGGCGGCGGCGGCAACGGAACGAGGAGAGGGAGAGAGCTGGGGCAGATTTATAGGAGGAGGGGCCTCGGGAGGCGTGCGGCAGGGGCAAAGGCAGCGCGAAGAGGCCGACTCGGCCACGGCGGTGACCGGCGAGTCGTGCGGCGGCGGGAGTCCTGCGGGAGCTCAGGGACGGCTCGGCTGGGCTGGCTTGGCCTGGCCCAGTTGGGTGCTGGGCCGGCCCAGTCGGCGGAAAAGATTTTTTTTTAAAAAACATTTTCCTGACAAATAAAATAATAAAAACAAAATAACTAAAAATATTATATAGGCATGTAATATACCAAAATTTGCAGAAAAAGATTTTCTACAACATGGACATTTTTAATATGCCAAATAAAATCCTCACAAAATCAGATAAATCAAAGAGTGCTACTGGTCTATTAAAATCCAACAAAAACATTTTTTTTAAAAATACCAAAATGATTTCAAATTAATTTTTCTCCAATTTTCTATTGTAGGGAATCATGTTACCCTATTTTCCATGTATTTTGTTTTTGGAGAAAAATAATTTGAATAAACTCAACTAACTCCAAATTGAAAATAAATTCAAAAGAACTTTGAATTTAATTTCTTTGAAACTCCCAATTCATATTTCATATAATTTGAAGACGTCATTTTATCTTCTCTCATTGAGTTGCATAAAGTTTCAAAATTGAAATATTTCCATGAAATTCAAGTATTTTCAAATACCCCTTTCATTTAATTTAAATGGAAGAAGTCATGTCATCTTCTCTCTAGGGTTTTGTATTTGAAAAGAATTTGAATTCACAAAGATCATAAAACAAATATGAAAGTTTGGGAAAGTCCTTTTATTCCCTCTCATTTAACTTTCGAATTCACTCACTTTCAGTCAATCAATCAAACAATCAATCAAATCTATCTATTTATTATAACATTCCAAAATTTAGAATTTTGGGATGTTACAGGTGATCTCATCAACTTTGGAAACACTTCCAACACACATCGTCACCTCGCCCTCAGCCAGTCTCCATTTAGTCGTAGCTTTTGCTTCAAGTCACCAATAATAGTAACTGAACCGGTATCCAATACCCAGGTGCTACCAGGAGTACCAGTGAGGTACACATTAATAACACGTATATACTTTGTTGAAGTTTCCAGCCTTCTTATCTACCATGCATTTGGGGTAATTCCGCTACCAGTGACCGTTCCCCTTACAATAGAAGCACTTAGTCTCGGGTTTGGGTTCAACAACTGGTTTGCCATCCATATGAAGTTTCCCTTCTAGCCCTTGCCCTTATTGAAACCAGTGGTCTTGTTAAACCATGAACACTTGATGCTCCTGCTTGATTTCTACTTTTTGCGGTCTTAAGCACCACGAACAGCTCCGGGATCAACTCCATCCCTTGCATGTCATAGTTCATCACGAAGATCTAGTAGCTTAGTGATAGTGTCTAGAGAACTCTATCAATCACTATCTTATTTGGAAGTTCAACTCCCACTTGATTTAAGTGATTGTAGCACCCAGACATTCTGAGCACATGCTCACTAGCTGAGCTATTCTCCTCCATCTTGTTGGCAAAAGAACTTGTCAGAGGTCTCACACCTCTCAACACGGGCATGAGCCTGAAATCCCAATTTCAGCTCTTGGAACATCTCATATGTTCTATGACGTTCAAAACGTCATTGGAATCCCGATTCTAAGCCGTAAAGTATGGTGCACTAAACTATCAAGTAGTCATCAGGATGTGTCTGTCAGGTGTTCACAACATCCACAGACGACGTTGTAGGGGTTTGCACATCGAGCGGTGCATCAAAGACGTACGCCTTCTGTGTAGCAGTGAGGACACTCCTCGGACTACGGACCTAGTCCGCATCATTGCTTACAATATCTTTCAACTTAATCTTTCTCTAGGAACGTACTGAAACAGGGAGCTACAACGTGAGCTATTTATCTACAACATATTTGCGAAGACAATTCAGACTATGTTCATGATAATTGAGTTCATCTAATGAACTCCCACTCACATAGACATCCCTCTAGTCATCTAAGTGAAACATGATCCGAGTCAACTAGGCCGTGTCCGATCATCACATGAGACGGACTAGTCAACATCGGTGAACATCTTCATGTTGATCATATCTTCTATACGACTCATGCTCGACCTTTCGGTCTTCCGTGTTCCGAGGCCATGTCTGTACATGCTAGGCTCGTCAAGTCAACCTAAGTGTATCGCGTGTGTAAATCTGCCTTACACCCATTGTATTCGAACGTTAGAATCTATCACACCCGATCATCACGTGGTGCTTCGAAACAACGAACCTTCGCAACGGTGCACAGTTAGGGGGAACACTTTCTTGAAATTATTGCGAGGGATCATCTTATTTAAGCTACCGTCGTTCTAAGAAAATAAGATGTAAAACATGATAAACATCACATGCAATCAGATAGTGACATGATATGCCCAATATCATTTGCTCCTTTTGATCTCCATCTTCGGGGCTCCATGATCATCATTGTCACCAGCATGACACCATGATCTCCATCATCATGATCTCCATCATCGTGTCTTCTTGAAGTTGTCTCGTCATCTATTACTTCTACTACTATGGCTAACGCTTTAGCAATAAAGTAAAGTAATTACATGACGTTTATGTTGACACGCAGGTCATAAATAAATTAAGACAACTCCTATGGCTCCTGCCGGTTGTCATACTCATCGACATGCAAGTCGTGATTCCTATTACAAGAACATGATCAATCTCATACATCATATATATCATTCATCACATCCTTTTGGCCATATCACATCACAAGGCATATGCTGCAAAAACAAGTTAGACGTCCTCTAATTGTTGTTGCAAGTTTTTACGTAGCTGCTATAGGTTTCTAGCAAGAACGTTTCTTACCTACACGAAAACCACAACGTGATATGCCAATTTCTATTTACCCTTCATAAGGACCCTTTTCATCGAATCCGATCCGACTAAAGTGGCAGAGACAGACACCCGCTAGCCACCTTATGCAACTAGTGCATGTCAGTCGGTGGAACCAGTCTCACGTAAGCATACGTGTAAGGTCGGTCCCGGCCGCTTCATCCCACGATGCCGCCGAATCAAGATAAGACTAGTAACGGCAAGTAAATTGACAATATCGACGCCCACAACTACTTTGTGTTCTACTTGTGCATAGAAACTACGCATAGACCTAGCTCTGATACCACTGTTGGGGAACGTAGCAGAAATTCAAAATTTTCTATGCATCACCAAGATCAATCTATGGAGTAATCTAGCAACGAGGGGAAGGAGAGTGCATCTACATACCCTTGTAGATCGCTAAGAGGAAGCGTTCAAGTGAATGGGGTTGATGGAGTCGTACTCGTCGTGATCCAAATCACCGATGATCCTAGTGCCGAACGGACGGCACCTCCGTGTTCAACACACATATAGCCCGGTGACGTCTCCTACGCCTTGATCCAGCAAGGGGAGAAGGAGAGGTTGGGGAAGACTCCATCCAGCAGCAGCACGACGGCGTGGTGGTGGTGGAGGAGCGCGGTACTCCAGCAGGGCTTCGCCAAGCACCGCAAGAGACGAGGAGGGAGAGGGGTAGGGCTGCGCCAAGAAGGAGATGTTCTCATGTCTATGGCAGCCCAAAACCTCAAGTATATATAGGGGGGGGGGGCGGAGGGGCTGCGCCCCCACCTAGGTTTCCACCCCTAGGGGTGGCGGCTAGCCCTAGATCCCATCTAGGGGGCGGCCAAGGGGGGAAAGAGGGGGGCGCACCACAAGGTGGGCCTTAGGCCCATCTGAGCCTAGGGTTTCCCCTTTTTCCCTTCTCTCTTCGCCTTGGGCCCTGGTGGGGGGGGGGGGGGGGGCGCACCAGCCCACCTGGGGCTGGTCCCCTCCCACACTTGGCCCATGCAGCCCTCCGGGGCTGGTGGCCCCACTTGGTGGACCACCGGGACCCTCCCGGTGGTCCCGGTACGTTACCGATAGCACCCGCCGGTGACCAAAACAGGACTTCCCATATATAAATCTTTACCTCCGGACCATTTCGGAACTCCTCGTGATGTCCGGGATCTCATCCGGGACTCCGAACAACATTCGGTAACCACGTATATCTATTCCCTATAACCCTAGCGTCATCGAACCTTAAGTGTGTAGACCCTACGGGTTCGGGAACCATGCAGACATGACCGAGACAACTCTCCGGTCAATAACCAACAGCGGGATCTGGATACCCATGTTGGCTCCCACATGTTCCACGATGATCTCATCGGATGAACCACGATGTCGAGGATTCAATCAATCCCGTATTCAATTCCCTTTGTCCATCGGTACGATACTTGCCCAAGATTCGATCGTGGGTATCCCGATACCTTGTTCAATCTCGTTACCGGCAAGTCTCTTTACTCGTTCCGTAACACATCATCCCGTGATCAACTCCTTGATCAAATTGTGCACATTGTGATGATGTCCTACCGAGTGGGCCCAGAGATACCTCTCCGTTTACACGGAGAGACAAATCCCAGTATCGATTCGTGCCAACCCAACAGACACTTTCGGAGATACCTGTAGTGTACCTTTATAGCCACCCAGTTACGTTGTGACGTTTGGCACACCCAAAGCACTCCTACGGTATCCGGGAGTTGCACAATGTCATGGTCTAAGGAAATGAAACTTGACATTTAGAAAAGCTTTAGCATACGAACTACACGATCTTTGTGCTAGGCTTAGGATTGGGTCTTGTCCATCACATCATTCTCCTAATGATGTGATCCCGTTATCAACGACATCCAATGTCCATGGTCAGGAAACCGTAACCATCTATTGATCAACGAGCTAGTCAACTAGAGGCTTACTAGGGACATGGTGTTGTCTATGCATCCACACATGTATGTGAGTTTCCTATCAATACAATTCTAGCATGGATAATAAACGATTATCATGAACAAGGAAATATAATAATAACTAATTTATTATTGCCTCTAGGGCATATTTCCAACAAATCATGCATAGGACCAAAACCGATCAAGCAAAGGTACGGCATACAGGGAATAACGTTGCACATCCAGCATATATTACAGGAAATTACATCCACTGGGCAATCAAAGATTGATGCCAGTGCAAATAAATGAGCAGGACCTAACCATCTACAACGTCACAATCTGCAACCTCAGCACAGATGACGCCCATAAGCATGTGGGCAAGTTCTTGCTGCTTTGCTACACTGTCTCTGAAAACATTGATCAGTTGTTGTGCCGCACGACTCTGCACCTCTGATTCATCCACCATTTCCATCATTGCTTCAGTCATTAATTGGTTCACAAACATACATTTATTCCGTTGCATCCGAGATAGAGGATACTGAACAGATTCAGATGATGATTTTGGCAGGCTTGTATTATTGATAGTGGAGAGTGTCTCGACCACTGCATCATAACATAAATTAGGACGGGAACCAAACAGATTAATCATGAGTTATTGCCATATTACCTGGCCTAGATTTACTGGAAAGAAATAATGGGGTTGCCTTGCTGTTTTCAGAGTTTGTCTTCTTATCTTCAGCAGCCTACACAAAATTAACACACTAGCATTGCTATCATTGGCCAAGTCAGATAATAGGAAAGCAACATTGACACAACGAACGTTTGGGCAACTAGCCTACACCAAATTAACACAATATGGCACAGCTATCATCAGCCAGGTAAGGTAATACGAAAGCAACATTGACACAATGAATGAATGGGCAACCAAAGAAGCACTACAATTCAGTAATGTGCGTGATATGAGATAGTACATTCATGCAGCTCTGTATGCAAAACTACCAGCCGGTTTTCCTTACAAAAATCAACATTGGGGCCTTTAACATTTTTCTACAACTAATTTTAGATCAGATAAAGGTTAGATTCACGCCGATTAAGAAAATACATGCTGATGTAAAAATATAGTGATATACAACATGTACTTGTTGGGTTTCGTAGTAATTTCAAAAAATTTCCTACGCTCACGCAAGATCATGTGATGCATAGCAACGAGGGGGAGAGTGTTGTCTACGTACCCAACGCAGACCGACTGCGGAAGCGATGACACGACGTAGAGGAAGTAGTCGTACGTCTTCATGATCTAACCGATCAAGCACCGAAACTACGGCACCTCCGAGTTCGAGCACACGTTCAGCTCGATGACGATCCCCGGACTCCGATCCAGCAAAGTGTCGGGGAAGAGTTCCGTCAGCACGACGGCGTGGTGACGATCTTGATGTACTACAGCAGCAGGGCTTCGCCTAAACTCCGCTACAGTATTATCGAGGTATATGGTGGCAGGGGGCACCGCACACGGCTAAGGAATAGATCACGTGGATCAACTTGTGTGTCTAGAGGTGTCCCCTGCCTCCGTATATAAAGGAGGAGAGGAGGGGAGGCTGGCCGGCCAAGGAGGGAGGCGCAGGAGAGTCCTACTCCCTCTGGGAGTAGGATTCCTCCCCCCAATCCTAGTCCAACTAGGATTCCTCGGAGGGGAAGGGAGAGAGGGGGGCCGGCCACCTCCTCCTAG
Organism: Triticum urartu; assembly: GCF_056163025.1. Taxonomy (NCBI): domain Eukaryota; kingdom Viridiplantae; phylum Streptophyta; class Magnoliopsida; order Poales; family Poaceae; genus Triticum; species Triticum urartu. The sequence goes on from NC_141876.1 coordinate 147,165,245, forward strand.
TCCTAATAGGACTAGGGGAGGGGGAAGTGGCGCAGCCACCTTGGGCTGCCCCTTTCTCCTTTCCACTAAGGCCCATGAAGGCCCATATGGCTCCCGGGGGGTTCCGGTAACCCTCCCGGTACTCCGGTAAAATCCCGATTTCACCCGGAACACTTCCGATGTCCAAACATAGGCTTCCAGTATATCAATCTTTACGTCTCGACCATTTCGAGACTCCTCGTCATGTCCGTGATCACATCCGGGACTCCGAACAACCTTCGGTACATCAAAATGCATAAACTCATAATGTAACTGTCATCGTAACCTTAAGCGTGCGGACCCTACGGGTTCGAGAACAATGTAGACATGACCGAGACACGTCTCCGGTCAATAACCAATAGCGGGACCTGGATGCCCATATTGGCTCCTACATATTCTACGAAGATCTTTATCGGTCAGACCGCATAACAACATACGTTGTTCCCTTTGTCATCGGTATGTTACTTGCCCGAGATTCGATCGTCGGTATCCAATACCTAGTTCAATCTCGTTACCGGCAAGTCTCTTTTACTCGTTCCGTAATACATCATCTCACAACTAACATATTAGTTGCAATGCTTGCAAGGCTTATGTGATGTGTATTACCGAGAGGGCCCAGAGATACCTCTCCGACAATCGGAGTGACAAATCCTAATCTCAAAATACGCCAACCCAACATCTACCATTGGAGACACCTGTAATGCTCCTTTATAATCACCCAGTTACGTTGTGACGTTTGGTAGCACCCAAAGTGTTCCTCCGGTAAACGGGAGTTGCATAATCTCATAGTCATAGGAACATGTATAAGTCATGAAGAAAGCAATAGCAACATACTAAACGATTGTGTGCTAAGCTAATGGAATGGGTCATGTCAATCAGATCATTCAACTAATGATGTGACCTCGTTAATCAAATAACAACTCATTGTTCATGGTTAGGAAACATAACCATCTTTGATTAACGAGCTAGTCAAGTAGAGGCATACTAGTGACACTTTGTTTGTCTATGTATTCACACATGTATTATGTTTCCGGTTAATACAATTCTAGCATGAATAATAAACATTTATCATGATTATAAGGAAATAAATAATAACTTTATTATTGCCTCTAGGGCATATTTCCTTCAGTCTCCCACTTGCACTAGAGTCAATAATCTAGATTACACTGTAATGATTCTAACACCCATGGAGCTTTGGTGCTGATCATGTTTTGCTCGTGGAAGAGGCTTAGTCAACGGGTCTGCAACATTCAGATCCGTATGTATCTTGCAAATCTCTATATCTCCCACCTGGACTAAATCCCGGATGGAGTTGAAGCGTCTCTTGATGTGTTTGGTCCTTTTGTGAAATCTGGATTCCTTTGCCAAGGCAATTGCACCAGTATTGTCACAAAAGATTTTCATTGGACCCGATGCATTAGGTATGACACCTAGATCGGATATGAACTCCTTCATCCAGACTCCTTCGTTTGCTGCTTCCGAAGCAGCTATGTACTCCGCTTCACATGTAGATCCCGCTACGACGCTTTGTTTAGAACTGCACCAACTGACAGCTCCACCGTTTAATGTAAACACGTATCCGGTTTGCGATTTAGAATCGTCCGGATCAGTGTCAAAGCTTGCATCAACGTAACCTTTTACGGTGAGCTCTTTGTCACCTCCATATACGAGAAACATATCCTTAGTCCTTTTCAGGTATTTCAGGATGTTCTTGACCGCTGTCCAGTGATCCATTCCTGGATTACTTTGGTACCTCCCTGCTAAACTTATAGCAAGGCACACATCAGGTCTGGTACACAGCATTGCATACATGATAGATCCTATGGCTGATGCATAGGGAACATCTTTCATATTCTCTCTACCTTCTGCAGTGGTCGGGCATTGAGTCTTACTCAATTTCACACCTTGTAACACAGGCAAGAACCCTTTCTTTGCTTGATCCATTTTTAACTTCTTCAAAATTTTGTCAAGGTATGTGCTTTGTGAAAGTCCAATTAAGCGTCTTGATCTATCTCTATAGATCTTAATGCCTAATATGTAAGCAGCTTCACCGAGGTCTTTCATTGAAAAACTTTTATTCAAGTATCCCTTTATGCTATCCAGAAATTCTATATCATTTCCAATTAGCAATATGTCATCCACATATAATATCAGAAATGCTACAGAGCTCCCACTCACTTTCTTGTAAATACAGGCTTCTCCGAAAGTCTGTATAAAACCAAATGCTTTGATCACACTATCAAAACGTTTATTCCAACTCCGAGAGGCTTGCACCAATCCATAAATGGATCGCTGGAGCTTGCACACTTTGTTAGCTCCCTTTGGATCGACAAAACCTTCAGGTTGCATCATATACAACTCTTCTTCCAGAAATCCATTCAGGAATGCAGTTTTGACATCCATCTGCCAAATTTCATAATCATAAAATGCGGCAATCGCTAACATGATTCGGACGGACTTAAGCATCGCTACGGGTGAGAAGGTCTCATCGTAGTCAATCCCTTGAACTTGTCGAAAACCTTTCGCGACAAGTCGAGCTTTGTAGACAGTAACATTACCATCAGCGTCAGTCTTCTTCTTGAAGATCCATTTATTCTCAATTGCTTGCCGATCATCGGGCAAGTCAACCAAAGTCCATACTTTGTTCTCATACATGGATCCCATCTTAGATTTCATGGCTTCAAGCCACTTTGTGGAATCTGGGCTCACCATCGCTTCTTCATAGTTCGTAGGTTCATCATGATCTAGTAGCATGACTTCCAGAACTGGATTACCGTACCACTCTGGTGCGGATCTTACTCTGGTTGATCTACGAGGTTCAGTAGTATCTTGTTTTGAAGTTTCATGATCATTATCATTAACTTCCTCACTTATTGGTGTAGGTGTCGCAGAAACAATTTTCTGTGATGTACTACTTTCCAATAAGGGAGTAGGTACAGTTACCTCGTCAAGTTCTACTTTCCTCCCACTCACTTCTTTCGAGAGAAACTCCTTCTCAAGAAAGTTTCCGAATTTAGCAACAAAAGTCTTGCCTTCGGATCTGTGATAGAAGGTGTATCCAATAGTTTCCTTTGGATATCCTATGAAGACACATTTCTCCGATTTGGGTTCGAGCTTATCAGGTTGAAGCTTTTTTACATAAGCATCGCAGCCCCAAACTTTAAGAAACGACAACTTTTGGTTTCTTGCCAAACCACAGTTCATAAGGCGTCGTCTCAACGGATTTTGATGGTGCCCTATTTAACGTGAATGCGGCCGTCTCTAGAGCATAACCCCAAAATGATAGCGGTAAATCAGTAAGAGACATCATAGATCGTACCATATCTAGTAAAGTACAATTACGACGTTCAGACACACCATTACGTTGTGGTGTTCCGGGTGGCGTGAGTTGCAAAACTATTCCACAGTTTTTCATATGTACACCAAACTCGTAACTCAAATATTCTCCTCCACGATCAGATCGTAGAAACTTTATTTTCTTGTTACGATGATTTTCAACTTCACTCTGAAATTCTTTGAACTTTTCAAATGTTTCAGACTTATGTTTCATTAAGTAGATATACCCATATCTGCTTAAATCATCTGTGAAGGTGAGAAAATAACGATATCCGCCACGAGCCTCAATATTCATCGGACCACATACATCGGTATGTATGATTTCCAACAAATCTGTTGCTCTCTCCATAGTACCGGAGAACGGTGTTTTAGTCATCTTGCCCATGAGGCACGGTTCGCAAGTACCAAGTGATTCATAATCAAGTGGTTCCAAAAGTCCATCAGTATGGAGTTTCTTCATGCGCTTTATACCGATATGACCTAAACGACAGTGCCACAAATAAGTTGCACTTTCGTTATCAACTCTGCATCTTTTGGCTTCAACATTATGAATATGTGTATTACTACTATCGAGATTCAATAAGAATAGACCACTCTTCAAGGGTGCATGACCATAAAAGATATTACTCATATAAATAGAACAACCATTATATTCTGATTTAAATGAATAACCGTCTCGCATTAAACAAGATCCAGATATAATGTTCATGCTCAACGCTGGCACCAAATAACAATTATTTAGGTCTAATATTAATCCCGAAGGTAGATGTAGAGGTAGCGTGCCGACCGCGATCACATCGACTTTGGAACCGTTTCCCACGCGCATCGTCACCTCGTCCTTAGCCAATCTTCGCTTAATCCGTAGCCCCTGTTTCGAGTTGCAAATATTAGCAACAGAACCAGTATCAAATACCCAGGTGCTACTGCGAGCATTAGTAAGGTACACATCAATAACATGTATATCACATATACCTTTGTTCACTTTGCCATCCTTCTTATCCGCCAAATACTTGGGGCAGTTCCGCTTCCAGTGACCAGTCTGCTTGCAGTAGAAGCACTCAGTTTCAGGCTTAGGTCCAGACTTGGGTTTCTTCTCTTGAGCAGCAACTGGCTTGCTGTTCTTCTTGAAGTTCCCCTTCTTCTTTCCTTTGCCCTTTTTCTTGAAACTAGTGGTCTTGTTGACCATCAACACTTGATGCTCTTTCTTGATTTCTACCTCCGCGGCTTTCAGCATCGCGAAGAGCTCGGGAATTGTCTTGTTCATCCCTTGCATATTATAGTTCATCACGAAGCTCTTGTAGCTTGGTGGCAGTGATTGGAGAATTCTGTCAATGACGCAATCATCTGGAAGATTAACTCCCAATTGAATCAAGTGATTATTATACCCAGACATTTTGAGTATATGCTCACTGACAGAACTGTTCTCCTCCATCTTGCAGCTATAGAATTTATTGGAGACTTCATATCTCTCAATCCGGGCATTTGCTTGAAATATTAACTTCAACTCCTGGAACATCTCATATGCTCCATGACGTTCAAAACGTCGTTGAAGTCCCGATTCTAAGCCGTAAAGCATGGCACACTGAACTATCGAGTAGTCATCAGCTTTGCTCTGCCAGACGTTCATAACATCTGGCGTTGCTCCAGCAGCAGGCCTGGCACCCAGCGGTGCTTCCAGGACGTAATTCTTCTGTGCAGCAATGAGGATAATCCTCAAGTTACGGACCCAGTCCGTGTAATTGCTACCATCATCTTTCAACTTTGCTTTCTCAAGGAACGCATTAAAATTCAACGGAACAACAGCATGAGCCATCTATCTACAATCAACATAATCAAGCAAGATACTTTCAGGTACTAAGTTCATGATAAATTTAAGTTCAATTAATCATATTACTTAAGAACTCCCACTTAGATAGACATCCCTCTAATCCTCTAAGTGATCACGTGATCCAAATCAACTAAACCATGTCCGATCATCACGTGAGATGGAGTAGTTTCATCGGTGAACATCTTTATGTTGATCATATCTACTATATGATTCACGCTCGACCTTTCGGTCTCTGTGTTCCGAGGCCATATCTGTATATGCTTGGCTCGTCAAGTATAACCTGAGTATTCTGCGTGCGCAACTGTTTTGCACCCGTTGTATTTGAACGTAGAGCCTATCACACCCGATCATCACGTGGTGTCTCAGCACGAAGAACTTTCGCAACGGTGCATACTCAGGGAGAACACTTCTTGATAATTTAGTGAGAGATCATCTTATAATGCTACCGTCAATCAAAGCAAGATAAGATGCATAAAAAGATAAACATCTCATGCAATCAATATAAGTGATATGATATGGCCATCATCATCTTGTACTTGTGATCTCCATCTACGAAGCACCGTCATGATCACCATCGTCACCGGCGCGACACCTTGATCTCCATCGTAGCATCGTTGTCGTCTCGCCAATCTTATGCTTCCACGACTATCACTACCGTTTAGTAATAAAGTAAAGCATTACATCGCGATTGCATTGCATACAATAAAGCGACAACCATATGGCTCCTGCCAGTTGCCGATAACTCGGTTACAAAACATGATCATCTCATACAATAAAATTCAGCATCATGCCTTGACCATATCACATCACAACATGCCCTGCAAAAACAAGTTAGACGTCCTCTACTTTGTTGTTGCATGTTTTACGTGGCTGCTACGGGCTTAAGTAAGAACCAATCTCACCTACGCATCAAAACCACAACGATAGTTTGTCAAATAGACTCCGTTTTAACCTTCGCAAGGACCGGGCGTAGCCACACTCGGTTCAACTAAAGTTGGAGAGACAGTCGCCCGCAAGCCATCTATGTGCAAAGCACGTCGAGGGAACCGGTCTCGCGTAAGCGTACGCGTAAGGTTGGTCCAGGTCGTCTCGTCCAACAATACCGCCGAACCAAAGTATGACATGCTGGTAGGCAGTATGACTTGTATCGTCCACAACTCACTTGTGTTCTACTCGTGCATATAACATCAACATAAATAACCTAGGCTCGGATGCCACTGTTGGGTTTCGTAGTAATTTCAAAAAATTTCCTACGCTCACGCAAGATCATGTGATGCATAGCAACGAGGGGGAGAGTGTTGTCTACGTACCCAACGCAGACCGACTGCGGAAGCGATGACACGACGTAGAGGAAGTAGTCGTACGTCTTCACGATCTAACCGATCAAGCACCGAAACTACGGCACCTCCGAGTTCGAGCACACGTTCAGCTCGATGACGATCCCCGGACTCCGATCCAGCAAAGTGTCGGGGAAGAGTTCCGTCAGCACGATGGCGTGGTGACGATCTTGATGTACTACAGCAGCAGGGCTTCGCCTAAACTCCGCTACAGTATTATCGAGGTATATGGTGGCAGGGGGCACCGCACACGGCTAAGGAATAGATCACGTGGATCAACTTGTGTGTCTAGAGGTGTCCCCTGCCTCCGTATATAAAGGAGGAGAGGAGGGGAGGCTGGCCGGCCAAGGAGGGAGGCGCAGGAGAGTCCTACTCCCTCTGGGAGTAGGATTCCTCCCCCCAATCCTAGTCCAACTAGGATTCCTCGGAGGGGAAGGGAGAGAGGGGGGCCGGCCACCTCCTCCTAGTCCTAATAGGACTAGGGGAGGGGGAAGTGGCGCAGCCACCTTGGGCTGCCCCTTTCTCCTTTCCACTAAGGCCCATGAAGGCCCATATGGCTCCCGGGGGGTTCCGGTAACCCTCCCGGTACTCCGGTAAAATCCCGATTTCACCCGGAACACTTCCGATGTCCAAACATAGGCTTCCAGTATATCAATCTTTACGTCTCGACCATTTCGAGACTCCTCGTCATGTCCGTGATCACATCCGGGACTCCGAACAACCTTCGGTACATCAAAATGCATAAACTCATAATGTAACTGTCATCGTAACCTTAAGCGTGCGGACCCTACAGGTTCGAGAACAATGTAGACATGACCGAGACACGTCTCCGGTCAATAACCAATAGTGGGACCTGGATGCCCATATTGGCTCCTACATATTCTACGAAGATCTTTATCGGTCAGACCGCATAACAACATACGTTGTTCCCTTTGTCATCGGTATGTTACTTGCCCGAGATTCGATCGTCGGTATCCAATACCTAGTTCAATCTCGTTACCGGCAAGTCTCTTTTACTCGTTCCGTAATACATCATCTCACAACTAACATATTAGTTGCAATGCTTGCAAGGCTTATGTGATGTGTATTACCGAGAGGGCCCAGAGATACCTCTCCGACAATCGGAGTGACAAATCCTAATCTCAAAATACGCCAACCCAACATCTACCATTGGAGACACCTGTAATGCTCCTTTATAATCACCCAGTTACGTTGTGACGTTTGGTAGCACCCAAAGTGTTCCTCCAGTAAACGGGAGTTGCATAATCTCATAGTCATAGGAACATGTATAAGTCATGAAGAAAGCAATAGCAACATACTAAACGATCGTGTGCTAAGCTAATGGAATGGGTCATGTCAATCAGATCATTCAACTAATGATGTGACCTCGTTAATCAAATAACAACTCATTGTTCATGGTTAGGAAACATAACCATCTTTGATTAACGAGCTAGTCAAGTAGAGGCATACTAGTGACACTTTGTTTGTCTATGTATTCACACATGTATTATGTTTCCGGTTAATACAATTCTAGCATGAATAATAAACATTTATCATGATTATAAGGAAATAAATAATAACTTTATTATTGCCTCTAGGGCATATTTCCTTCAGTACTTACATCAGCATTGGAGCATAGAGAATTCCCGCAAGATATTTTCCTCGAATACGATCCCAATGGAGGAAGTCTTGTATCGTTTAACCTTATTTTCTAAAAGAGAGATGGGTAAGAAACATGTAGAAAATATGATCAGAATGCTATAAAATTTCATGATGCGAGAATACGCACACGCTTCTTAGAATGGAGTTGACATTCTTTTGCTGGACTGGAGCGGACTAGTTCTTTGGCCACTGGAATCTGCTTATTATCAGTGGGAGTTGGGTTTCTCTGTGCTGGAGCAGTATCTACGAAAAATGGAGTTGGTTTATTATCTCCTGGCGTTTGGATCTTTTGCGAAGACCTGGTTTGTAACCCTTCAGATTCTAACATAGCCGTCTTCCCCTTGCATGCCTTATATAGAAGAATGGTGATTCAGTTATAAAACATGCTACAGTAGAGATGGAATAGGTACTGAAGAATAGAAAGGCATGACATATTGACATGTATTCCCTCCATCCGGAAATAAATGGATGGGTCTAGGCGTATTTCAGTTCTAGATACATCCAGTTTTATCCATTTCTGCGACATTTAATCCGGACGGAGGGAGTATGATGTAAGAGCTAGGGATACGACAGGACAACATAGTAAAAAAACACTGAAAAACCCACTGCAGAACCAAAGTATTCAAACCCACTCATATGAGATAGTACACTCATGCAGCTCAGGATGCAAAACTACCAGGCAGTTTTCCTTGCAAAAATCAACATTGTGGCCTTTAATCATACATTTTGCTACAACTAAATTTAGATCAGATAAAGATTGGATTCACGCCGATTAACAAAATACATGCTGATGTAAAAATATAGTGATATACAACAGGTACTTACATCTACACTGGAGCACAGAGAATTGCTGCAAGAATCATTCCTCATAAACGATACCATTGTAGAAATTCTTCTATCTATTAAGCTTATTTTCTAAAAGAGAGATGGGTAAGAAACATGTAGAAAATATGATCAGAATGCTATAAAATTTCATGATGCAAGGATACGCACACGCTTCTTAGAATTGAGTTGACATATATTTGCTGGACTGGAGTGGACTAGTTCTTTGGCCACTGGAATCTGCTTATTATCAGTAGGAGTTGGGTTTCTCTGTGCTGGAGCAGTATCTATAAAAACTAAAGTTGGTTTATTATCTCCTAGCGTTTGGATCTTTTGCAAAGGCCTTGTTTGTAACCCTTCAGATTCTAACATAGTCATCTTCCCCTTGCAGGCCTTGTATAGAAGAATGGTGCTTTAATTATAAAACATGTGACAACAGAGAGATGGAATAGGTACTAAAGAATAGAAAGGCATGACATATTGACATGTATTCCCTCCATCCGGAAAAAAATGGATGGGTCTAGGCGTATTTCAGTTCTAGATACATCCTTTTTATCCATTTCGGCAACATGTGATCCAGACGGAGGGAGTATGGTGTAAGAGCTAGGGATACGACAGGACAACACAGCAAAAAAAACACTAGTTGAATGTAAAACTGTATGCTAGCGAAATACGTACAGAAATAACTAAGGCAACATACACGTGTATGATTGGGAAAATAAGATGGCATTGCAACAGAGCACTAGAACAACACTTCAATGTAAAAAAACATGGTATGGTAGACAGATGAAGTACATACTGATGAATAACAATGCATAAGATATTAAGAAGCATGATGTCCAAATTAAGCAGATGACATTGCGATAGAGTAGAATGACAGTACTTGAATTTGAAAACATGTTATCATGAATGGAATAGGTACTGAAAAACAGGAAGGCATGACATATTTACATGCATGATCAACATGCTAAGCACATGGCATTGCAACAGAGTAGATACACCCCAGGACATTATATGCATGTTGTACCCATATCACAGGCCAAGTTAGATCAAGGACCTTGTGCGGTGAAGAGGATTCATCATCTTTCTGCAAGTCTTCTGAAGAACTGCCTTTACATGTTCCATCATATTGGGTATCACTGACATCAAGTTTATTGGCCTTTACATTGTTCTGTGAGGTTCTTGTGGATATATCAATGTGTGCAATTATATCTGACATGCACGGAAGACAACTAGTTGTTAGATTTATGTAATGAGTGCCTGTAGGAGACGACATAAATAGTAGGAGGTTAACTAGCAGCAACAGGTCTCATAAACTAAAGGGAGAACACAGATGAAAGCTACATAATATGTATCATTTGTACTCGAGATTAACTAGATGGCACACAAAAGTATTAAAGAACAACATAGGTAATACTAGAAGTGGTATAATACTATAATCACCAGCCTGTGGGATAGCATTGGTTGATGGATGATAACTATGGAACATCGTTACCTAAAGAACAAGTATCTTAGCTGAACTATGGAACAATGTTAACTCTTGAACAAGACCCGTAAGAGATCAGCATGAATATACAGTGAAATGTGATGATCTATTTTCCATGCTTAGATGAATAACAAAGCCATAAATGTTGCACACAAGTAAGATGAGGGTACAACCTATCTGGTTGCCATCCATAGGAGTGAGCATCATGTGCTAACTTGTCGATGGCCCTACAGTTGTTGTGGCTGTCCATGTCGGGCACGCGCATTCGATGCAGGAAACTGTTGAGTGGGGACTATAGCTCCCTTCTGGTGTATGCTTCCCTTGTTGGAGCAGCTGCGGTGAGTTGGAAGACGGTGTGTCTAAAGATGCAGATAACGCATAATGTTAAGAATGACATATCTCTTTGATCTGAAGAAATACACTAAGAGATCAACAACAAGGTACGAGAGTGGTCACACGTCTGTTGACTGAAGACTAAATTGGGGTCATACGATTTTATTTTATTTTGGTACTGTCCGATCTACGCCGGATGGCTGGCCGTCTTGTGCCTCCCGGCTGACACTGTTCGGAGTCTTCCCCGAAGAGCCAGCGACCAATGGCAGAGCAGCCTACCTCCGCCGTCTGTGGCCCCAGCCAAAACCCCGCTCCCCGCCCCACCGCACTGCCGTGGTTGCGCCGCCCCCGGGCCAATCCACAAAGACTCCCCGTCATCTAGATCCGGCGGCGGCAGTACCTTCAACCCATGCAACTCTAAAAGATAGCCATCTAAGCACTGCTTCCGCGGCGAACTTGCGGCCCCGCACCCTTACATTAGACACTAGCCAACCGACAGTCTAGGAGCTCCGCCGCCTCGAGGGGTGTTGCTTCCCATTGGAAATCGATTGGCCCAGAATAAAAATTCAGACAACTGACGCCTAAATAAAGTGATTTGAGATGAGGGTGCGACCTATCTGGCGGCATGGTGAAGTAGGCAGGTCCAGCTGCCGAGTCGGTGAGGCCGGCGCGGTTGTGGTGGCGACCGGCGGCAGGGAAAGAGCGATGTCGCGACGGTCGACGGCTACGCGGAAGCAGCGCCAGGACTCTGGACGAATCCGAAGTTGGAGCCGCTCCGGCGCCATGAACAACAGCGGGGGTGAATCGGCTCTGGTACGGTTCACACTGCCGTCGTCGAGGCAGCACCAGCAGCACGGAGTAAGAGGCACACGGCCCAGTGCACGACGGCAAATGGACAGCGTCTTCGGCATTAGGGAGGAGGGAGACTGCGAAATTGGTGCGGTGGGGGGCGCCATGGAGGTGGGGCTGAGGTTTCGTGGCTCGGGAGAAGGGAGCTTCCCGGGGAGAAGGTGATTTGGCGCCCACGAGGTATGAATGGGGGTGGGCCGGGGAAATTGGGAGGGGAGTGGAACCATGTCTTACGGACGCATTTGTCTGAAATGTGAGGGGGAGTTACAGTTCTACCCTTGCCTATAGGCTTCTCGGCTTGGGTCTGTGTACCAAGGGTTGGGGATAGTAGAGTAACTTTTCTTCTCCCCAAATAGTGGGCGGGAGCGATTTCGGGCGAGGAGGGCGTGTTTTGAACTATAGTGGGCGCGAGCGATTTCGGGCGAGGAGAGCGTGTTTTGAAATAGTGGGCGCGAGCTATTTCGGGCGAGGAGAGCGTGTTTTGCCGACCATGGTTTATGAATTATTCGGCACATGTCATTTTGGCCGAGGAGAAGGCGCGCTTGGATGAAGTTACGAACATACCCTTGATGTACAACAGGCCAATTGATGCGTGTCCCACATAGGACGGTAATTTCACGTCTCCCATTTATTTGCTCGGGCGAATTCCACCGAGCAGAGAGGATGTTTAACGGTTCGTTCAAATTTTGGGAGAACGAGCATCCACGTCTACCTTACCAAGTCGATTCGGATCAAATTTTGAAATATTAGTTTGCCACTTCTTTTTTAGATGGAGAGATGATGCTTGGGAGTAATGTGTTTTTACATGCTCGTTGCTAGCGATTTACTATATGACAAATAGTTGACCCACTCAAAAACGCGAATCAAACCCAAAATGAAATATCTCGATTCAATGAAATAGCTCGTTCAGTAGGTCAAAATAGTGAACTAAATCCAAAATTGAACACCTCAATCGAGTAGCATGTTGTATAGTATTATAGTACTCCATGAACATGTTGAAAGTCAAATTAATGAACTTGTTTGATATACGCATATATCCGTTCATGTGTGAATTGCAGACAACATGTTCTCCAATTTAAATATTTGAATGCAAGTTTATATCAAAACATGGTTTATATCAGTCTTTGATGCATAAAACGCGACCTCCCCCTCTCCCGGACTCCTCTTCTCTCTCTCACCGACAATCTTCAATTCTGTCGCACGCATACGACACAAAAACCTTGTTGGTCCCTCTACCTTTCTCTCCATCTCTCTCTCTCTCTCTGTGTGTGTGTGTGTGGGGGGGGTCTTTCTAGTTCGCATGCATATATACACCATCTATAGGTCTCTCTCGCACACTATGTATGATACTCTAGCTAGTCCAAGCTAGATATCTTGGGTGCACTCATCGTACGCACACAAATTCCTTGGCTCTTTGCCCGTAACTCTCTCACGCACCACTATGTCGTCTCGGAGCTCTTCCCCCCTCTCTCAAACTCTCCATCCACCTGGGTCACACATACACATGCATATCTCACTCGCACTCGATAGGCCCATCTAAAACTCTATCTCTCCCCCTCGTTCTCTCTCCATCTCACACGCGCGCACACACAATCTCATGCCCAGCTAGCCAAGTATGATGGTCTCTCACTCAATTGTAGGCACACGCAGTCCCCCTATATGTATATGACTAGCTAATATTAGTCTCCATCACAAACATGTGCATGGTCTATCTCGATTTCTCTCGGGGCATCTTTCTATCGCGCACGCACTCCCTCGATCTCTCACCCATATAGTCCCCTCACGATCTCGACAGGATGTCTCTATCACAAACACACCCTCTCTCCCTCCCCATGCATCCATACCATCCACGTGTCCCTCTCGACCTTTGTTCCTTGTTGGCCAGACCTCTATTGGACATGTGCTACAGGGGTGTCTCTCTCTGTTGCAAACGATCACACACTAGTTATCTTCGTGTATCTCCTCGCCTCGCTTTTCCATCTCGGGGATGCATGCGTGATATGTTCGCATAAGAAACAAAAAAAACACACTCTCTCTAATTTATCGTTTGTTGTCACTTTCTCTTTCACACACATACTCTTTTTGCACACTTACTCATTCTCCTTCACACGCACTTGATCTGTCTCAACTGAGGCACTCTCCTCAGTCCATAGCATATAGATTTATTGAAAAAGTCAAACATCACAAAGTTTGACCATGTACGTGGAGAAAAAGAATTACATCTAGTACGGCAAACATATACCATTAGATTCACCATGAGATGTAGTTTTGTATGATGTATCTTTGATATTGTAGATATAAATAACATTTGCGTAAACCTGATCAAAGTTTCCAAAGTTTGACTTCTAAAAAATTTACATGCACTGCATTATCGAGCGGATGGAATATCTCTTTCCCCCTCTCAGCTATCTGACGCACCACTCAGCCTTATCGGGGCTCCTCAATCTCTCTCAAAATTTATTGGTCAGTTTGGTTCGTGACCTGACCCTCATTCCTTGATGGCCGGTACTGCCTGGTGTGGACGTGAGATATAAAATATTTCTGCCTGGCCAGGCTTGTGTGGTGCTGAAGCGTTTGGTTCATGCCTGGGCCAGGCAAAGCATCAACGTCCCATCAATCAATCCATGCATCAATTATTTAATGCTAATATCCATCCATGTTGCTATTAGCCTCGTGGCCACACGACCAGGCACGGCCAGGCGTTCAAAATAGCTCGCTTGGGCCAGGCTACTTGCAGTGTTTGGAGTTCAGCCAGGCTAATTAAAGTGCAAGGCAACCCAGGCCAGGCGGGCTTTCTTTTTCACAGGGTAGCAACCAAACAAGTGTGCATGAAATCCAGCCACAACCCCAGGCCAGGCAAAAATGCTCAGGACGCAAGCCAAACTGGCCTTATATCTCCCTGGTTCACACATACACATGTCTCGCTCGTGCTATACATATAGACCCATCCAACATTCTCCGCCCTTGTTCTCTCTCCATGTGACACGCACCCCCCTAAGTACCATAATCCCTCACTCCATCATAGGCGCAAGCACTCCCCCTCCTAAGTATGATTATCTCTTACTAGCCATCAGGAACACACGTATTGTCTCCTTCCATCCATGCGTCTATCTCGATATCTCTCGGGGCATCTTCTATCACGCACACACCTTGTCACTCGATCTCCCACCCATGTAGTCCCATCACGATCACCAGGGGATCTCTCTATGACAAACATACACTCTCTCCTCCCCATGTCTGCATTTTCTCCGTACGTCTCTCTCGACCTCTCTCCCTTGTTTGTCAGACCCCTCTTGGCCACATGCTAGGGGTCTTGCTCTCTCGGTTCCAAACAACCACACACTATCTCCTCACCTTGCCTCCGTTGTCGAAGATGCATGTGTAATATGTTTGCATAAGACATGCACGCTTTTTCTCTACTTTTATCGTGTGTTGTCCATGTCTCTTTCACACACGCACACACACTTTTTCACTCTCTCTCTAGTTAGGGACTCTGTCACGTCCATAAGCATAGTGCACGGAGAAGCTACTCATCGAGGTGAAACTTCTTTCCTATAAGTAAACGGTAATCACAACGTAGCTCAATTTTTTTCGTAATTTTCCCAAATTACGATGACAAGTGTAGTGTTCAAAACTGCATCTACACATTGCACTGAAAGAAATGTTTTTAGTATTTTTTCTCACGTGATCACCTGCATCGTTTTTATGTTGTACTACTATAGTATCCTAGGCTAGTCATAGTGGAAATTAACTTAGACTACTCCAGTAACTCTATGGTTACCCTAAGAGCAAGTACTACCTCCGTCCTGGTTTACTCTTCCAATTTTGTAGTATCAAAATTTGACCATAGATTTAACTGAAAAAATGTTAATGCATGTCACTAAGAACTATATCATTGGATTCGTATTTGAACATAATTTCAAATGGTGTAATTTTTAGTGACACGCATTGGCATTTTCTTAGGTAAATCTATGGTCAAAATTTTATACTAAATACAAGGTAGTATTCCCTCCGTCCCAAAATTCTTGTTTTACATTTGTTTAGATATAGATGTATCTAACACTAAAATGTAACTAGATACATCCGTATTTAGACAAATTTAAGACAAGAATTTTGGGACGGAGGGAGTACAAAAGTGGGCTATGTAGGCCAAAACATGTGCTAAATTCACTTGTGATGCATTTGGCGTCGATGCCCCTCCATTGCTCACCTGGTGCCCCAATCTGGATCACCTACTTTGCTCCGGTGTCAAATTAACTCACGCAATGAAAAAACACTGCGTGGGAGAGAGAGAGGACTGAGGCAATAAAAACACTTGTTTGGGAGAGTGAGAGGCTGGTGTAGTTGGTTTGATTGATTTGTTTATACATGTGGGTCTGTGTGCACGGCGGTGCCAACTCTCTCACATCACGAGAGCGGTGCCAAAATCTTTTGATTTGACATCGATGCGTATTATGTGGCATACTTTTGCGAAATATGGCATCGGCCACATAGTGGAAGGCAACAAATGCCCAAGCTCTTCACGTGCTCCTAGTTAAATGAGAGGAAACAGAAAGAGAGAGAGTGAAAAAATATCACTAGCCAGCCAACCCTATCGTATGAGCGAATGATATTGGTACCTCTTGATGACACGGCAATCTTATGCAGTCAGCTGCTCTAATATGTTCTCTTCTTTTGCAGATAAAAAAGACCCGAAAGTGAAAAATGTGCTGCACTATAACAATCTCATCGAATGCCTTGATCTCCATCTTACGTAAATTGATTTGATCGACTACCGAGGCAGCACATCTGAGATTAAATTGGCCAGGTTCTTTGTTCTGGAGGCAAGTGTGCTCAAGGTAATGAGGTTTGGCGTTCCCTGGCGCAACAATGAATGGCGTGCTGATCACCGCAAGCGTCTAAGCCTAAATGACAAAGTCTCCGCAGAAGATGAATTTGTTTTTGAAACATCAAGTGGCCAGAGACTCGAAAACTTATTTGCCCATTAGTGACTTGTCAGGGCGATGGATTTTAGTTTGTACGATAATGCTGCATCCAACTAAAGTAACGAAAGTTCTTACGTAAACTTCCTAGTAATTCCCTCTTCGTAGGTGCATCATTACTCCTAACATCTGTAATATCAGTTTGAAATTTGTAATATTGCCGTGTCCTATTCCTGCGTTTTCAAAATCATGTGAATCAAATAGGTCCTGAGTTGGTGATGATGTTGTGCCTCCCATCTTTCACCAATAGCTGTTGGATCTAGATCTGACGCATACAAACCAAGCTTCTCCATTTTTGCAAAAAGATGCCCACACTGATTCCCTATTTACAAACAACTCCTTGTCTCTCACAATCAGCCTTATCTCCTCCCCACCACATCTAGAAGGCCGTGGAAAAATCTGGCGCGATGGCCGCTGCCGGAGCCGTCCACCCCCAATCTTGGTGTTCCATGCAATGCACGGGCATCTACGCACGGGAAATTATGTCGAACATGGATAGTTGTAAGCAGGCTAGCTCTACAGCCATGATGATAGTGACTGCAGACGGTGAGGCTGACTATGGTATGCCGAACACGGCGCCTATACTCAGGTGTCATCTCCGGCGCAGGGTCTTGTCACTTCACTGTGAGGAGCAGCACGTAATAATTTGACCAACGGGTAGTACAGTGCTAGTACTCCTACTACTACATTGGTAGTACTACTACTAGTACTAGTAGCACCACCGTATGGATTTAGGAGTACTACCACGTCCATCTGGATTTTAGTATTTGACTAGCAATATCTAGTAATGCATGTCACAAAAAATGTACTACTCCCTCTGTAAATAAATACATGGTGTTTTATTCCTATCGGCGAGAGAAGTTAATGTTTTTTGCTAACTAGAGTACTAATAGGATTACATGCAATGAACTAAACACTGCATGTCATGTTTGGTAGTCTCAAGTCATTGAAAGCATGCACGGCCCACATCTCTCATTGGTTGATATGTCACGAAATAAGAAACAAGGAGGGAGTTAATGCACCGTGCCTAAGTATTTTGGGATTATTTGGTTTTCGTAAGGTGACTTACACAACATTTTTGTTTACATGCATTAACATTTTATTAGTTAAATCAAAGGTCAAAACTTGGCGCAAAATGCAAAGGGGACCAATAAACCAGTAAACATGAAACTTCTCTCGTTTGGCCCCAACTAGAGGTCCGGTGAGATGACTATACTACACCGGCACGGAGGGGGACGCAACTTCATTGACTTACGGCAACTGCCTTTGGGTGAATGACACGTGGGCCTAGGGGGTGGATGGCCCACCTATCATACAACCAAAGGCAGGTGTAGTAGAGGGCGGATGAGTAGTACGAAATCCTACACACCTACACATGCTAACCAAGGGCAAGAGTGATCACTCGAATCGCAAGATCAGTTGACTAGAAGCTAAGCTAGACCCATGGAGGCGATGAGCACGAGCATCAGCCGGCTGTGCCAGATGGTCGCCTATGGCCCGGCACCGAGGAATGTCTCCAGGTAGTATTGCTTGAGGCCGCCAGGGCGAGGGGCCGCTTGGACGACAGCTTCATCTCCTTGTTCAACGAGGTCCTCGTCGGTTTCCTCAACAAGTTCACCGTCGTCAAGAAGCTTGCAGACGACTTTGACGTAAGCCTCCAGCCGACGCGCCCAGGCTCTGCAATGCCCGCCACCCTCAATGGCCACTATGGTGACAACCTCTTCGACGCACTGGTGGCCCTACGACTGCCCGCCGTCGCGCCGGAGAATGTCCACCTCGAGGTCACGCTCGCCGCGCAGCGCCTAGCACAGCAAGACACCATCGACCTAATCACCCACGTCTACGCGCAAATCGTCCACAAGGACTACTACATGCAAGAGGAGGACGATACGACGCTGGCCTTCTTGCACCGCAAGGCAACCTTGGACGGCACTGTTCAGAAGCACGTTGAGCTCGCCACCAACGCCGCTGCTCCTCACACGTCGGTTGGTGACCCCGCGCACTAGGGCGTGAGGATGTCGTTGATGGATCCGTATGTATTTTTATCTTTCCGTCAAATCCATGTAGTAGTATATGATACTATAGTAATTATATTACCTTTTGCATCAACTTCATAATTTTCATATGTACTCCATGCATGAGCGGCGCCAGAACCAAACTTCTCATTACTCTAGGAAAAATCCTTATTTTCTATCTATCGGTCGCACCATGGAGCAAAACCAAATTTTACAAGTTACGAGTTCAAAAGGAAAAGTCTGCCGTGTTCGCGTCACACCCCCACACGGTTGGTCCGGCACGCCGCTCAAGCGGGAATGCGTGCGGTGTTGCATTTTCACTTACAAGTGGGACCACAGTTGAGCAAACCGACTATCGGCAAACCCCCATCCCGCCCATCGTGCGATGGCTGAGAAAACAGTAGGGAGAAGAGATGGTTGTAGCACGGACTCCAAGAAAATTGGTGTCGGATGGAGTCGTGTGGGTGGCGTGTGCCGTACTGCTAGACGTGAATGCTAGTTATGGCCCATGCCACCCCACTATATCGAGCCTATATCGAGGTACGCAGAACAAATTTCATGCAGTCCGTGCTCAGTCCTCCTCTATCTCTCTTCTCAGCCAGCCAGCGGACGCGCGGAGCCCATCGTCTGTTTGCTCACATGCGGCCCCACATGTCAGTGAAAACGCAAGAGGACCCACTGAACCTGCACATCTTTCACCTCGACGTGCTGGTGATGAAAAACAAATCCAGTAAAGATCTTCGGTGGCCGCTTTTGGAGTTACTCAAGAGTAGTAAGATTCTATTTATAGTTTAACCCAAGATGCACATCTCGTGGCTTCAACTACCACTCTATTTTCTTTCATGACACGACCTGGATGCTGGATGTCCCATGTGTCGGCAAAAGGAGGAAGAACCCGACCAAATCTTCGAGTGTGCTCTCGGATTAGACTAGTTGTGCTAACTTAAAATTTTTATTGTGTACTCCCTCCGTTCCAAAATACTTTACCTCCATTTGTCCAAAAATAGATGTACCTATATACTAAAACATGTCTAGATACATATATATTTTGACAAATAGAAGGCATGTATTGTGCAACGGAGGGAGTAGAATGGATGCAAGTTTTTGTATTGGGAAGAATAGTACATCCATATATTGATAGAGCGCAATTTAGTAGATGTTCTATCACTTTTAGCTAGCACAGAGGCTAGAGATGAGATTAGTGCACTTGTTGATACTCCTACTAGAATAGAGGCTAGACATGAGACTAGATGCGAGGAAGCAACGTCTACTTCTTTACACTCGAAGAAGAAAGAAGCACGCAAGATCGAGCCTCCGCAGATCAACAATGAATGCATCGAGAAGGCACTAATCCAACTTACAGGAGTAGTAAAATGTATTCTTGTGGTTCTTGTTTTCTTTGGTCTTGATTTTCTAGTCAAAATTATCGTTGGAGTTCGTGCAAAACGGAGGTCCGTTTGGGGTCGTGCGTTGGAGTTGGCCTTACAAGTGGGACCACAGTTAAGGAAACCGACCATCGGCAAACCCCCACCTCGCCCGCCGCTCGATGGCTGAAGTTGGAGAAACGACGAGGTTGAAGAGATCGCTCTAGCACGGACTCCAAGAAATAATATGGTGTCAGATGGATGTTGTGGTGGTGGCGTGTGCCGTACTCCTGGACGTGAATGCTTGTTCTGGCCCATGCCACCCTACTACTCCTACTACTTACTCCTACTATATAGTACTAGTATTGAGGATTCGAGGTGCTGGTTACGTACAACGAACACGTTAACATATGGCTACAGTAAAAAACACCCGCCCGACGCACGAAGCATGTGAAGCTAGTACAAATAGTGTACTACTATTGTTGATTGGCCTCATTCGATAACCTGTTGTAATGCACGTACAATTATGTATTCAGAAAATATTTTTTTGCCTCTTCACACCACTCACTCAGAGAAGCGACTCGAAAGCCATTCATAAATTTAGTAAGTTTATCACAGGCATATCATTTTATTACATACAACAGGTCATCAACCCACATCGACAACGAGGATACATTATAAATACTGAAGTTTTCACCACACAACAAATAATAACCAATGAAATGAACTTCAACTCAACCATTCCTCGGTGTTGGAAATGCTTGCTTTGAACCATAAGTGATTCTCTGGGACGGGCCATCGATTGTCGATCTGGAAACCAACGTAGGACTGATCATCCAGGCTGAAGCGGCCTACTATATCAGTACCAGGGTAGGGAACCACCCAAATTTCCGAGGTATAGACACAGTTGCTTCTCATAAATGGTACTAGTAACATTGTGTCAATAACAGTTGGATCGCCTTTCACCATCATCGGATAGTTTTGTCCAAGGAAGAGCAAGTTTTCTCCAAGACTATCAATTATGTACCAAGGAGAAGGAGTTGGCGCTAGCACACTAGTATCCACTCCGAATACCATGCAACGGGTGTTGGAATAGGTCCGGACAGTGCGACCATGGGAGACTACACCTGCTTCCTTAGCAGTAACATCATCAGTGGGCTGTATACACACAAGAAGAGGTGATCCATCGGAATTAGTTGCCAGGCCCCACAGAGTATATGGGCGCTGCTCGTCCTCATGCTCGTGATCATCACCATCGTCATCTCCCACTTGGTTATAAAATTTTTCAAGTATAGGTGGTGGGATGCTCACAGGACCTTGGAAACACAAGAAGAAGGTTAATTAGTAAAGGGAAACTTGCTAACCCGCATGCATGTGGATGAAACAATTATAATTACAGTGGAAGACAAACGTACCGAAACTACGAGGATCCCATGCAAAAACAGTGCCACGAGTGGTGGCAGCAAACACAAGGCCCTCGTATTGAATTGCATCACAGTACTCATCCGTGTACATAAACTGATTTTTGAGCAATATCCATCGAGTCAAACCACCAAGGATGGCAACATGCTTGTCGAAGATAGCAATAACTTGATAGTTGTTGTAATTCCAAGAGCGGTTGGGAACTCGACAAATTGCTATCTTCCGTAGAAGACAGTCACGATGATCGTATTTGAACGTGCATATAATACCGGTGTGCTCAACCTCTGGGCAGTCTGCTGAGATTTTCGGAAGTGGAACCCGGTCACGAGTGTACACATTCACAAGTTCCCGCTCGCAGTTGGACCCAATGTAAACAACCCAATATCCATTTGCGCCTGCCCAAGCCTTGCCCTCTTGCGATGGCATCTTAACATCATACGTATCATTATTAAGCGGCATCAACTTGCACATGGCGAGGCCTCTGTCGTGCCTGCGCCAGTCATCAGGGTCACGACGAAGAAGATAGGGGAGATCAAACCGCTCCTTGACTCTTGGGTTCTTTGTAATGATGTTATTAGTTGAGTCAAGAATGGGCTTGAATGAACCTGCCATGCTAGCCGAGGTGATGACGTCGCACCGATCAATGAGTTCCTCCACTACGTCATCTTCCAGATTGGGGCAAGAATAACGGGGTCGTTTCCGGCCTGTTCCCTCCATGGAGAAGACGATCGAACAATTGCAGAAGAAAGGGTGAAGGGCTAAAGGAAAATGGAGGAGGGAGAGGAAGAGCGTGCGACAGCAGTTCCAAATCGAGAGGGAAAGGCGAAGAGTCGGTGGACGGTTGCGAGTTTGCCACGGTTCACAAAGAGGTGCCCCGGCCTACACGTCCGTTCGGAAATACTCCTATTACTCGCCGTCGTCTCACTGATATGTTGGAACGGGAGCACATGGCAACGAAACATGGTGTGTAATTTCTCGTGCAAAATGCGATCTGGCCGCGTTGGCCCGAGGTGCCGCATTAGTTACTGACCTTTTTTTTAATGGCGTGCCGATCAGTTTTGAAGCACGACTAACTGGTACTGTACATAGAGAAAATATAAACTACTCTACCACTACTCCACCTCCAGTACTAGTAGCATAAAAAAGATATATAGGCTGGAGCTTGGGCGCTTTCTTGCTAAGGGCTGACCACTTGCTTCTCACACTACCACCGTCTCTCCAGATCTAAAAAAGACGGCCCCTCTCTCCCTCCTCACTGGTGGTCACAGATCTGCCGGGGAAGAAAAGTACGTGCAGCATTGACGCACTCATCATCGGCAAGCAAGGTCACGCAGTGACGACAAGGCCGTCCTCTCAGACCTAGCGCCCACACAGGATGGCCTCCGTCCCCAAGCTCGCTGCCGTAGTGTGTGCGGAGGACGACGACCACGAGCGAAGCCACTTCCCGCCGACCCTCAAGTATGCTACCTCTTTTCGAACCATAACCTTGTTCTATTGCCCCATCTGCCACGTCGTTGCATGTGGATCTTTTTCAACTCCACCATCTTCCCAATTTGCTATCCTCTGCTCTGCTGGCCACACAAACGAAAACCATAATTTGCACTATTAAAGGAAACCCTACTTCATGCAGACTAATCCATGTCTGGGTTGAATAAGGAAAGGAAGGGAGACTGTACTGTCCAAGAGAGTAGGCATCGAACCCGCAACTAGGTTGAAAAGGGGAAAATCAGTAGCTAAGGAACGAGTCTCGTGTCTCTTGGTTGAAGAAGGGTAGAAAGGCATGACAACGCAATAGAGAATGACCAGGTCGATCGGTTTGTTGTCCTCGCATGGGAAAAAGGTGGCTAAAGAGAACAAAATGGGACGTAATCCACATATGCTGCCTGGATATTTGTTGCTCTGGGCAACCATACCTCCCTCACCACTCTGCGTCCGTGGAGGTACATCATACTGGTGCGCCCACTGTCTGAATGGGCCTCCCATGCTCTTATTGTCACTTTTTTGCTGTTAGTATAACGCCATCAGTCAAGTCAAGCAATGCTACTGCTAAAGTGATGCCACATTTAACTAATGCCGCTCTCAGTCTAATGCCATCGATAAATTTAAGCAATGCCATTTAATGTCACTGGATTATTTTAGGGTTAGCTGTTGATTGTGGATGTATTAAAGATTTTTCAGCTAAGGCATTCTAATGCTGTTGCACAGCCAGTATACCAACGATGAAACTTCTTACTACCTTCAGATTTTTGCACTGTTAATGCTTAAGTTAATTTTTTTGTACAGTGTCACCAAAATGCCAAGGCACTGATGTCATTTTATTTTGGTTAAACTACACAGACAATTATGAAGACAAGAGGAAAGGTCAAGAGTGGGCACCTGCTCCTCCAGCTGTTCTCTTGATTCGTTCGATCAAGTTTTTATGTTTGATCGATTATCAAGATTGGGATAGCAATTTTTAAGGTCCCCTCGAGTTCAAAATGATATTTACCTTGGAGGTACATGGTTTGCAATTTTTTATACTATCATTAGTTAATAATGCTAGTTACCTTCAGACTTTTGTATTTGGTTTAATGCACATGCACAGCTAGTATACCAATGCTGAAACTTGTTACCTTTACATTTTGTATTGTTAATTCTTATAGAAACCTTCCAGTGCTAGAGTTTATTGAAATATGTTCAGTAAAACCATTTTACTGTACCCTGTAATAAACTAACTACTCTACTATTGCACTAGCCACTGGATTAGTGTATATTTGTAGTATTCGAGTGGTGTTGCATTTGCGTATGGACATAAATAAAGTGTGGCAGGCTTTCCCAGACATGTGCTCAAGAAAACTACTACCTGTTTTTCTAAATACTAGACGTTTGGGCACTTTAAATTGAACCGCGAAAACGTCTTATATTAAGGAACAAAGGGTGTAGAGTTCACTCAAATTATCCAGGTAAAGCTAGTCACACCTTTGTTAAAATTAATGTTCATTATGTTATCGGAGGAGGTCTGTATATTTGTCTCTAATGCCTATCGACTACATACCTGACATCATGATGTAATGTTAAGTCATTTCCTTTTGTACAGTGTCACTAAATTGTCAAGGAGGTGATGGCATTTTATTTTAGTAGAACTGCACAAAATTTGCTTAAAAGAAGAGGAAAGGTCAGGAATGGCTTAGTTTTCCAGAAAAAACTATGTATGCCTTCCTGACATCAGCCGCTGTTGCTTTATTTATTCCTTCAAACAGGTGGTTAGAAACAGTCTTGCTACCTTTTCCCATTAAGAAATTGGAATGCTTATATTTATGAGTCTATGCTTCAACTAGTGCCACTTTTAGAGTAATCACACTTTCAATATCTATGCAAACAGGGATGCTCGATTTTAGTGGAACTGCACAAAAAGTCCAACTGGTTCAACATTAGGAGCATGTTTTTTCCAAACCTTTATATCCAATTGGTGGCACTATGAGCTGTTCATTACGAAGGTACATGGTTTGCTACTATCTTGCTACTCTTTTTGCACTGTCATTAGATAGTAATACTAGTGGTTTGCATGTGAATTTATTGGCAGGGTGGACCTACGTTGGAGGTGCAGGACAGGATTCAATGATTGGATGCTCAATTTCGGTTGTATCGATTTCACCTCTTCCATCACTGCGAACATGGATATCCTTGGTCTGATGAAGAATAGGCACTATATTTCTACTCTGAACCAGCAAATCAATTCAGTATGAAATTGTATAGGACAAAACATAACTGTATCAGATTGTCCAATGCAGAACATGACAGATGCTAAGCGGAAGAGACATGTTTAAACCAAAAATACAAGGTGTGGTATGTGTTTACTAGCTGCTTGATATTTGTGCAGACAAAGATGTCTGCCCGTTGCTATTTGGCAAACAAACAAAGTGTCTGCAATTTTGGTTGAACTGCACAAGAGAATAGTATAGTCATTGCATGCAGTGCCATTTGAAAATAGACACAGAAAGATTGGATAGTCACTTCATGGACTGCAGAAAAGTAATACTGGACTATTTATTGGCCAACACTAGGTGCTTCATTGCTTTGGTCTGATTATACAATGGGCATCGTTTTGCCTAAGTTAAAGTTTGTATTCCAAAAATAGTCTCGCGGTATGATCGAGAGAAGACCAAATCATATTGCAGTGGATGTTCCTCCATCATGTGTGGTTCATTCTCATGGTTCCAGCTGTTGGTGAAACCACTTACGTTTGCAAGAGGAATTGTAGACTTCACAAACAAATTTGTCTTTCAGTCTGTACTGAATGTTGGCCAAGAGAAGCATCCATGTTACTAGGAAGAACAGATGTTTTTTCTAGATCTTTGCTTTTGGAGCTACATATTTGTATATGATATGTGAATCATTGAGATGCATTAACATGTTGATCTTATGTATGGGAATCGTACTAGTTAGTTTTAGTTGTGACGCAAGATCCGAAGTGGCTGATCTTTGCTTTTGGAGCTACATATTTGTATATGATCTGTGAATCATTGAGATGCATTAACAGTTACTTATTTCTATTCGCTCAGTGTTTACAAGTTACTGATCGATCACTAGCTAGCCTACAAATGCGCTCCTGGCAGTTTTATTTGCGACGCAAGATGCGAAGTGGCAGTTTTTTGAATAAAAATGCCTACCTCTGAAGAAACTGACAAGCTACACTATCGATCCTACACGGATAAAAATGCCTACCTCTGAAGAAACTGACAAGCTACACTATCGATCCTACACGGATAAATAGCGGATCACGCACATACTACCTCCTTTCCGGTTTGCAGGGCTCAATTCAAGAAACGACCTACTCGATCCTACACGAATAAATAGCGGATCACACACGTACTAGTACCTCCTTTCTGGTTTGCAGGGCTTAATTCAAACCTCTCACCAACCAATGTACTTCCTCCGTCCGGGTTTATTAGTCCCGTGAGCAAAGTAGCAAGACCAAGGCATGGCAATAATTAACGGCATGCAGAAGTTTAAGCCTAATTAATTCCAGTGATTTAAGTGGCTGCATGCGTGCCCTCGGCTGCAACTCGTTGCATGCTGCTTCGCGTACTACCTGCGAGCGATTCTGAGTGCCTGCATGCAGTCGGCCGTAATTAAGGTAGCTAACTAATGCGAAAAAAGATACACTTTAATTGTTGTGGGCTTTTTAAATCCGTGGAATCATTATTGACAAGGAGGGAGATGATTTGAGTGCACTCGTTTGACCGCCATGCCGGTGTGCGACCCAGACGGGACGGGACGGCACAATCATATTTTCAGTTTCTTTAGTTTTCCACGGCAAGCTGGCGTGCTAAGCCATTATGCATTGAATTCCGATGACCATCGCGCTACCTTCCGCCTATAAGTACTGTTTCCCGGCCTTCTCCGGTGACACCATGACCCAACTCGCCATATCCTCATAAGCCCCCACCGGCCCGACGTCGCTCGCCACGTCCGCCATGCCCCCGCCCGTCCGCGGTAGGCGATGCCGGAGGCGGTCACCGCCGGAACTAGTGTTCGGGTTTTCACCGGAAGGCAGACGGAGGGAGGAGGCATTCTATCTGTCTTTAGATGGCAATGCGGAGATCGAGGAGTTGTTGGAGCGCGACCGCATGGCGGAGGAGCATGAGTTGTTGGAGCGCGGCCGCCTGGCGGAGGAGCAGCGTATCGCCGATTTGCGTCGCCAGCGGGACATGGAGCAGCAGCGCACCGACGCTCTGAGTCGCGAGCAGAGCGCCCGCAACTGGGCCGACTACGTGGAGGCCGGCGCCCGGCAAATAGCCCTGGAGGCTGTCGGGCATGCACGTGTTCGCGACGCCGATTTTTACCACCAGATCGTCAAGTGGGTTTCCCCCTTGGAAGCCGAAGCTTCGGTGGACCACGTCGGCATGGAAAGGGCCAACGCACGCGAGCAACGCGCCCTATCGCACCTCTTGCAAGTCCGAGGCGAGGCGCACGATGCCGGTGCCGGCGTTTAGCGTGTACCACAGATGGCGGCCGGCATCGTCTAGTTAGCTAAGAGTAAGTTAGTACTTGTACGCTACTAGAGTATTAGTGGGAGTAGATAGTTAACTTGGCTATGATGGTTGTCAACGTGGAAGTTCAGTACTCTATATGTGGATCAGACCTGTTACTTTGCTATGAATGTTGAACTTTCCATTTGAACGTATGGAATGGGCTGTTATTTTTTTAAATGGGTTGTATTTGTCCTCCACGGGTTTAGAGGCTGACTTGTGGGCCTAGCAAGTTGACGTGTACACAATCAGGAGATGATTGTACGTGGAGAGGATGACAGCAGGGACCCGCCAAGGTCATGGCAGTACGCAAGCAAGTGCCTCCTTATTTCAAGCCAATAAAAAATGGCTCCTCCTAGTGGATTTCTGACATCTGGGTCCCATGCCATTGTCAACGTAGTCAATAAATGAGAGAATTGCACAACGAGCGGCTAACACCAGGGACCCAGCAGCTCGCCCGGTTATTTTTGTTTTGGGTTAATTTGATAAATGCCACTCCAAATATGGTGTATCCGAGAAATGCCACTGCAATTTCCAAACTTTGAAAAATGCCATTTCATGCCATTTCTAGTGGCATTTTTCAAAGTCTGGAGTGGCGTTTTTCAAAGTTTGCAAACTGCAGTGGCATTTTTCAAAGTTTGCAAAAATTGCAGTGGCATTTTTCAAAGTTTGGAAATTGCAGTGGCATTTTTGTGAATCGCCATAATTAGAGAGGCATTTATCTAATTTGTTTTTGAGACGGAAGCAGGGTGTCAACTGGACTATGCGGGACACTCTGGCCTGTCTAGACAGCCTTTTCTTTTATGTTTACCAGAGACCAGCCCAGTAGTTTTTTCTTTCTGAAAATGGCTAGCCTAGTTTTTTTGTGATTTGTCAAGTAAGTCGCTTTATCAGGCCTGTTGGGCTGCAAATCTTTCAAGACGAGGAGAGCTTCATTCGGCCGGCCGAGAAAATGGCCTATCAGTAATGAGAAATGAACTGTACATTTTTAAAACACATCAAACTGGCAATTAGTTTCAAATATCTTTTTTTTCATTTCGAGATTTTAAATAGCATTGATTTTTATGCAAGGACAATTTATTAGATTTTATATTGATATACATTTATTTTTAAAATCAGTCTAAATGCGACTCGAAATTTCGGGATTAAAAATAGTTCAGACTGCACCGACATATGCAAAATTTTGTATAATTTTTTAACCGTGGCCACAATATGGGCTGTAATGCTAACAAAAAGAATATGGGCTCCAAAAAACCCGTGAGAATTAACAAATGGGCTGTAAATTATTTGAAATAATGGCAGATGGGCTGTATGCTATTTTCCACAGATGGCTTGTATACTGTTGGATGTCCATCCAACGGCCGTCGTGCTTCTCCAATCTCTGCTCTTCCTGCTCCAGCCGCTCAAACAAGCGCCGGCGGGACTGCCTGCTCCCTGTTGGGGAACGTTGCAGAAAACAATAGTGGGAGAGACAGACACCCGCCAGCCACCTTATGCAACTAGTGCATGTCAGTCGCTGGAACCGGTCTCACGTAAGCGTACGTGTAAGGTTGGTCCGGGCCGCTTCATCCCATAATACCGTTGAAGCAAAATAAGACTAGTAGCGGCAAGAAAGTTGACAACATCTACGCCCACAACAAATTGTGTTCTACTCGTGCAAAGAGAACTACGCATAGACCTAGCTCTGATACCACTGTTGGGGAACGTTGCAAAAAATAATAAATTTTCCTACGTTTTCACCAAGATCCATCTATGAGTTCATCTAGCAACGAGTGATCGGATGCATCTACATACGTTTGTAGACCGCGAGAGGAAGCGTTCAAAGAACGGGGATGAGGGAGTCGTACTCGTCGTGATCCAAATCACCGGAGATCCTAGCGCCGAACGGACGGCACCTCCGCGTCCAATACACGTACGGTCAGCGTGACGTATCCTCCTTCTTGATCTAGCAAGGGGGAAGGAGATGTTGATGAAGATCCAGCAGCACGACGGCGTGGTGGTGGATGCAGCAGTCACCGCAGCAGGGCTTCGTCGAGCTTCTGCGAGAGGGAGAGGTGTAGCAGGGGAGAGGGAGGCGCCAAGGCTTCAGGCATGCAGCTACCCTCCCCCCTTTATATAGGCCCACCTAGGGGGTGCGCCGGCCCTAGGAGATGGGATCTCCTAGGGGGGGCGGCGGCCAAGGGGGTGGAGTGCCCCCCAAGGCAAGTGGAGGCGCCCCCTCCCCTAGGGTTCCCAACCCTAGGCGCATGGGGGGCCCGAGGGGGGAGGGCGCACCAGCCCACTATGGGCTGGTTCCCTCCCCACTTCAGCCCATGGGGCCCTCCGGGATGGGTGGCCCCACCCGGTGGACCCCCGGGACCCTTCCAGTGGTCCTAGTACAATACCGTTGACCCCCAAAACTCTCCCGATGGCCGAAACTGCACTTCCTATATATAATTCTTCACCTCCGGACCATTCTAGAACTCCTCGTGACGTCCGGGATCTCATCCGGGACTCCGAACAACTTTCGAGTTACTGCATACTCATATCTCTACAACCCTAGCATCACCGAACCTTAAGTGTGTAGACCCTACGGGTTTGGGAGACATGTAGACATGACCGAGACGACTCTCCGGTCAATAACCAACAGCGGGATCTGGAAACCCATGTTGGCTCCCACATGCTCCTCGATGATCTCATCGGATGAACCACGATGTCGAGGATTCAAGCAACCCCGTATACAATTCCCTTTGTCAATCGGTACGTTACTTGCTCGAGATTCGATCGTCGGTATCCCAATACCTCGTTCAATCTCGTTACCGGCAAGTCACTTTACTCGTACCGTAATGCATGATCCCGTGACCAGACACTTGGTCACTTTGAGCTCATTATTGTGATGCATTACCGAGTGGGCCCAGAGATACCTCTCCGTCATATGGAGTGACAAATCCCAGTCTTGATCCGTGTCAACCCAACAGACACTTTCGGAGATACCCGTAGTATACCTTTATAGTCACCCAGTTACATTGTGACGTTTGGTACACCCAAAGCACTCCTACGGTATCCGGGAGTTACACGATCTCATGGTCTAAGGAAAAGATACTTGACATTGGAAAAACTCTAGCAAATGAACTATACGATCTTGTGCTATGTTTAGGATTGGGTCTTGTCCATCACATCATTCTCCTAATGATGTGATCTCGTTATCAATGACATCCAATGTCCATAGTCAGGAAACCATGACTATCTGTTGGTCAACGAGCTAGTCAACTAGAGGCTTACTAGGGACATGTTGGTGTCTATGTATTCACACATGTATTACGATTTCCAGATAACACAATTATAGCATGAATAAAACACAATCATCATGAACAAGGAAATATAATAATAATCCTTTTATTATTGCCTCTAGGGCATATTTCCAACAGTCTCCCACTTGCACTAGAGTCAATAATCTAGTTACATTGTGATGAATCGAACACCCATAGAGTTCTGGTGTTGATCATGTTTTGCCCTAGGGAGAGGTTTAGTCAACGGATCTGCGACATTCAGATCCGTATGTACTTTACAAATATCTATGTCTCCATCTTGAACATTTTCACGAATGGAGTTGAAGCGACGCTTGATGTGCCTGGTCTTCTTGTGAAACCTGGGCTCCTTGGCAAGTGCAATAGCTCCAGTGTTGTCACAGAAGAGTTTGATCGGCCCCGACGCATTGGGTATGACTCCTAGGTCGGTGATGAACTCCTTCACCCAAATTGCTTCATGCGCTGCCTCCGAGGCTGCCATGTACTCCGCTTCACATGTAGATCCCGCCACGACGCTCTGCTTGCAGCTGCACCAGCTTACTGCTCCACCATTCAACATATACACGTATCCGGTTTGTGACTTAGAGTCATCCAGATCTGTGTCGAAGCTAGCGTCGACGTAACCCTTTACGACGAGCTCTTCGTCACCTCCATAAACGAGAAACATGTCCTTAGTCCTTTTCAGGTACTTCAGGATATTCTTGACCGCTGTCCAGTGTTCCTTGCCGGGATTACTTTGGTACCTTCCTACCAAACTTACGACAAGGTTTACATCAGGCCTGGTACACAGCATGGCATACATAATAGACCCTATGGCTGAGGCATAGGGGATGACAGTCATCTCTTCTATATCTTCTGCCGTGGTCGGACATTGAGCTGAGCTCAATTTCACACCTTGCGACACAGGCAAGAACCCCTTCTTAGACTGATCCATATTGAACTTCTTCAATATCTTATCAAGGTATGTGCTTTGTGAAAGACCTATGAGGCGTCTTGATCTATCTCTATAGATCTTGATGCCTAATATATAAGCAGCTTCTCCAAGGTCCTTCATTGAAAAACTCTTATTCAAGTAGGCCTTAATGCTGTCCAAAAGTTCTATATCATTTCCCATCAAAAGTATGTCATCTACATATAATATGAGAAATGCTACAGAGCTCCCACTCACTTTCTTGTAAACGCAGGCTTCTCCATAAGTCTGCATAAACCCAAATGCTTTGATCATCTCATCAAAGCGAATGTTCCAACTCTGAGATGCTTGCACCAGCCCATAAATCGAGCGTTGGAGCTTGCACACCTTGTCAGCATTCTTAGGATCGACAAAACCTTCCGGCTGCATCATATACAATTCTTCCTTAAGGAAACCATTAAGGAATGCCGTTTTGACGTCCATTTGCCATATCTCATAATCATAGAATGCGGCAATTGCTAACATGATTCGGACGGACTTCAGCTTCGCTACGGGTGAGAAAGTCTCATCGTAGTCAACCCCTTGAACTTGTCGATAACCCTTAGCGACAAGCCTAGCTTTATAGATGGTCACATTACCATCCGCGTCTGTCTTCTTCTTAAAGATCCATTTATTTTCTATGGCTCGCCGATCATCGGGCAAGTCAGTCAAAGTCCATACTTCGTTTTCATACATGGATCCTATCTCGGATTTCATGGCTTCCAGCCATTTGTCGGAATCCGGGCCCGCCATCGCTTCTTCATAGTTCGAAGGTTCACCGTTGTCTAACAACATGATTTCCATGACAGGGTTGCCGTACCACTCTGGTGCGGAACGTGTCCTTGTGGACCTACGAAGTTCAGTAGCAACTTGATCTGAAGTTTCATGATCATCATCATTAACTTCCTCTCTAGTCGGTGCAGGCACCTCAGGAACATTTTCTTGAGTTGCGCCACTTTCCGGTTCAAGAGGTAATACTTCATCAAGTTCTACTTTCCTCCCACTTACTTCTTTCGAGAGAAACTCTTTCTCTAGAAAGGATCCATTCTTGGCAACAAAGATCTTGCCTTCGGATCTGAGGTAGAAGGTATACCCAATAGTTTCTTTAGGGTATCCTATGAAGACGCATTTTTCCGACTTGGGTTCGAGCTTTTCAGGTTGAAGTTTCTTGACATAAGCATCGCATCCCCAAACTTTTAGAAACGACAGCTTAGGTTTCTTCCCAAACCATAATTCATACGGTGTCGTCTCAACGGATTTCGACGGAGCCCTATTTAAAGTGAATGCGGCAGTCTCTAAAGCATAGCCCCAAAATGATAGCGATAAATCGGTAAGAGACATCATAGATTGCACCATATCTAATAGAGTGCGATTACGACGTTCGGACACACCATTACGCTGAGGTGTTCCAGGCGGCGTGAGTTGTGAAACTATTCCACATTTTCTTAAGTGTGTGCCAAATTCGTGACTCAAGTATTCCCACCACGATCTGATCGCAAGAACTTGATTTTCCTGTCATGTTGATTCTCAACCTCACTCTGAAATTCCTTGAACTTTTCAAAGGTCTCAGACTTGTGTTTCATTAAATAGACATACCCATATCTACTCAAGTCATCAGTGAGGGTGAGAACATAACGATAGCCACCGCGAGCCTCAACACTCATTGGACCGCACACATCAGTATGTATGATTTCCAACAAGTTGGTTGCTCGCTCCATTGTTCCTGAGAACGGAGTCTTGGTCATTTTACCCATGAGGCATGGTTCGCATGTGTCAAATGATTCATAATCAAGAGACTCTAAAAGTCCATCTGCATGGAGCTTCTTCATGCATTTGACACCTATGTGACCAAGGCGGTAGTGCCACAAGTATGTGGGACTATCATTATCAACCCTACATCTTTTGGTATTCACACTATGAATATGTGTAGCATTACGCTCGAGATTCATTAAGAATAAACCATTCACCATCGGAGCATGACCATAAAACATATCTCTCATATAAATAGAACAACCATTATTCTCGGATTTAAATGAGTAGCCATCTCGTATTAAACGAGATCCTGATACAATGTTCATTCTCAAAGCTGGCACTAAATAGCAATTATTGAGGTTTAAAACTAATCCCGTAGGTAAATGTAGAGGTAGCGTGCCGACGGCGATCACATCGACCTTGGAACCATTCCTGACGCGCATCGTCACCTCGTCCTTCGCTAGTCTCCGCTTATTCCACAGCTCCTGCTTTGAGTTACAAATGTGAGCAACCGCACCGGTATCAAATACCCAGGAGCTACTACGAGTACTGGTAAGGTACACGTCAATTACATGTATATCACATATACCTTTCGTGATGCCGGCCTTCTTGTCCGCTAAGTATTTGGGGTAGTTCCGCTTCCAGTGACCACTTCCCTTGCAATAAAAACACTCAGTCTCGGGCTTGGGTCCATTCTTTGGCTTCTTCTTCCCGGCAGCTTGCTTACCGGGCGCGGCAACTCCCTTGCCGTCCTTCTTGAAGTTCTTCTTACCCTTGCCTTTCTTGAACTTAGTGGTTTTATTCACCATCAACACTTGATGTTCCTTTTTGACTTCTACCTCTGGTGATTTCAGCATTGCAAATACTTCAGGAATGGTATTTTCCATCCCCTGCATATTGAAGTTCATCACAAAGCTCTTGTAGCTCGGTGGAAGCGACTGAAGAATTCTGTCAATGACCACGTCATCCGGGAGATTAACTCCCAGCTGAGTCAAGCGATTATGTAACCCAGACATAGTGAGTATGTGCTCACTGACAGAACTGTTTTCCTCCATCTTACAGCTGAAGAACTTGTCGGAGACTTCATATCTCTCGACCCAGGCATGAGCTTGAAAAACCATTTTCAGCTCTTCGAACATCTCATATGCTCCGTGTCTCTCAAAATGCTTTTGGAGCCCCGGTTCTAAGCTGTAAAGCATGCCGCACTGAACGAGGGAGTAATCATCAGCACGTGTCTGCCAAGCGTTCATAACGTCTTGTTCTGCAGGGAGAGCAGGTGCTTCACCTAGCGGTGCTTGTAGGACATAATCTTTCTTGGCAGCTATGAGGATGATCCTCAGGTTCCGGACCCAGTCTGTATAGTTTCTGCCATCATCTTTCAGCTTGGTTTTCTCTAGGAACGCGTTGAGGTTGAGGACAACGTTGGCCATTTGATCTTCACGACATGTTGTAAAGATTTTAGACTAAGTTCATGATAATTAAGTTCATGTAATCAAATTATTCAATGAACTCCCACTCAGATAGACATCCCTCCAGTCATCTAAGTATAACATGATCCGAGTTAACTAGGCCGTGTCCGATCATCACGTGAGACGGACTAGTCAACATCGGTGAACATCTTCATGTTGATCGTATCTTCTATACGACTCATGCTCGACCTTTCGGTCTTCCGTGTTCCGAGGCCATGTCTGTACATGCTAGCCTCGTCAAGTCAACCTAAGTGTTTGCATGTGTAAATCTGTCTTACACCCGTTGTATGTGAATGTTGGAATCTATCACACCCGATCATCACGTGGTGCTTCGAAATAACGAACTGTCGCAACGGTGCACAGTTAGGGGGAACACTTTCTTGAAATTATTATGAGGGATCATCTTATTTACTACCGTCGTTCTAAGTAAACAAGATGCAAAAACATGATAAACATCTCATGCAATCAAATAATAGTGACATGATATGGCCAATATCATATAGCTCCTGTGATCTCCATCTTGGGGCTCCATGATCATCTTGTCACCGGCATGACACCATGATCTCCATCATCATGATCTCCATCATCGTGTCTCCATGAAGTTGCTCGCCCACTATTACTTCTACTACTATGGCTAACACGTTTAGCAATAAAGTAAAGTAATTTACATGGCGTTTCTCAATGACACGCAGGTCATACAAAAAATAAAGACAACTCCTATGGCTCCTGCCGGTTGTCATACTCATCGACATGCAAGTCGTGATTCCTATTACAAGAACATGATCTCATACATCACATATATCATTCATCATTCATCAAAACTTTGGCCATATCACATCACAAAACACTTGCTGCAAAAACAAGTTAGACGTCCTCTAATTGTTGTTGCAAGTTTTACGTGGCTGCAAGAGGGTTCTAGCAAGAACGTTTTCTTACCTACGTTAAAGCCACAACGTGATTTGTCAACTTCTATTTACCCTTCATAAGGACCCTTTTCGTCGAATCCGCTCCAACTAAAGTGGGAGAGACAGACACCCGCTAGCCACCTTATGCAACTAGTGCATGTCAGTCGGTGGAACCGGTCTCACGTAAGCGTACGTGTAAGGTTGGTCCGGGCCACTTCATCCCATAATACCGTTGAAGCAAAATAAGACTAGTAGCGGCAAGAAAGTTGACAACATCTACGCCCACAACAAATTGTGTTCTACTCGTGCAAAGAGAACTACGCATAGACCTAGCTCTGATACCACTGTTGGGGAACGTTGCAGAAAATAATAAATTTTCCTACGTTTTCACCAAGATCCATCTATGAGTTCATCTAGCAACGAGTGAACGGATGCATCTACATACCTTTGTAGATCGCGACCGGAAGCGTTCAAAGAACGGGGATGAGGGAGTCGTACTCGTCGTGATCCAAATCACCGGAGATCCTAGCGCCGAACGGACGGCACCTCCGCGTTCAACACACGTACGGTCAGCGTGATGTCTCCTCCTTCTTGATCCAGCAAGGGGGAAGGAGAGGTTGATGAAGAGCCAGCAGCACGACGGCGTGGTGGTGGATGCAGCAGTCACCGCAGCAGGGCTTCGTCGAGCTTCTGCGAGAGGGAGAGGTGTAGCAGGGGAGAGGGAGGCGCCAAGGCTTCAGGGGTGCGGCTGCCCTCCCTCCCCCCTTTATATAGGCCCCCTAGGGGGTGCGCCGGCCCTAGGAGATGGGATCTCCTAGGGAGGGCGGCGACCAAGGGGGTGGAGTGCCCCCCAAGGCAAGTGGAGGCGCCCCCTCCCCTAGGGTTCCCAACCCTAGGCGCATGGGGGGCCCAAGGGGGGGGGTGCACCAGCCCACTATGGGCTGGTTCCCTCCCCACTTCAGCCCATGGGGCCCTCCGGGATGGGTGGCCCCACCCGGTGGACCCCCGGGACCCTTCCGGTGGTCCCGGTACAATACCGTTGACCCCCGAAACTCTCCCGATGGCCGAAACTGCACTTCCTATATATAATTCTTCACCTCCGGACCATTCTGGAACTCCTCGTGACGTTCGGGATCTCATCCGGGACTCCGAACAACTTTCGGGTTACTGCATACTCATATCTCTACAACCCTAGCGTCACCGAACCTTAAGTGTGTAGACCCTACGGGTTCGGGAGACATGTAGACATGACCGAGGCGACTCTCCGGTCAATAACCAACAGCGGGATCTGGATACCCATGTTGGCTCCCACATGCTCCTCGATGATCTCATCGGATGAACCACGATGTCGAGGATTCAAGCAACCCCGTATACAATTCCCTTTGTCAATCGGTATGTTACTTGCCCGAGATTCGATCGTCGGTATCCCAATACCTCGTTCAATCTCGTTACTGGCAAGTCACTTTACTCGTACCGTAATGCATGATCCCATGACCAGACACTTGGTCACTTTGAGCTCATTATTGTGATGCATTACCGAGTGGGCCCAGAGATACCTCTCCGTCATATGGAGTGACAAATCCCAGTCTTGATCCGTGTCAACCCAACAGACACTTTCGGAGATACCCGTAGTATACCTTTATAGTCACCCAGTTACGTTGTGACGTTTGGTACACCCAAAGCACTCCTACGGTATCCGGGAGTTAAACGATCTCATGGTCTAAGGAAAAGATACTTGACATTGGAAAAACTCTAGCAAACGAACTATACGATCTTGTGCTATGTTTAGAATTGGGTCTTGTCCATCACATCATTCTCCTAATGATGTGATCTCGTTATCAATGACATCCAATGTCCATAGTCAGGAAACCATGACTATCTGTTGATCAATGAGCTAGTCAACTGGAGCCTTACTAGGGACATGTTGGTGTCTATGTATTCACACATGTATTACGATTTCCAGATAACACAATTATAGCATGAATAAAAGACAATCATCATGAACAAGGAAATATAACAATAATCCTTTTATTATTGCCTCTAGGGAATATTTCCAACACCTCCCCGCGGCCAGCTGTGCTGCCGCGCAGGCCTCACCGCCCACTCTACTCCCATCACTGGCCTAGCCATCCCTCTACTCATCCACACCTGTTGTTATTCTCCGGCGATGGCAGACGAACCAGTAAACCCTTGTACAATCGTTGAGGGAGTCCTGGATAAGGGGGTCTTCGGACGACCGGACTATATCCTTTGGCCCGATTGTTGGACTATGAAGAAACAAGATTGAAGACTTCGTCCCGTGTCCGGATGGGACTCTACTTGGCGTGGAAGGCAAGCTAGGCAATACGGATATGTATATCTCCTCCTTTGTAACCGACCTTGTGTAACCCTAGCCCCCTCCGGTGTCTATATAAGTCGGAGGGTTTTAGTCCGTAGGACAACAGACAATCATACCATAGGCTAGCTTCTAGGGTTTAGCCTCTCTGATCTCATGGTAGATCAACTCTTGTACTACTCATATTATCAAGAATAATCAAGCAAGACGTAGGGTTTTACCTCCATCAAGAGGGCCCGAACCTGGGTAAAACATCGTGTCCCCTGCCTCCTGTTACCATCCACCTTAGACGCATAGTTCGGGACCCCCTACCCGAGATCCGCTGGTTTTGACACCGACATTGGTGCTTTCATTGAGAGTTCCTCTGTGTTGTCGCCGTTAGGCTTGATGGCTCCTTTGATCATCGATAGCGATGCAGTCCAGGGTGAGACTTTTCTCCCCGGACAGATCTTTGTGTTCGGCAGCTTCGCACTGCGGGCCAACTCGCTTGGCGATCTGGAGCAGATCAAGAGTTACGCCCCTGCCTTGTGCGCCACACGGTCATGATGAGCATGATTTAGCTCTGCCATCGGACAGTGTTCAGGAGATCACACCGGCAACCGCTCCGACCCTCAATTCGGAACCAGTTGCGCCATCCATGGACGGGTGGATAGACCCCGCCACGGAGGCCGTATCCTCAGCGGCGATCGAGTCGAATATCGACCTTACCCTTCACGAGAGCCGTGATGCCAGACTGCCGGATCCTTCCCCGGCCACGGACTCCGAACCACCTGCGCCCGTACCTATCGAATCCAAGTGGGCGCCGATCATGGAGTTTACCTCCGCGGATATTTTTCAGCACTCGCCCTTCGGCGACATACTGAACTCATTAAGGTCTCTGTCCCTGTCAGGAGAGTCCGGTCCGAACTATGTTCGGCAAGATTGGGATGCGGATGACGAAGAAGCTCGCCGCCCACCCACCACCCACTTAGTAGCCACTGTCGACGATTTGACCGACATGCTTGACTTCGACTCGAAAGACATCAACGGCATGGACGACGATGTAGGAGATGAACAGGAACCGCTGCCCACATGGCACTGGACGCCCACTTCATCATACGATGTATACATGGTGGACACACCCAAAGAAAACAACGACGAGGAACGGAAGGACACAACGAAGGGTTGTTCCCTTGAGAAGCAGTCAAAGCGGTGGCATAAGCGCCGCTCCAAATCCCGCCTCGGCAGGTACAAAGGTCATATAGACCCAGCGATAGAGCAGGGTGAACCACCGCCCGACCAGGGCGACACGGAGAATCAAACCGAACAATCCGACTCCGTCGAAGATAACAATCCGGACGACATCACACCGGACAGGCGCCCGGAGCAACATAATGCCCATAAAAGGCTTGTTGCCACTGCGAGGAGTCTGAAAAAGCAGAAGCAAAGGCTTAGGGCTGTGCAAGACACACTCAGAATTAGATGGAGTGAAGTACTCAACACTGCAGCAAAGTACGGTGGTAATCGCCACACAAGGAGCTACCCGAAGCAAAAATTGCTACCTGAATTCGACGAGGAGGCCTTAGATCCCCCGCAATTAGAAAACAAAACGGTCATCCGGTCGGATAGACGACCTTGTGGCCAATATAGAGCGGCAAACGACGCCGCACATAAGCCAGTACGCGATCCACGCGAGGGCTCACATCAAAAGGACGGCGCAACCAGATCCATATACGGGCCACGCAAGCGTGCTCCAGTATGCAATACAACACAACAAACATCCGAACACCACAGTACACCCAAATACAGGGGTGCCGCACACCCCCTATGTTTCACCGACGAGGTGCCGGACCATGGATTTCCAGAGGGATTCAAACCCGTAAACATAGAGGCGTACGACGGAACAACAGACCCTGGGGTCTGGATTGAGGACTATATCCTCCATATCCACATGGATCGAGGAGACGATCTCCACGCCATCAAGTACTTACCCCTCAAGCTCAAAGGGCCAGCCCGGCACTGGCTTAAAAGCCTCCCCGAGAACTCCATTGGAAGCTGGGAAGAGCTCGAAGACGCCTTTCGGGCAAATTTTCAAGGGACCTATGTCCGACCACCAGATGCAGACGATTTAAGTCATATAACTCAACAGCCCGAAGAGTCAGCCCGAAAGCTTTGGAACAGGTTCCTCACTAAGAAGAACCAAATAGTTGACTGTCCAGACGCCGAAGCCTTAGCAGCTTTCAAGCACAGCGTTCGAGACGAATGGCTCGCCAGACACCTCGGCCAAGAAACGCTGAGGGCGAGGACAGCTGGTTAGCCTGATGCAGCACCAGCGACCCAAGTACATCCGAAGTTAGGGACGGGAACGGGAAATCACGACGCAGCAAAAACAAGCACTGGAATAAAGAAGACAGCCCGAAGAGCATGGCGGTAAACGCCGGATTCAGAAGCTCTCGGCCAGGTCAGCAAAAGCCGCCCTCCAAAGGCAACAGAGACGAACTGTCCAGCCTAAACAAGATTCTGGACCAAATATGTCAGATCCATAGTACCCCCGACAAACCTGCAAATCATACCCATAGAGAATGTTGGCTCTTCAAGCAGTCCGACAAGCTCAAGCCGAACATAAGGGGCAGGATACACCAAGCGAAGACGAGGATGAGCCTCGCAAGCAAAGTATTGGGGAACAGAAGAAATTCCCACTAGAAGTCAAAACAGTTAACGTGTTATACATAATAAAGGGGAGAAACAAAGCGGCACTCCCAGAGACACATGCCCCAGGGCCTATCACCGTGGAGTTCTGCCACTGGTCGTCCCAACCGACCACTTTTGACCATCGGGATTACTCAGCAAGTGTCCGGCGTGCAGGATGGGCTGCCTTGGTATTAGACCCAATAATTGACGGATACCACTTCACACGAGTTCTGATGGACGGCGGCAACAGTTTAAACCTGTTATATCAGGACACAGTACGCAACATAGGGATAGACCCAGCAAAAATTAGCCATAGAACACTACCTTTAAAGGAGTAATGCCAGGCCTAGAAGCCCATTGCACGGGCTCCCTGCTACTAGAGGTTATATTTGGCTTCCCCGATAATTTCCGCAGCGAAAATTTAACCTTCCACATCGCTCCGTTCGAAAGTGGCTATCAAGCACTACTCGAACGCGAAGCTTTCGCTCGCTTTAACGCAATACCGCATTACGCTTCCCTCATGCTTAAGATGCCCGGTCCACGCGACATCATTACAGTAAATGGAAATATTGAGCGCTCCTTGCGCACAGAAGACCGTGTGGCTGCCGCACTAAACGGCCTCACTAACTAAAAAGCATCTGACAGGTCGTTAAGACCACGGACACGGTTGGACGAGTCCGGTACAGCTATATGTAATTGATACAGGTTTGATGGCTATACCCCTATTATAATACAAGGGGCTCAACGCGCGCGCACAAGTGGCAATCAGGTTCAACTTTATTCATTTCGAACTATATATTGTTTATTTAGTATAACTTGCCTTTTGCATGACACCTTTTCGATTAAGTTCCTTCCTTTTTCAGATGACCATTGTGCTACACCCGTCCAGAATACGGCACAACGGAGACACAGGCGCAGATGTGCAGCAGGGACCTGTTCGAAGGATTGTTTTTAGATTAAGACCCTGCGTAAACCTTTTTTACTGTCTCTTGTTGATACACATCCCTCAGATTCTCAGTACAATTGAGAAGGATGCTGACGTATTGGCATGTGGCCACGTCAGAATATTGCACGTACCTGGACACCAGGGGCTTATTACAAAGGGCAATGTTTAGGCCCGGTTTACACCGTAAAGACCGAATACCTTAGGGAGTGTTCGGCATCGCGAGTTTGGCCTTATATGCATCACCTGTGAATCATGTCTTTGGTCAAATGTTGGGTTTGCCCGGCTCCTGTGTTTTGCTGCCTTATGTCCCGCTCTATCGGCTAAGGCGGCACCAGGAGAACTACTGCGATTGTGCCCTGGTTCATCCGGATGAGCACCTCAGTAGAGAAAGCCGATAACTGATGATACGTCTCCGTCGTATCTATAATTTTTGACTGTTCCATGCCAATATTATTCAACTTTGATATACTTTTTGGCAACTATTTATATTATTTTTGGGACTAACATATTGATCCAGTGCCCAGTGCCAGTTCCTGTCTATTGCATGTTTTTGGTTTCGCAGAATATCCATATCAAACGGAGTCCAAACGGGATAAAAACGGACGGAGGTTATTTTTGGAAAATATGGAAAATTCAGAAGGAAAATCAACGCGAACCAGTGCCCGAGGTGGTCACGAGGCAGGGGGCACGCCCCCCTTAGGGCGCGCCCCTACCCTCGTGAGCCCACCGTAAGGCGGTTGACGCTCTTCTTTTGCCGCAAGAAAGCTAATATTCGGAAAAAAATCACGGCGAAGCTTTCAGGCCAATCGGAGTTACGGATCTCCATATATATATGAAATGGTGAAACACAGCCAGAACAGAACGCAGAAACAGAGAGAGACAGAGAGACAGATCCAATCTCGGAGGGTCTCTCGCCCCTCCCATGCCATGGAGGCCAAGGACCAGAGGGGAAACCCTTCTCCCATCTAGGGAGGAGGTCAAGGAAGAAGAAGACGAAGGGCCCCCCTCTCCCCTTCTCTTCCAGTGGCGCCGGAACACTGCCGTGGCCATCATCATCTTCACCGCGATCTACACCAACACCTCCGCCATCTTCACCAACATCTCCATCACCTTCCCCCCTCTATCTACAGCGGTCCACTCTCCCGCAACCCGCTGTACCCTCTACTTGAACATGGTGCTTTATGCTTCATATTATTATCCACTGATGTGTTGCCATCCTACGATGTCTGAGTAGATTTTCGTTGTCCTATCGGTGGTTGATGAATTGCTATGATTGATTTAATTTGCTTGTGGTTATGTTTATGTCCTTTGGTGCCCATCATATGATTGCGCACGTGGATCACACCATAGGGTTAGTTGTATGTTGATAGGACTATGTATTGGAGGGCAAGAGTGACAGAAGCTTCAACCTAGCATACAAATTGATGCATACGGGATTGAAGGGGGACCAATATATCTTAATGCTATGGTTGTGTTTTACCTTAATGAACATTAGTAGTTGCGGATGCTTGCTAATAGTTCAAATCATAAGTGCATAGAATTCCATGTAAGGGATGACATGCTAGCAGTGGCCTCTCCCACATAATACTTGCTATCGGTCTAGTAAAGTAGTCAATTGCTTAGGGACAATTTCGCAACTCCTACCACCAATTTTCCACACTCGCTATATTTACTTTATTGTTTCTTTATCTAAACAACCCCTACTTTTTATTTACGTACTCTTTATTATCTTGCAAACCTATCCAACAACACCTACAAAGTACTTCTAGTTTCATACTTGTTCTAGGTAAAGAGAACGTCAAGCGTGCGTAGAGTTGTATCGGTGGTCGATAGAACTTGAGGGAATATTTGTTCTACCTTTAGCTCCTCGTTGGGTTCGACACTCTTACTTATCGAAAACTGTTGCGATCCCCTATACTTGTGGGTTATCAAGACCTTTTTCTAGCGCCGTTGTCAGGGAGCAATAGCGTGGGGTGAATATTCTCGTGTGTGCTTGTTTGCTTTATCACTAAGTAATTTTTATTTGTTGTTCTTAGTTGCTCTTTATCTTTAGTTATGGATATGAAACACGAAATACCAAAAAAATTTGGTGTACTTGCTGCTCATGGAGATGGGGAACCTCCTAAAACCCTCGATGCTGGTTATGTGAAAGATATCATGTACTACTTTAATAATCCTGAGAAAACCCCATTCAATTATGTAATGGGAGTAACGTTGGATCAACATGAATACTTTAGGGATTATCGCTTAACACAAAAAGGGAAACTATTATGGGATCAAATTCATATATTGAAGTGGTATGCTAGACAACTATGCTCGGAATATGATTATACTTGTTGCTCTAGGATGAATTCTCCACACCTCTCCTTTTCATGCAAATTTAATGATAATGAAACCTTGGCTTCTTATTCTAGAGGTATATATGATTACTATGATGTGGAACAAATAGAAGAATTTGTTGCTTTTATGGGTGCTTATGAAATTGAATCTATGTTTAAAGAGTTTGATGATATTGATGATACTTGTTATAGATCTGAAAATTTAGCTATCCTCAAATATTTCTATGAGAATTATGAATAAAATTATGAAATTAATGCACTTATTAAGAAAGTATCCGCTGTCCAAGAAGAGACTAATATTTTGCAGGAATCTATGGAAGAAGAAATTGATGAAACTGTGAGCTCAT
Organism: Triticum urartu; assembly: GCF_056163025.1. NCBI lineage: Eukaryota > Viridiplantae > Streptophyta > Magnoliopsida > Poales > Poaceae > Triticum > Triticum urartu. Next base: position 147,209,709 of record NC_141876.1, read on the forward strand.
TGGATGAAAAAGATGATGAGGAGAGCGAAGAACAAAAGGAGGAAGAGCGGATTGATCACCCGTGCCCACCTTCTAATGAGAGTAACTCTTCAACTCATACATTGTTTAATTCCCCTTCGTGCTTACCGAAGGATGATTGCTATGATGACTTTTATGATCCCTATGATTCTTTTGAAATATCCCTTTTTGACGATGCTTGCTATGCTTGTGGCCAAGATGCCAATATGAATGATGCTTATGGAGATGAACTTGTTATAGTTCCTTATGTTAAACATGAAATTGTTGCTATTGCACCCACGCATGATAGTCCTATTATCTTTTTGAATTCTCCAAACTACACTATATCGGAGAAGTTTGCACTTATTAAGGATTACATTGATGGGTTTCCTTTTACCGTTGCACATGATGATTTTAATAGATATAATATGCATGTGCTTGCTGCTCCTACTTGCAATTATTATGAGAGAGGAACTATATCACCACCTCTCTATGTTTCCCACATGACAAAATTGCAAGAAACTGTTTATACTATGCATTGGCCTTTAATTTGTGTGCATGAATTGTTCTTTTATGACATGCCGATGCATAGGAAGAGAGTTAGACTTTGTCATTATATGATATATGTTACTTTGTTCTCACTATTAAATTACAAATCATTGCTAATTAAAATTGGCTTTGATATACCTTGGGATCCGGGTGGATTCACTACTTGAGCACTATATGCCTAGCTTAATGGCTTTAAAGAAAGAGCTGCCAGGGAGACAACCTGGAAGTTTTAGATAGTCATTTATTTCTGTTGAGTGCTTTCATATAGTTTAAAAACAACAATAATAAAGAGGGGAACCCAAAACTTTTTCAAAAAGAAAAGCGAAAGTGAGAAAGACGAGCATTGTTGATGTGGGAGCTAGCCTTGAACTTTGTTCATGCTCACGGAAACTTTGTGAATCTTGATTACAGAAACTTTTCAACAAAAATAATTATCCCCTTGTACAATTCCATTGTATTATAAAAATAATGTGCCAAGGTTTGCCTTTAGGATGTTTACATTTGCTTGATGGTTTGTACGGTGCAGGACAGAAACTTTGGCTGTAGTGCGCGATTTTACATTTTTAGCTGGAACGTCAAATGGTTATGATTCTTTTTGCACTGTCTTCCTATACAAATTGTTTATTTTCCTAATTTTGGTAGAATTTTTCAAGTATCATAAGTATGGTGAATGTTCATATTGCTACAGACTGTTCTGTTTTAGACAGATTCTGTTTTTGATGCATAGTTTGCTTGTTTTGATGAAACTATCAATTCATATCAGTGGATTAAGCCATGAAAAAGTTATATTACAGTAGAAACAATGCAAAAACAAAATATGAATTGGTTTGCAATAGTACTTGGAGTAGTGATTTGCTTTATTATACTAACGGATCTTACCGAGTTTTCTGTTGAAGTTTTGTGTGGATGAAGTGTTCGATGATTGAGAAGGTCTCGATGTGAGAAGAAGGAAGAGAGGCAAGAGCTCAAGCTTGGGGATGCCCGAGGCACCCCAATTAAATATTCAAGGATACTCAAGTGTCTAAGCTTGGGGATGCTGGGGAGGCATCCCCTCTTTCTTCAACAAATATCGGTATGTTTTCGGATTCGTTTCGTTCATGCGATATGTGCAATCTTGGAGTGTCTTTTGCTTTAGTTTTAATTTTCTTTTATGCACCATGCTGGTGTGAGATAGTCCTTGGCTGATTTATAGAATGTTCTATGCACTTCACTTATATCTTTTGAGTATGGCTTTATGGAATGCTTCATGTGCTTCACTTATATCATTTGAAGTTTGGATTACCTGTTTCTCTTTACATAGACAACCGCCATTTGGAGAATGCTTTTGCTTCACTTATATTCGTTAGAGTGTGGGCATATATTTTATAGAAAGAATTAAACTCTCTTGCTTTACTTATATCTATTTAGAGAGATGACAGGAATTGGTCATTCACATGGTTAGTCATAAAATCCTACATAAAACTTGTAGATCACTGAATATGATATGTTTGATTCCTTACAATAGTTTTGCGATATAAAGATGGTGATATTAGAGTCATGCTAGTGGGTAGTTGTGGATTGTAGAAATACTTGTGTTGAGGTTTGTGATTCCCGTAGCATGCACGTATGGTGAACCGTTATGTAACGAAGTCGGAGCATGATTTATTTATTGATTGTCTTCCTTATGAGTGGCGGTCGGGGACGAGCGATGGTCTTTTCCTACCAATCTATCCCCCTAGGAGCATGCGCGTAGTACTTTGTTTCAATGACTAATAGATTTTTGCAATAAGTATGTGAGTTCTTTATGACTAATGTTGAGTCCATGGATTATACACACTCTCACCCTTCCATCATTGTTAGTCTCTCTAGTACCGGGCAACTTTCACCGGTACCATAAACCCACCATATACCTTCCTCAAAACAGCCACCATACCTACCTATCATGGCATTTCCATAGCCATTCCGAGATATATTGCCATGCATCTTCCATCATCATCATATACATGACTTGAGCATTCATTGTCATATTGCTTTGCATGATCGTAAGATAGCTAGCATGATGTTTTCATGGCTTGTCCTTTTTTGATGTCATTGCTACACTAGATCATTGCACATCCGGGTACACCGCCGGAGGCATCCATATAGAGTCATAGTTTGTTCTAGACATTGAGTTGTAATATCGAGTTGTAAGTAAATAAAAGTGTGATGATCATCCTTATTAGAGCATTGCCCCAGTGAGGATAGGATGATGGAGACTATGATTCCCCCACAAGTTGGGATGAGACTCCGGACGAAAAAATAAAAAAATATAATAAAAAAATAAAAAGAAAGAGAAAGGCCAAAAAAAGAGAAGGCCCAAAAAATAGAAAACAAAAAGAAAACAAAAAAATGAGAGAAAAAGAGAGAAGGGGCAATGCTACTATCCTTTTTCCACACTTGTGCTTCAAAGTAGCACCATGTTCTTCATATAGAGAGTCTCTTGAGTTATCACTTTCATATACTAGTGGGAATTTTCATTATAGAACTTGGCTTGTATATTCCGATGATGGGCTTCCTCAAATGCCCGAGGTCTTCATGAGAAAGCAAGTTGGATGCACACCCACTTAGTTTCAGTTAGAGCTTTCATACACTTATAGCTCTAGTGCATCTGTTGCATGGCAATCCCTACTCACTCACATTGATATCTATTAATGGGCATCTCCATAGCCCATTGATACGCCTAGTTGATGTGAGACTTTCTCTTTTTGTCTTCTCCACATAACCCCCACCATCATATTCTATTCCACCTATAGGCTATGTCCATGGCTCACGCTCATGTATTGCGTGAAAGTTGAAAAGGTTTGAGAAACGTCAAAGTATGAAACAATTGCTTGGCTTGTCATCGGGGTTGTGCATGATGTAAATATTTTGTGTGGTGAAGATGGAGCATAGCCAGACTATGTGATTTTGTAGGGATGAGCTTTCTTTGGCTATGTTATTTCAAAAAGATAGATTATTTTCTTTATTTTGTTTATGTCAAAAGATAGATTATTGCTTTGAATCACTCGTGTCTTAATATTCATGCCATGATTAGACATATGATCAAGATTATGCTAGGTAGCATTCCACATAAAAAATTATCTTTTTATCATTTACCTACTCGAGGACGAGCAGGAATTAAGCTTGGGGATGCTGATACGTCTCCGTCGTATCTATAATTTTTGATTGTTCCATGCCAATATTATTCAACTTTCATATCCTTTTTGGCAACTTTTTATATTATTTTTGGGACTAACATATTGATCCAGTGCCCAGTGCCAGTTCCTGTCTATTGCATGTTTTTGGTTTCGCAGAATATCCATATCAAACGGAGTCCAAACGGGATAAAAACGGACGGAGGTTATTTTTGGAAAATATGGAAAATTCAGAAGGAAAATCAACGCGAACCAGTGCCCGAGGTGGTCACGAGGCAGGGGGCACGCTCCCCTTAGGGCGCGCCCCTACCCTCGTGAGCCCACCGTAAGGTGGTTGACGCTCTTCTTTTGCCGCAAGAAAGCTAATATTCGGAAAAAAATCACGGCGAAGGTTTCAGGCCAATCGGAGTTACGGATCTCCATATATATACGAAACGGTGAAACAAAGCCAGAACAGAACGTAGAAATAGAGAGAGACAAAGAGACAGATCCAATCTCGGAGGGGCTCTCGCCCCTTCCATGCCATGGAGGCCAAGGACCAGAGGGGAAACCCTTCTCCCATCTAGGGAGGAGGTCAAGGAAGAAGAAGACGAAGGGGCCCCCCTCTCCCCTTCTCTTCCGGTGGCGCCGGAACGCTGTCGTGGCCATCATCATCATCATCATCATCATCATCATCACCGCGATCTACACCAACACCTCCGCCATCTTCACCAACATCTCCATCACCTTCCCCCCTCTATCTACAGCGGTCCACTCTCCCGCAACCCGCTGTACCCTCTACTTGAACATGGTGCTTTATGCTTCATATTATTATCCAATGATGTGTTGCCATCCTATGATGTCTGAGTAGATTCTCGTTGTCCTATCGGTGGTTGATGAATTGCTATGATTGATTTAATTTTCTTGTGGTTATGTTGCTGTCCCTTGGTGCCCATCATATGATTGCGCACGTGGATCACACCATAGGGTTAGTTGTATGTTGATAGGACTATGTATTGGAGGGCAAGAGTGACAGAAGCTTCAACCTAGCATACAAATTGATGCATACGGGATTGAAGGGGGACCAATATATCTTAATGCTATGGTTGGGTTTTACCTTAATGAACATTAGTAGTTGCGGATGCTTGCTAATAGTTCAAATCATAAGTGCATAGAATTCCATGTAAGGGATGACATGCTAGCAGTGGCCTCTCCCACATAATACTTGCTATCGGTCTAGTAAAGTAGTCAATTGCTTAGGGACAATTTCGCAACTCCTACCACCACTTTTCCACACTCGCTATATTTACTTTATTGTTTCTTTATCTAAACAACCCCTACTTTTTATTTACGTACTCTTTATTATCTTGCAAACCTATCCAACAACACCTACAAAGTACTTCTAGTTTCATACTTGTTCTAGGTAAAGAGAACGTCAAGCGTGCGTAGAGTTGTATCGGTGGTCGATAGAACTTGAGGGAATATTTGTTCTACCTTTAGCTCCTCGTTGGGTTCGACACTCTTACTTATCGAAAACTGTTGTGATCCCCTATACTTGTGGGTTATCAAATGACTGTCATGATATAGTGTGAGACTGGTCAACCACTCGATGACCTACCGGAATCTTCGGGATTCCTCCGCCTTAACGAAGGGCCATTTCCCGGCCAGGCATGTACGCACCCCGAATTCAGAGGAGGGCGGAGCCACCAGGGGCTATATAGTAGCCCCACTGTCAAACTCCTCTGGCTAAGTGAAAGTGTTAAAGCATCATAGTCCGGTTGCCTAGTTCGCTGCGCTATCACCTCCTTAATGGACCAAGAGGTTGGATCAAGTGTGAACATGCGTCTTCTGCGAACACCCACGCATTATATGCGTGGGGGCTGAAGCCGACGACTGCAATCTTTCAGGTTATATACATATATACATAAACGGCCGCACAGGAGGCATCATAATACTTTCGGGCAAAAGTATAAATACAGCCTTGATAAACTTAATAAAACATTGTTTTTACAATGGGAATACATGTCATTCAAACATAATATTCTTCGAGCACTAGGCCTCTATCGAACGAGCGCCTTCAAGAACTTCTTCAAAATAGTGCTCGGCGGCCACTCAGCCTATGTCCGAACCCTCCGTCGCGACAGTGGTGGCATCCATCTCCGCCCAGTATGTTTTGACACGGGCAAGGGCCATCCGCGAGCCTTCTATGCATGCCGACCTCTTCAGCATTAATGCATGGCACCGCACCAAGGAACTGCTGCACCAAACTAAAATAGATGTTCGGCTTTGGCCTTTCCGGCCACAGATGATCCACAACAGACCTCATGGCGAGTCCGGACAATCTATTCAGCTCGGCCCATTCGGCAAGCCGATCAGTCAATGGAAGCAGACGCTCTGTAACATTAAATTGTGACTAGAATAGCTTGTCCACTTCACGATCTGCTTGATCTCGGAAGTATTCGGCCGCATCGACAACACTCGCTGCCAAGTCCAGATATGCGTTCGCCGAACTCCATGGCCGGTCCAGAGGGGCATACTGAGGATCTCCAAACTTCCTCCACAACATGAAGGGTTTCCCAGCCGCGACATCCCCGGCTTGAAGCAGCTCCTCCTTCTTCGCTCTCATCGCAGGGCGGGTGTCTTTGGTCGCCATCGTGGCCTTTTCCAGGTCCGTCGCCTTCGCCTGATTTTCTTCTTCAAGAATCTGGCAACGGTTGGCAGTGTCTTTTAACTTTACAGCCATCTTGGCCATTTTCTCTTTGCTCTCGCAATGCGCGGCCTTTTCGGCTCTTAACTCTTCGGCCGCCTTTAAAGCGGCCGCATTACTACTCCTTGCTTGCTCCTTGGCTCGGGCAAGCTCCGCCCGAAGGGTCTCCATGGTGGCAGCTCCATCTGCAGTCACAAAGTTTAAAGATACTGGCATCATGCTGCTCTTATTATGTGACGATCACCAGAAAAATCACTCACCCTGTGCCTTGTCAAGCCGCTTGTTGACAAGCACAATGTCGGCATCTGCCGCATCCAGTTGCCGCTTTAGTTCGGCAAACCCATCAGTCCGGCTAGCCACCGGAGCTTCAACCACCTGCACATAAAGGCGGTCTGGTTATTACCTGGGACTACGATCCTTAAAAGGGGCTACTATCTACACAGGGCACACCTTAAAATGTGCGGTACTGTCAAAAATGTACATCATTTCATGTACCTCAAAACCCATTAGTAGACTCATAAAGGCTTCATGCAACCCGCTTTCGGCGGACGAAATCCTTTCAATCACCGTACCCATCAACGTACGGTGCTCTTCTGAGATAGTCGCTCGCTCTAGCAGATCCCTCAGTACGTCCGACCGCATACCAGACGGTGCCGGACTCTTTTGGTTGCTCTCTTCAAGAGCCGGATACTGGGGACTTCGGGTGGCCATAGGATTATCTTCTGGCCTCGCCGGTTCCGGAGAGACCCTCCGCGACGACACTTCAAGGTCGCCCACTTCTTGAGCTAGGGAGTCTGGGGGAGGCGTTTTGCTCTCCATCATCTCCGGAAGAAGATCCCCTGAAGACGAGTTCTGCTGAGAAGGGCTAAGATCCGAACTGCAAGATAAATGCTTCGATTATTTTCCTTAGAAGTAAGGTAGGATATCTTCACTATTAAGTACTTTTTGATTACTTACAGCTTGTTAGAGGGCTGATCCCCGCGCGGACATTGTGCGGCAAGAGCACCCTCCGAGGCAGGACCCTCTGGTGGAGATTCCTTCTCCCGTTTGGAAACCTTGGTTTCCGGATCTTCAGAGGTAGTCCTCTTCCTTCCCCGGGGCGAGAGAATGTCAGATTCTTCCCCTGGGTTGTCCTCCCTCACGGAGGCGCTCATTCCCTCGGTTGGAATAGGTAGTGGTGGAGGCCCGCTTTCGCCCTCTTTGTTCCCCCCTTCATCTTCCTTTGAGGGCACCAGGCAAGGTGCTGGCTCGAGCATCTTTTCCAGCATCGGATTGTCCAAGCCTTCAGGAAGGGGGGCCGAACACCGGATCATCTTCGCCTTTGTTATCCAGTCCTGGTCAAAGAGCGATTCTTCAGAATGATGTCATGATAAAAAAATGGACAGTGTGTTCGGCCATGGGATTACTTACTTGGGCCGCGGTGCGGTTGCTGCTCAGGCCCACATCCTTGGTAGTGTCTGGACACTCTATTTGGGGTCTGAAGAATGATTTGTACATCTCCTCGTGCGTCGGGCCGAGGAAATTCTGAATAGTGCGTGGTCCTTCCGGGTTGAATTCCCACATGCGGAGGGGCCGACGTTTGCAAGGATGGACTCGACGAACCAGCATGACTTGCATTACCATAACCAGACTGAAATCTCCCTCAAAGAGATCCTGGATGCGGCTCTGCAGTATGGGCACGTCCTTGGCTGGGCCCTAGCTCAGCCCCCTGCTGATCCATGAAATCAGTTGTGGTGGAGGGCCCGAGCGAAAGGTGGGGGCGGCTACCCACTTGGCACTTCGGGGAGCTGTGACATAAAACCACTCCCATTGCCACAATCCGGACACCTCTGTAAAGGAGCCCTTCGGCCATGGAGCGCCAGCAATTTTGCTTATTAGAGCACCTCCGCACGCTACGTACTGCCCTTCGACCATCTTCGGCTTCACATCAAAGGTCTTGAGCCACAGGCCGAAGTGAGGGGTAATGCGGAGGAAGGCCTCACAAACAACAATAAATGACGAGATGTGAAGGAGGGAATCCGGGGCTAGGTCGTGAAAATCCAGCCCGTAATAGAACATAAGACCCCTAACAAAGGGATCCAAAGCGAGGCCTAGTCCTCGGAGGAAGTGAGAGACGAACACAACACTCTCGTTGGGTTCGGGAGTAGGGATGACCTGCCCTCGGGCGGGCAGCCTATGCGAAATTTCGGCGGTCAGGTATCTGGCCTCCCTCAACTTCTTGATATCCTCCTCCGTGACGGAGGAAGGCATCCACTGGCCTTGAAAGCTGGATCCGGACATGATTGAAGGTCCGAAGCACCTGACCTGGGCTTTGGGTGTCAGAACTCGAGGCGGGGGAAGGATTCGATTGAGCACGGGAAGGAAAAAACTAAAAGCCTTGTCCCTTTATAAAGAGGGTGAATATCAAGCGTCCTCTTCATGGCCGTTTGGGACTTGCCTAAAATCTAGGAGTCCTAGGCACGGTTGGGTTACCCACGTCCGTATTAATGAGAATCTCGTAATAAGGGGAACATGATCTCTGCTTTGACAAGACGTGTTAAGAAACCGCCTTGCGTTATGTGCGGGGCTGGTTATGGAAAAACGGTTCGAATAATTACCGGGCCATGGTATGATGTCATGCTGGCAAAACATGTCAGCAGATTGGATTTGTGGAAATATTATTCTCTCTACGGTGGTATGTGGAACTTATTTTGCAGGGTCGGACACTATCCTTGTATTCAAACTCTTCTGTGGTGTATTCGGAGGAGGAACCCGCCTTGCAATGCCAATGACAACACTGCGCGCCGGACTCATCGTCATTGAAGCCTGGTTTAGGGGCAACTGAGAGAGTCCTGGATAAGGGGGTCTCCGGACGATCGGACTATATCCTTTGGCCGGATTGTTGGACTATGAAGAAACAAGATTGAAGACTTCGTCCCGTGTCCGGATGGGACTCTACTTGGCGTGGAAGGCAAGCTAGGCAATACGGATATGTATATCTCCTCCTTTGTAACCGACCTTGTGTAACCCTAGCCCCCTCCGGTGTCTATATAAACCGGAGGGTTTTAGTCCGTAGGACAACAGACAATCATACCATAGGCTAGCTTCTAGGGTTTAGCCTCTCCGATCTCGTGGTAGATCAACTCTTGTACTACTCATATTATCAAGAATAATCAAGCAGGACGTAGGGTTTTACCTCCATCAAGAGGGCCCGAACCTGGGTGAAACATCGTGTCCCCTGCCTCCTGTTACCATCCGCCTTAGACGCATAGTTCGGGACCCCCTACCCGAGATCCGCCGGTTTTGACACCGACAGTCGTACTCCTCTCCGCGTGGGAAACAAAAACAACTGCCGAGTCTTCCCTGCCTCCGCGTCGTTCCCTTCCTAGGCCTCGCCGTCGTTCACCGCCCTGGTGCTCTTGGCGTGGCGTGGTCAACGTGGTCCACGACCGACATGCATCTGAAGTGGACTGTAAGTGGAGAGGGTGACAGCTGGGTCCACGGCCGCAAGCAAGGAAATGCCTCCTTATTACGCGCAAAATAATGATTCCTCCACCTGACATCCGTGACCCACCGAAAGGGCCTCTGTATTTCGCAAAAAAAATGTTACCGCCTCTGACAGCTCGGACCCACCAGCTTTATCTTCGCACGCGAGGAAGTGCCTCCTTATTACGCACAAAAAAATGAATACTCCCCCTGCTAGCTGGGACCCAGTATAGTGGGCCTACTAAGTTGACGGGGATGAAGGGCTTTGTCAACTTAGTCAATACGCACGATTCTAGATCGACTGACCGTACGATGTCCATCCAACGGCCGTAGTGCTTCTTCAACATCTGGTCTTCTTGCTCCAGCCGCCCAAAGCAGCGCCGGTCGTGGCGCCTGCTCCTGCCTCCCGTGGCCGGCTGTGCTGCCGCGGAGCCTCACCGCCCCCATACTACTCCCACCGCTGGCCAGGCCATCCCTCCACTCCACTCACCCACACCCCCTATTATTCTACGGCGAGGGTAGCGCAGCCGAACCAGTGAACCCTCGTACTCTTCTCCGCATGGGCATCCACTACCGCGTCTTCCCCGGCTCCGCGTTGTCCCCTTCCTAGGCCTCGCCGTCGTCCACCGCCATGGTGCTCTCGGCGCGACGTGGTCAATGTGGTCAACGACCAAATTCCATCAGAAGAATACTGTATGTGGAGAGGCTGACAGCTGGGTCCACGGCAGCTGCAAGGAAGTGTCTCCTTATTACGCGAAAAATAATTATTCCTCCACCTGACAGCAGGGACCCACCGGACGCCCACCAGTATTTCGTGAAAAAACATTTGCCCCTGACTGTTGGGACCCACCCGACGGGCCACCGTATTTCACGAAAAAATGTTCCCCCTGTTGTCAGCTCGGACCCACCAGAAGTGCCTCCTTATTACACACAAAAAAATGAATACCCCCTGCTAGCTGGGACCCACCTTGGTGGGAGGCTGACTTGTGGGCCTACTAAGTTAACGGGGATGGAGGGCTTTGTCAACTTAGTCAATATAAACGATTCTAGCTCCAGTGACCGTACGATGTCCATCCAATGGCCGTAGTGCTTCTTCAACCTCTGGTCTTCTTCCTCCAGCCGCCCAAAGCAGCGCCGGTCTTGCCGCATGCTCCTGTCTCCTGTGGCTGGATGTGCTGCCGCGGAGGCCTCACCGCCCCCTACTATTCCCATCACTGGCCAGGCCCTGCGGTGACGGCAGCCTCACACCGCAGCCGAACCAGTGAACCCTCGTACTCCTCTCCGCGCGGGCTTCCGCTGCTGCGTCTTCCCCGGCTCCGCGTCATCCCCTTCCTAGTCTTCGCCGTCGTCCACCGCCCTGTTGCTCTCGGCGTGGTGTGGTCAACGTGGTCAAGGAACGACTTCCATCGGACGTGGACTGTGCGTGGAGAGGTTGACAGCTGGGTCCACGGCCGCAGCAAGGAAGTGCCTCCTTACTACGCGGAAAATAATGATTCCTCCACCTGACAGCTGGGACCCACCGGACGGGCCACTGTATTTCGCGAAAAAAACATTTCCGCCTGACTGCTGGGACCCACCAGCTACATCTTCGCACGCAAGGAAGTGCGTCCGGGCAAAAAAACGATTCGCCCCTGTAAGTGCATCTAGTGCCACCCCTAGTTGGTTTTGGAGTATTGACGACAAACCTAGTTGAGGGACTAATGTGTTTGTGAGAATTGCAGGATAACACAGGTAGAAGTCCCTCATTGATTCGGTTTTCCTACCAGAGATGACCCCTAAAAATGTATGAAGACATTGAAGTCAAAGGTGGTATGTGAAGACATTCACATTGAAGACTATGACAAGAGAAGCCATCGCATGAAGACTATGGAGCACGAAGACTTAGCAGTTTCATCGTTTTGTGTTTTTCTTTGTTGAGTCATAGGAACCACCGCACTGTTAAGTGGGGTCCAAGTGAACCAGTCATAATGACTGAAGTGATGCTTAACCAAATCCTATGTCTTCGAGTGAAGACTATGAGAGCAAATCTTGTCCAGAGTTGGATAAGTCAGCTTTGCTTGTAGCCCAAGTAAAGTTGCGGTGTGTGTTTGAAATCTGACCGTTGGAACACGTGTCAGTTCCTTAGTGACCAAGGGTCATTTCGGACAAATCAGGTCGGGTTGCCTAGTGGCTATAAATAGCCCACCCCCTACAACCATAAACGATCGGCTGCTCAGAGTTAGTGCATGGCTTTTGTCGTTTGAGAGCAACCCACCTCGAAGCCTTTGAGAGAGAATTCCTTGCGAGGATAAAGCCCTAAACACCCAGAGCCAAAGAGTGTTAGGCATCAGTGAAGGAATTCCAGCAGTGTCTCGTGTTTATCCCCTTGCTGGAAACACACGTGCCCCTCGTGCTCAAACTGATGCAACTGGTAGCACCATAGCGCAAAGGCCTCGACGACGATCTCATGTCGTAAATGACCGAGAGCTTCTAGTCACGCTGCATCAGAAACAGGACAAACATCACGACTGGCTTAAGCGTCAGATGCAAAGCCTCTTAGTGGATGTCAACCGCATTCGCAATCTGGCCACCAAGAATGCCTTTGTCACTCATGAAACCTGTCGGAGGTCGTGGAAGAGTTTGACCCTACTTAGTGCTGAAGCTGATCTGCATGACGATGGCTTCACAGAACGCTGCAAGTTTGACTCAACTCCTCCCAGAAATGCTCACTTGCGTCGGACTCCCTCACTTGAAGACTCTAAATACTCGTCCTCAGCTGCGACCGTAAATGCCAGAGTCATCGATGACCAAGATGATGCAACTTCACCTCCTCCAACTTCAGCGTGTGTCGACACTGCACCAAGTTCCTCTGCACCACCGGATCTCAACGACGACCCTGCTGCCTCGCCTGCACCTCATGGGAACGAGTAGGCGCTCTATGTCTTCAAACCTTTTTGGTCCTCACTGACAAAAGGGGGAGAAGCATATGAGTTGATTGTCTTCAAGCGGGTCTATATGGGTGGTTGATTTATTTTTTTGCTACTTTTGCCAAGTGCTTACAACTCTCGTTTTTGATACATTTGGTTCTTTGAGTTGTAACACTTAAACTCGATGGTCATCTGCTACTTATTTGCTATTCTGTGATGCGATGATAAATTCCGCATGTGCGACGATAAATTCCGCACTTCGATCATTTTGCAGACATCCATTTTTCATTATGCACGTCATTATCTTCACATACTTTTCATGCATGATGAATTGTCATCATAAGTTGAAGAGGATCTCCACAAGTACAACCTGCCATGTGCATTTGCATACCAAAAGCAAATTACTTATATGCACATCTTCAGGGGGAGCCTTTGCCACTTATGAAGACAATCCCCTATCCTTTACAATTTCACATATTTTATTCCCCGTTGAAAACTTCAACTAGTTCGTCATCAATCACCAAAAAGGGGGAGATTGTAAGTGCATCTAGTGCCACCCCTAGTTGGGTTTGGAGTATTGACGACAAACCTAGTTGAGGGACTAATGTGTTTGTGAGAATTGCAGGATAACACAGGTAGAAGTCCCTCATTGATTCGGTTTTCCTACCAGAGATGACCCCTAAAAATTTAAGAAGACATTGAAGTCAAAGGTGGTATGTGAAGACATTCACATTGAAGACTATGACAAGAGAAGACATCGCATGAAGACTATGGAGCGCGAAGACTTAGTTCTTTCGTCGTTCTTTTTCTTCTTTGTTGAGTCATAGGAACCACCATACTATTAAGTGGGGTCCAAGTGAACTAGTCAGAATGACTTAAGTGATGCTTAACCAAAATCCTATGTCTTCGAGTGAAGACTATGAGAGCAAATCTTGTCCAGAGTTGGATAAGTCAGCTTTGCTTGTAGCTCAAGTAAACTTGTCGTGTGTGTTTGAAATCTGACCATTGGAACACGTGTCAGTTCCTTAGTGACCAAGGGTCATTTTGGACAAATCAGGTCGGGTTGCCTAGTGGCTATAAATAGCCCACCCCCTACAACCATAAACGGTTGGCTGCTCAGAGTTAGTGCACGGCTTTTGTCGTTTGAGAGCAACCCACCTCGAAGCCTTTGAGAGAGAATTCCTTGCGAGGATAAAAGCCCTAAACACCCAGAGCCAAAGAGTGTTAGGCATCACTTAAGTCTTCCTGTCTGTGTGATCTGAAGACTTATTACACTTGAGGACTGTGAATCCTCCAGCCGGTTAGGCGTCGCGTTCTGAGCATCCAAGAGTCATTGTGGATCGCCGGTGAACGAAGTCTATGAAGGTTTGGAAGTCTACCTTGAAGACTTACCAGAGTGATTGGGCGAGGACTGGGTGTCCTTAGCTCAAGGGGAATAAGGTGAAGATGAGGTCTTCTGAGTTGAATCTCAGCCTCCCTAACCAGACGTACAGTTGTCACAGCAACTGGAACTGGTCCAACAAATCATTATCTTCAACGAGTCACTGGTTTCATCCTTCCCTTCCCTTTACTTACTGTTGGTCCTTGTGTAGTCATTGTATGATTGCTTTATCTTTTGTATTCACTGAGTGACTGCTTGTTCTGATTGGCTTCACAATATCTTCCTACCTGATCTTTACTGCCTAGATGCTATTAGTCATTGTGCTTTCACTCCATTGAATACTTGACTATGGTTTGCCTAGTGTAGTCTACCTTCCGCTGCATGGTAATAGGTTTATTTCTATCGTTTGTCTTCGAAACTTCCATGTTTTGAAGACTTTCATAAAAATCGCCTATTCACCCCCTCTAGTCGATCACTAGCACTTTCAGCCCCCCTGACTGCTCAGACCCACCAGCTACATCTTCCCATGCAAGGAAGTGCGTCCGGGCAAAAAAACGATTCGCCTCCCTGACTGCTGGGACCCACCAGCTACATCTTCGCACGCATGGAAGTGCCTGACAGTCGGGACCCACCTAGTCGAAGCGTACGTAGCGTTGCCATTCTGGTCACGAACGTGTACATACATATATACTGGTGGATGTAGAGGCGCGCACGTGTCGTAGTAGAGGTGCGCACGTAGCATGTACACGTACGTACAGCGGCCAGGGTGCAAGAAAGAAAATACGGCCACGTATGTGTACATACGGGCGGGGTCTCGAACACCTACTCGCGCATACGTACGGCGATGGCTCGTGTACATGGCTGGGTCGGAACGGAGAAACAACGTCGTCGTATTCATGGGGAGGCAACGGAATGCGTCGTGTTCATGGGGAGGCAACATAATGCGTCGTTTTCATCGGGAGGCAACGGAACGCGTGGGAGCCAACCGGCTGGGTCGGAACGGAATGCGTGGTCGTGTTCATCGGGAGGGCTTGGACGGAACAGGCGATGGAAACGAGGCCAGGCGTACCGCAGAACAGAGGAAACGGACCTCCTACGGTCGAAACGGGGGTCCTGTTGATCGGGAGGGGTGTGGCGTACTGCAAAACTGTAAGTGCATCTAGTGCCACCCCTAGTTGGTTTTGGAGTATTGACGACAAACCTGGTTGAGGGACTAATGTGTTTGTGAGAATTGCAGGATAACACAGGTAGAAGTCCCTCATTGATTCGGTTTTCCTACCAGAGATGACCCCTAAAAATGTAAGAAGACATTGAAGTCAAAGGTGGTATGTGAAGACATTCACATTGAAGACTATGACAAGAGAAGACATCGCATGAAGACTATGGAGCGCGAAGACTTAGTTCTTTCGTTGTTCTTTTTCTTCTTTATTGAGTCATAGGAACCACCATACTGTTAAGTGGGGTCCAAGTTGTCGGCGTTCTGGGAACGGGGGTCCCCAGACTTGCCTGCCTGCGACCTGCGGCGTGGCTCAAAGGGGGCCCAGCATGGCCCATCTTCATCAACACAAGACTCAAGACCCTCGCGAGGGGCCAAGCCTCACGGGGCGGACGACGTGGAGCTTCCTCAGGCGCGGCCTCATTAGGCTGGCTCATGAGGAGGCGGAGAAATCATGGCGGGGTACCTCACGAGGAGCCCGTGACGCAAGCCATGACGACTCAGGGCGCCAGGTGGGTGCCAGCCCGCGCAGCGTCCTCCTTTTCCTCTTTGGTGCAAAGGGAGCAAGCGCAGCTGCGGAGTACCGAGGCATCAGGCAAAGGTTGCCATTTCGGTGCAACGAGACCAAGACCAGGAGGACTACGAGACGGACGTCACCGTGGAGCCCAAGACGGCGTCATCACCAGAGCTTTGCGCAGGCGAAGACTACTTTTGTCAGGATAGCTGATACATGCTGTCCCCCTTCAAATTAGCCCGCCATTGTTGGCTCCCTGCCCGCTCGATATTTGGGAAGAGGACCAGGGCCTCTATAAATAGGACCAGCCACCCACATAACAGGGGAGGCGGTGAGTGAGAGTGAGTGAGAATTAGTGGCGGTTAGAGAGAGAGAGAAAGAAAAGGGCGACTGAACTCCTCCTAACAGTTCACCGCCACAGCCAAGAGCAGACCCTCGCGAGGCTGTTCTTCCTTGTATTGTTCATCATCATCAGCCCCAAGAGGCAATCCACCCACCACACACTGGAGTAGGGTATTACACCGCAACGGTGGCCCGAACCAGTATAAACCTTGTGTCTCTTGTGTAGTTCTTTCAGTAGTATTGATCTTTGCGAGACGGAGAGGTAGAAGGCGTAATCTCCGCGCGCACCCCAGAGTTCGAACCTTATGGGTCTGCCAGAACCCGAAATCCAACATTTGGTGCGCCAGGTAGGGGTGTGCCGGAGTTCGTCTTCCACCGCCCCGTTCTCCTCCAACCATCGCGTCCATGTCCGACGCTCGTCGGTCCCGCGCTGAGCGCCAGGCCGCCATCGCTTCCCGCGTCGCCCAGACGGCGCCCGTCGGCGGACGTCCTCGTCGTTCCCCATCACCCTCCATCAACGCCACCACCGGACCAGCGGGGGGCGAGTAGCAAGCGTCGTCTCAGCATCCATCCGTGCGGTAAGACGGCTGCACCGCTACTCCTTCGCTCACACCAGCTGGTTCTTCGTCCCTCGCGCTCCGCGCACCCTTGGAGGCTCGAGCTGCGCTCATCGCGGCAAACGAGCTCCTGCGCTACCGTCCCGTTGACGACGTCTACGAAGAGTGGCTCGACCGCGTCGCCGAGCTCGTCCGCGCCGCAGGGGGCTCTCCCGCGCCGTCCGTTCCGCTGCGCCGCACCCCGCCCCGCGCAGGAAACGAAGCTTCGGGGGCATACCAGCCGCCTCCTCTCCAAGAAGACGCCATGGCTCCAAGGCGCGTGGCCCCTGGGGGAACCCGCTCCGTCAGGTGCCAGTGCAGCAAGAACGGAGCTGCCAAGAAGTCCCTCACCCGCAAGGAGCTGCCCGGGCGCTCCCTGCTCCGGCACGCTGCGACCCTACTCCAGCTCCGGCACGCCAAGACCCCGCGCTGCTCCTAGCTGCAGTGCATGGGGACCCTCAAGACCGAGCTCTCCACCAGCCTTAGCCTTTTGTGGCCACCGTAGGCTGCCGTGCCTACACCACCGAGCTGCGTAGCGTCGCGTGGCCCGGCAAGTTCAAGCCAGACCTGCCTCCTCGTTACGACGGCACGACTGACCCTGCAGAGTTCCTCCAGCTCTATGAGCTGGGCATCGAAGCTGCCAGCGGGGACGAGAAGGTCATGGCGAACTGGTTCCCCATGGCGCTCAAGGAAGGAGCTCGCACCTGGCTCCCGAATCTGGCTCCAGGCACGATCTCTTCCTGGGACCAGATGCGCACCCGCTTCATCGCCAACTTCCAAGGTACTCGCGACCGGCCACCCGCCGTGAGTGACATGCGCCGCATCAAGCAACAACCCGGAGAGACCCTGCAAAAGTACATCCAGCGCTTCAACAGCGCGCACCTCAAGATCCCCAAGGTGTCCGAGGAGGCCATCATCTCGGCCTTCTCTAATGGTGTGCGCGACGTCAAGATGAAGGAGGAGCTGGCGATGCTTGAAGACCTATGCACCTCCCTGGAACTGTTCAACTTGGCGACCATGTGTGTCAGGGCTGAGGAGGGACGCCTCTGCCTCCTCGAGCTGCCTGCCGCAGACCCAGAAGAGAAGAATCCCAAGGCCAAGGACGTGAAGCGCAAGGGGGCTGCCATGCTTGCGGCAGAACCAGACACCAAGCGGGGCAAAGATCTACCTGAGTCCTCCAGGGGCGGCCGGTACTATGTGTACCACGACCTCCACACCCACAACACCAACGAATGCCAAGAACTCTGCGCCGTGCGAGAAGGAAGGATCGGCCGTCGTCCCGACCGTGCCGATCGGGGCTACGGCCGAGGAGGAGGAAGAAACGCAGGACACTGGGAAGACCGCGGCCCGCGCCAAGGGTGGCGCGATCAACCTCGCAAGGATCGCTGGCGAGACCTGCCTCGCGAGGGGGACTGGAGGGATCAGCCTCGTGAGGATCGTCCACAGGGCAACGCAGGCCTCCCTCCACTGCCGCCTCAGCCAAGGAGGAACGAGGACCGCCATAAAGACGAGGGGGCTGGGGGCTTCCAGGAGCCACGCGCAATCACCTGCATCCTGGGCGGAGCTCAAGCCCCAGCCTCCCAACGCATCTTCAAGCAGTTTGCCCGCGAAGTGAATGCAGTCCTCCCCAGGCTTGAAGCAACGCGCCCTCTCAGGTGGTCGGCATGCGCCATCACATTCAACTCAGCGGATCGACTCAAGTGTGCGGCCACAGCCGGAGTCCTCCCGATGCTTTGCTCCCCAGTCATCAGCAATGTACTGGTCACCAGGACTCTCATCGATGGTGGGGCAGGGCTCAACGTCCTATCCGTGGAAACGTTCAACAATCTCCAAGTGCCCTACGACCAGCTTCAGCCAACCAAGCCCTTCTCCGGAGTCACCGACGGCTCCACGGCCCCGATTGGGCAGGTCCGCCTCCCTGTCACCTTCGGGGCATGCAACAACTACCGCACCGAGCTCATCGACTTTGACGTCGCCCACATCCGCCTGCCGTACAACGCCATCCTCGGGTACCCAGCGCTGGCCAAGTTCATGGCCGTAACTCACCATGGCTACAACATCCTGAAGATGCCAGGAAGTGGCGGAGTCATCACGGTGCGTTGTGAAGAGAAGGATGCAGTGTGTTCCCTAGAGCGAGCCTTTCAGGCCGCGTCACTGGAAGACCCGGATCGCGGAAGTAGGAGGCTTCTCGAGACCACCCCCAAGAAGAAGAAGACATCATCCGGACCGGCCCCTCGGGAGGCGGGCCCCTCAGGGCCCGCATCTGCCCGGGGGAACCTCCTTCCATCGCATAGGAAAGCGCGCCCGGCGCCCTCCTCAGGCAGGGCTCAGGGGCTCTCACCTGGAGGGCCACCGACCTGGCCAGGGTCACGAGGGAGGCGCTTGGGCACCACATGGAGGTGTGTTACGAAGCACGTTTCCCTCAAGAAGGAGCAAGGCAAGGAAGGTCAGACCTGCAGGAGTTCGTCGACAAGGCCATTCAAGAACTACAGGAGTCAAGAATCATGAGGGGTTGCCGCCGTCTACCGGCTGTGGCTCCCCATCCAGGCGAGGATGGTGGGTTGCACGCCTGCATCGACGTACCAGGGCTCAACCAAGTCGCTATGATGGAGCGCCTCTGGCCCTCGCGAGTGGGGCGCTGTGGGGGTCCACCCCACGGCTACGTTCGCATGCCTTACGGCTTGCCGAGCGCGGTTGCTATGTACCAGCGCCTCATGAGGGTCATCATGGAGGCTCAAGAAGACAGGCGTTCCGTAGCCTTGGCGGAGATGGAGATGATTCGCGAAGAGCTACCAGTGCCTCTGGAGCCTCCCGAGGCCCCTGCGCCTGGGGGCTCATGAGGATCGGCTTCCGCAGCCCACCGAGTCTGCTGCACCAACACCCCTTCGCTCTCGACACCTTCAGGTGACATCTTACAAGGTTCATTTCTAGCTGGGAGCGCCCTCCCAGGGCTGCATCGTTCCCAGGCAACATGGGTCCGCCCCTGCGGTATGTATCCCTTTTATTTCATGTCGTTAGCTTGCTTTGTTGGGGGCACTCCTCGGGCTGCATCATCCCCATGTCGCTCGGACCCGACCCAGCGATATCTACCTTCCCAGCATCTATTTGAATGAATCACCTCCTTCGCGGCTAACATGTTTGATCTAGTTGCCTGCTCAACCGACGCCAACTGACGGAATTGCTCCCATAACGGCACGACGCTTGTGCATGGGTCCGTCCCTGCAACGCCGACAAACCTGAATGGCTGAGATCTGGCCGCGGCAGCCCCGCATGGCGCCACCTCGTCAAGCCTCCAGTGCCTCGCCTCCCCTCGGAAGCAACTTACGGCAGACTGATATTTGACATGGCAACCTCTTCTTCCTTCTATGATGAGTTTACAGGATCCCCTAAGGGAGTTGCGCCAGGCAAGGCCCTCACGGCGTTCCTTTCACTCTCATCCGCGCGAACCGCTTGCACGTTAAAGGGGGGGTGCCTGAGCATCGCGACTCAGGGCTCCTACTGGCTCTCCAGCCCTCACCCTCTGGCCTTGACCACGGCATCGCGACCTGGCATACCAGCGACGGCTGAGACTAGCTCGAGGGCCGGGACCCGAGGATGTAGAGCAGAAAGGGGAGCAAAGGCGGGGGATAAGGGGCGCGTGAGGACCTCGCAGAGCGATTCCGCTCCTGCCGACGCGCGGACCCGACGACACACCAGGAATAGTCCCCGACTCTTGAGATAAGTCACCACCCGAAAGCACCGGCTATCGTAGCACTACCCCCGCACCTAATGAAATTCCGTGTCAGCAACACCGCTCTCCTTTCTCGCCGAGCGACGGCTGCTTGGGCGCCAAAGGGGACCTCCTGAGCATCGCGACTCAGGGGCTCTTACCGGACCCCAGGTCGCTCACCTCCTGGCCTTGACCACGGCATCGCGACCTGGCATACCAGCGACGGCTGACGCCGCCTTGGGACTGGGACCTGTCGACACAGAGCACCAAGCCCTCGCGAGGTTTGAAAGGGAGAACTGAGCTAAGACGGAATCAGCAACTCGCACAACTCTACAGCAAGGGTTATGTATTAACAAACATGATTACAGGCACCTTACAAGCCCCCATGGGGCGCATTTAGATTCCTCGCAGGGAACGGATCCTAAGGGATGCTAACTACACACGCTCCTGCAAAAGATGCCATCATCAACAGTGGGCCGTCAAGCGCCGGCGCCAACCCCATCCAGATCAGAGTCGGCAACGGCCAAACAAGCCCGCCCTGCTCCAGGAGCGGCGCCGGCTCGTGGGCTCGTAGCTGTCGTCACTCGTCTCCGGAGTCGCGAAGATCTCGCTGGAGTCACTGGATCCTCCGGCGCCTCCGTCGCCTGCAGAGCCACCAAGGGAGCGGTCGACGGGCCTAGCCCTCACCATGGCGAGGTCCTGGCCACCTCTCCCGGGGCAACACTCCAGCCGGCGCCCGTTCGCGTCGAAGACCTTGAAGAACATCACCGAAGCGCCATCGTACTCCAAGTGGACCGCGAAGACGCCCCTTACCCTGCGAACCCGGGCGATCTCTCTCCAGCCACGAGTCATGTAGACCTCGCCCGGGGCAACGACCGCGACCTCTGCCTCGGTCGCGAGGGTGCTGCAGCCGGCGTGCTGCAGCCAGAGCTCCAGGGGCTCCCCCCGCGAGATGATGGAGGCGAAGAAGGGAGGCAGGCGGATCCAAGACTGGAGAGGTATGGCGACGTGGAGCATGAACTCTTGGGAGGAGCCCTCGGCATGGACCCCAGGAGGAACAAGCCACACCTTCGTGACCCGTCGGCGCCGATGACGGCGCTGACCGCGGGGATCGGCATCGACCCCTTCGAGGCCCTCGACATGTGCATACAAGGGAAGCGGGAACCCCGGCGGAGGCCGCTCGCACCAAGGGCTCGACACCACCTGACGGTCCTCCTCGTCTCGGCCGCGAAGAGCGAGCCGTTTCTTCGGCGGGAGCGGGTCTGGTCCCTCTCGAGGGGCCTTTCCCTTCTCCGCTGCAGAGAACCGGTGAATCAGAGCCATTGCGGCAAGACGGAGCAAGGATCGGGAAGAAGGAGAAGCAAGGAGGGATGGAATGGAAGGGCATGCGCAGTTCCGTACTTATAGCCGACGAAGGCCAACCGCCGGCCTCCACGATCGCAGGTAATCATGACACGATTTGCATGCAGGGACTTGTCCAACCCGTGCGGTCACCGAGGCGTCGTGGGGAAGCGGAGACGCCCACGTCCAATCAACTACCACGCGGCGCCCAAGGCCGCAGGCTGTTAGGGCCCGCGGCGCTTCGCCCTTACCCTTTCGCCTCTGGGCACGGCCAAGTCCGGGCGCGCCTTGGGCCCGGGGGCTACTGTCGGCGTTCTGGGAATGGGGGTCCCCAGACTTGCCTGCCTGCGGCCTGCGGCGTGGCTCAAAGGGGGCCCAGCACGGCCCATCTTCATCAACACAAGACTCAAGACCCTCGCGAGGGGCCAAGCCTCGCGGGGCGGACGACGTGGAGCTTCCTCAGGCGCGGCCTCATCAGGCTGGCTCACGAGGAGGCGGAGAAATCAAGGCGGGGTACCTCACGAGGAGCCCGTGACGCAAGCCATGACGACTCAGGGCGCCAGGCGGGTGCCAGCCCGCGCAGCGTCCTCCTTTTCCTCTTTGGTGCAAAGGGAGCAAGCGCAGCCGCGGAGTACCGAGGCATCAGGCAAAGGTTGCCATTTCGGTGCAACGAGACCAAGACCAGGAGGACTACGAGATGGAGGTCACTGTGGAGCCCAAGACGGCGTCATCACCAGAGCTTTGCGCAGGCGAAGACTACTTTTGTCAGGATAGCTGATACTTGCTGTCCCCCTTCAAATTAGCCTGCCATTGTTGGCTCCCTTCCCGCTCGATATTTGGGAAGAGGACTAGGGCCTCTATAAATAGGACCAGCCACCCACATAACAGGGGAGGCGGTGAGTGAGAGTGAGTGAGAATTAGTGGCGGTTAGAAAGAGAGAAAGAAAAGGGCGACTGAACTCCTCCTAACAGTTCATCGCCCCAGCTAAGAGCAGACCCTCGCGAGGCTGTTCTTCCTTGTATTGTTCATCATCATCATCCCCAAGAGGCAATCCACCCACCACACACTGGCGTAGGGTATTACACCGCAACGGTGGCCCGAACCGGTATAAACCATGTGTCTCTTGTGCAGTTCTTTTAGTAATATAGTTCTTTGCGAGACGGAGAGGTAGAAGGCGTAATCTCCGCGTGCACCCTAGAGTTCGAACCTTAAGGGTCTGCCGGAACCCGAAATCCGACACAAGTGAACCAGTCAGAATGACTTAAGTGATGCTTAACCAAAATCCTATGTCTTCGAGTGAAGACTATGAGAGCAAATCTTGTCCAGAGTTGGATAAGTCAGCTTTGCTTGTAGCTCAAGTAAAGTTGCCGTGTGTGTTTGAAATCTGACCGTTGGAACACGTGTCAGTTCCTTAGTGACCGAGGGTCATTTCGGACAAATCAGGTCGGGTTGCCTAGTGGCTATAAATAGCCCACCCCCTACAACCATAAATGGTTGGCTGCTCAGAGTTAGTGCATGGCTTTTGTCGTTTGAGAGCAACCCACCTCGAAGCCTTTGAGAGAGAATTCCTTGCGAGGATAAAAGCCCTAAACACCCAGAGCCAAAGAGTGTTAGGCATCACTTAAGTCTTCCTGTCTGTGTGATCTGAAGACTTATTACACTTGAGGACTGTGAATCCTCCAGCCAGTTAGGCGTCACGTTCTGAGCATCCAGGAGGCATTGTGGATCGCTGGTGAACGAAGTCTGTGAAGGTTTGGAAGTCTACCTTGAAGACTTACCAGAGTGATTGGGCAAGGACTGGGTGTCCTTAGCTCAAGGGGAATAAGGTGAAGACGAGGTCTTCTGAGTTGAATCTCAGCCTCCCTAACCAGACGTACAGTTGTGACAACAACTGGAACTGGTCCAACAAATCATTGTCTTCAACGAGTCACTGGTTTCATCCTTCCCTTCCCTTTTCTTACTGTTGGTCCTTGTGAAGTCATTGTATGATTGCTTTATCTTTTGTCTTCACTGAGTGACTGCTTGTTCTGATTGGCTTCACAATATCTTCCTACCTGATCTTTACTGCCTAGCTGCTATTAGTAGTTGTGCTTTCACTCCATTGAATACTTGACTATGGTTTGCCTAGTGTAGTCTACCTTCCGCTGCATGGTAATAGGTTTATTTCTATCGTTTGTCTTTGAAACTTCCATGTTTTGAAGACTTTCATAAAAATCGCCTATTCACCCCCCTCTAGTCGATCACTAGCACTTTCAATTGGTATCAGAGCAAGGTACTCCCTTGTTCTGTGTGATTCGGTTTAACCACCTGGAGTTTTAGCTATGTCGACTACAGGGATAATCAAAGTCTCCGCTGCATGCCCAGTCTTCGATGGAACTGAATATCCCTATTGGAAGAGTAAGATGCGCATGCATCTTGAAGCCATTGATGTCGACCTATGGTATGTCGTCAAGAATGGCGTTCCCAAGGGTGGTGAAGGTGTCACCGCTGCTGATGTCAAGAAGTTCGTTCAACTAGACTCCACTGCCAAGAACATCATATGTGGTCATCTGACCAAAGGACAATATGGCCACGTGAGTGCTTTGGAAACATCTAAGCTAGTCTGGGACTGGCTCTCCAAGGTCAACGAAGGCGTCTCAACCCAGAGAGATCAGAGAATCAGTGTCCTTCGCAACCTCTTCAACCGCTTCAAGAGAAATGACAATGAGAATGTCCAGCTCACGTTCGATCGACTCACTGACATCACAAATAAGCTTCAAGCCCTCGGCGCTACTAAGATCACCAAGAATGAAGTCGTCAAGACACTCCTGAGATCACTTGACAGCTCGTTTGACACCCTAGCCCCGATGATTCAAGAACGTCCTGACTTCAAGACACTCGATCCGTTTGACATACTTGAGAGGCTCAACACACATGAGTTTCAGCTTTCTGAGAAAAGAGATATCTACGGTCCCAACTATGGGCGAACTCGTGCCTTGAAGGCAAAAGTTGTCTCCTCATCTGAAGAAGAGTCTGACAGCAGTTCTGATGATCCTGAAGACATTGGAAAGGAGCTTGCTATGGTTGTGAAGAAGTTCCAGAAATTCACCAAGAAGAAAGGCTTCAGAAAGTCCTCACGATCAAGCTCAAGGAATGATGAAGCTTTTGCTCATGACTACAAGAAGAGAACATGCCACAAGTGCAAGAAACCTGGCCACTACATCTCTGAGTGTCCGCAATGGGACAATGAGAACAAGAAGAAAAAGAAGAGCAAGGAGAATGAT
This sequence comes from Triticum urartu, assembly GCF_056163025.1. NCBI lineage: Eukaryota > Viridiplantae > Streptophyta > Magnoliopsida > Poales > Poaceae > Triticum > Triticum urartu. The sequence continues at coordinate 147,234,826 of NC_141876.1, forward strand.
TCTGACGACAAGAAGAAGAAATACTCAAAGTATTCTTCCAAGTCCTCCTCAAAGTCTTCATCACACAAGAAGAGCTCATCTGGCAAGGCACGTGCGTTTGTTGGCAAGGAAATGGATTCAGAGGAGTAGTCCGCTTCTGAGGAGGCGGAGGTGGAGTCTGAGGAGGGGTCTGATTCTTACGTTGTGAGTCTGGCTACAGCATACGTTGCCAAGTCCATCTTCAACACTGAAGACAATGACTCCCTCACCGACACCAATGCAAATGACAAGGACTACTCTGCTCCTACCTACTGTTTCATGGCGCGCGGTGCCAAGGTAAACACACGCACTACTCACTATCAAACATCTAGTGAAGATGACTCTGATTGTGGTTCCAAACCCAGCTACAAAACACTTTCTAAAATTGCAACTGAACAACAGAAAGCTATGGAACATATTCAAAAACTGTTAGACAAAAGCGATGACCTATTAGACGCTGAAATGACTCGATCTCAGTCCTTGATTGAAGACATAAAAAATCTTCATGTTAAGTATGAGGAACTTGAAAGTCGTCATGAAATGCTCTCAACAACTCATGAAAAGCTTTCCTATGATTATCTTCAAAGGAAACAAGATCTTGAGAAATTGAGAGCGGCTCATGAAGATCTTCAAAAGGAAAAAGAGTCACTTAGCGCCAAACAAATCAGTTCCGCTCAGGAAGGATTTGAACCACCATGTCTTAAATGTATTGAGCGTGACAACGCTACTTCTGTTGCTGGTTATTCTACTGCTACTACTATTGCAATATCTTCAACTGCTGATGTGCCAACTAACCCCTCTGCTGAGGATGCCACTGCTATTGCTGATGAGAATGCTAGGTTGAAGACATTGCTTGAAACAGGGATGTTCAAAAGTCTCAAAGGTCATCAGACACTATGTGATGTCCTTAAAAGGCAGATCCTGAACCAAAACCCTAGGAAAGAGGGTGTTGGGTTCGAAAGGAAAATGAATGCTGATGGCTCTTACTGGAAACCTGAGCAGTACCCCAAAACCACATGGGTTGCTGCAAAGGGACCTTCAGTAGATCCATCCACCCTATCTGGCTTCACTTGTGCTAATCCCATTGTTATTGATTAATCCTTTGATGCAAACTATAAACTGTTTAAGAATCAGAATGGTGAAGTGTTTGCCAGGTATATTGGTACTAACTGCAGGAATGGGCTGCCTATGAAGAAGGTCTGGGTGCCGAAAAGGTGTTTGGAGAATCTTCCTGTGAATGTCGTCATGACACCACAAGTGAAGAAGACAAACCCCAGACCACAGGCTTCATACGGTCCAAAGGCTTCATATAGACAGATGACTCACCTGAGTGGCACTAACGCAAATGTTTTGTAGGGAAGCCATACTCAGGCCTGTGAATATGAGTGCGTTTCATCAAACCGCCATGTTCATAAGACCAAGAACTATTCTGCTTATTCTTATGAGTACTATTGTCCACCTGCAAGACTTTTTGGTAGGGCTCCAAAGCCAAAGTTCTCAGATGCTGCACTTTGACTCATTGCTTCGAAGCCACCCTTGAAGATGTGGGTGGCTAAGAAAGCTTGACTCTCTTTTGCAGGGAAAGGTCTCCAGACGAAAACCAAAATCGTCTGAAGCTATTGCTGGGGACCTTAAACATCTTGTAGGGCGCAAGATCAAATGCCCAAATGGTCTTATTATGTACTTTGTTCCTGAGTCGCTTGCTACTTGCCCTATCAGTCCTAATCTCGATCTAAGCTTTCATAATCCACTGGCTCGTCAAATGTTTTTGCTTCACAATTCTCTTCGTGAAGCCTATCCCCCTAACTGCACTATAGGGTATGACACCAGCTACTTCAGAATGGATTATTGATAGTGGGTGTACCAATCACATGACTGGCAAGCGAAGCCTTCTTATGGACTCAACCTTACGTCCATCTGACAAAAGTCACATCACATTTCCTGACACTGGTAAAAGTAAGGTATTGGGTCTAGGTAGAGTTGCAATCTCAAAGGATCAACACATGGATAAAGTCATGCTTGTTGAATCCCTTGGTTTCAACTTAATGTCTGTCTCAATGCTTTGCGATTTAAACATGATTGTGATGTTTGGAAAATATCGTTTCCTTGTTCTAATGGAATCTGACAAGTCTCTAGTGTTTGAAGGGTATCAGAAAGATGATTTGTACGTGCTAGATTTCTCAGCAGGCACTTGCCGTATGTCTTCTAGCAAAAGCTTCAGAATGCTGGCTCTGGCATCGGAGGCTAGGGCATGCTGGCATGAGGAACTTGCACACTCTTGCAAGAAAGAAGCATGTCATAGGCATCGAGGGCGTCAAGTTCAAGAAGGATCACTTATGCGGTGCCTGTGAAGCAGGAAAGATGACGAGGGCCAAGCATCCCTCGAAGACAATCATGACAATGACTCAACCCTTCGAACTGCTCCACATGGATCTTTTCGGTCCCACTCATTACTCAACTCTTACTACTACTGCTTGTCTCTATGGCTTTGTAATTGTTGATGATTATTCAAGATATACTTGGGTGCATATAATCCTCTACAAGACTGAAGTGTAGGATGTCTTCAGACGCTTCGCCAATCGAGCAATGAACAACTATGGCGTCAAGATAAAGCACATCAGAAGTGACAATGGCACTGAATTCAAGAACACTGGCCTAGATACATATCTTGATACTTTGGGCATCACACATGAATTCTCAGCTCCGTACACGCCACAGCAGAATGGCGTCGTCGAACGCAAGAACAGAACACTTATTGAGATGGCTCGGACGATGCTTGATGAATACAAGACTCCAAGAAAATTCTGGCCTGAAGCCATTGATACTGCATGCCATATCATCAACCGTGTTTATCTTCACAAGCTTCTGAACAAGACATCCTATGAGCTCCTTACTGGCAAGAAGCCAAATGTCAGTTACTTTAGAGTATTTGGTGCCAGGTGCTGGATCAAGGATCCACATCACACTTCAAAATTTGCACCAAAAGCACATGAAGGTTTTATGCTTGGATATGGAAATGATTCGCACTCCTATAGAGTCTTCAACCTCTTTCACTATAGAGTGGTTGAAACTGTGGATGTGTGGTTCGATGAGACTAACGGCTCGCAAAGAGAGCACCTGCCAAATGTGCTAGATGAAGTTCCATCTAGTGAATCAATCAAGCTTATGGGAACTGGAGAAATCATACCTTCTGAAGCTCAGCCTGAAGAGGAACTTATCATCTCCGCACCTGATCAACCTGAAGACAATGATCAACCTGAAGACAATGCTCAGCCTGAAGACAATCCTTCTAACGATGACAATGATCAGCAAGAGCAAAATCTTCGTCCTGTACATCCTCGTGTTGCAAATGAAGTACAGATTGAGAGAATAATTGATAGCATCAATGCACCAGGTCCACTCACTCATTCAAGGGCAACACAACTAGCAAATTTCTGTGGGCACTTTGCATTTGTCTCAATATCTGAACCCAAGAAAGTTGATGAAGCCTTCATGGAACCTGAATGGATTCAAGCTATGCAAGAAGAGCTTCAATAGTTTGAGCTAAATAATGTATGCGAATTGGTTAAGCGTCCTGATCCTCGCAAGCACAATATAATAGGCACCAAATGGATATATCGCAACAAGCAAGATGAGCATGGTCAAGTTGTCAGAAACAAAGCTCATCTCATTACTCAAGGATATACTCAAGTTGAAGGGATTGACTTCGATGAGACATTTGCTCCCGTGGCTAGACTTGAAGCCATACGCATACTGCTGGCCTATGCAAATCATCATAACATTCTTCTGCATCAAATGGATGTGAAGAGCGCTTTTCTCAATGGCAAGATTGACGAAGAAGTGTATGTTGCACAACCGCCTGGCTTTGAAGATCCAAAACATCCTGATATGGTGTACAAGCTCAACAAGGCACTATATGGCCTCAAACAAGCCCCTAGGGCTTGGTATGACACACTCAAAGACTTCTTGAAGAGCAAAGGTTTCAAACCTGGTTCCCTCGACCCCACTCTCTTCACGAAGACATATGATGGTGAACTGTTTGTGTGCCAAATATATGTGGATGGCATTATCTTCGGCTGCACCAATCAGAAATACACTGACGAGTTTGGATATATGATGCAAGAGCAATATCAGATGGCCATGATGGGTGAGCTGAAGTTCTTCCTTGGTCTTCAAATACGTCAGCAACACAACGCCATCTTTATATCTCAAGAGAAATACCTCAACGATTGCCTGAAGAAATTTGGAATGCAAGATTGCAAAGGCTACACGACGCCAATGCCAGCCAAACATCATCTGGGTCCCGACGACAATGGTAAATAGTTCGATCAAAAGGTATACCGCTTCATGATTGGTTCCTTACTTTATTTATGTGCATCTAGGCCAGATATCATGCTTAGTGTTTGCATGTGTGCCTGGTTCCAAGCGGCACCAAAGGAATCGCATCACTTAGCTGTGAAGCGAATTCTCAGATATTTGTCTCACACCCCAACACTAGGATTATGGTATCCAAAGGGCTCAGAGTTTGATCTAGTTGGATTCTCGGACGCTGATTATGCTGGTGACAAGGTGGATTGCAAGTCTACATCAGGCACATGTCATTTTATGGGACGATCACTTGTATGTTGGTCTTCGAAGAAGCAGAACTGTGTATCTCTCTCCACTGCTGAATCTGAATACATTGTTGCTGGATCTTGCTGCGCTCAGCTTCTATGGATGAAGCAAACACTCAAAGACTATGGCATTCACCTGAAGCAAGTACCACTCTACTGCGACAACGAAAGCGCCATCAAGATTGCCAACAACCCAGTTCAGCACTCGAAGACAAAGCACATTGAAATTCGTCATCACTTTCTCAGAGACCATGTTGTGAAGGAAGATATTGATATCATACACGTCAACACTGAAGAGCAATTGGCAGATATCTTCACCAAGCCCTTGGATGAGAAGAGGTTTTGCAAGTTACGGTGTGAGCTAAATATCTTGGAATCCTCAAATGTCCTATGATCAGGCACACATCCTAACACTTATGCATGTTGATGACTTAGATGTGCAACACACGAAGTAAAATATATCTTCAATCAATGAAGACTTACATTCTGAGTGTGAATACATTAACGTGGAATTTGACTTCGGAGCGCCATGATAATTGTGTGCCGTGTCTGGGTCTAATACGTCCTATACGGTGGGTAAAGCCACCACCAAATTCTTCTATTTGAAGTATTTTACCCATGGCGTTACATTTGCTATGTCATCACATTTTGTTTTTCTTCATTTTCAACTTGTCTTCATGATTATCTTCACTATGTTGACTTGATTGTCTTCTGATATATACATACTAGTGTTCTGTCCTCTACAGCATTCACTTATAGCTACATCTTCCTTGTTGAATCTTTTGAACTAAGTGAATGTGATCGGACCCTAATCTCTCTATGCTTTCTATCTCAAACTCTATCTGTCCAAATCATATGCATTCTATTGAAACTGTCGAATGTCTTCTCTGCGTCCTAGTCAGCAGAAGATACAATGACAAACATTAAGTCCGTTTTCAATGCTAATTTCTTCACCTGAAACCCGGAGAAGTGGGAACGACCACCCGACAATCTAGGCGTGAGTGGGAACGTGGAACAACCTCCGATATGTTGCATGATGGCCACATGTCCTTCAGATGTGAATCGCCAGGGGCACCTGTGTAATAACACCGTGTCATCCCTGTCCCTATAAATACACGCCTCACCATAGTCATTATCCTTTCTTCCACTCTCGCACAAACCCTAGCGCCACCGCTAGCCCTCGACGACGCCGGCGACTAAGCGCTTAGCTGCCACGACCTCACCG